>NC_050534.1:13311132-13392585 GCF_002922805.2 Oryzias melastigma | reverse complement strand
TTTTGTTCATATTTATGAAAAAAAGTAGAAACTTCGATATATTTGTAGGAGTTTATCTCACAGATAAAGAAAGGCTGCGGTACATATGCTGGAGCCTGTTGACAAACCGCTCATGATGGATCACACCTCCAGACACCATCTCAGCTGTTAAAATCACATCTTTCTGCAGTAAATATAAGGGTTTGGAAAAAATAATTAATTAAAGAACTGTAAAAATATTTCCAATGATTTATATAAAAAGTAAAATGGACATCATGAGACTTTTAAGAAAACTGTACATATATCTATGATTTGTTTGTTTGTTTTCAATAGTTGCAAATAATAATCAGTTCAACCTTGTTCTGCATTTTGTGTCTATAATTCACCTGTTTTTGCCAAAAAAACTTGTGTAAAAACGAACATAAACGACATAAATCTTTAATTTAATAAACTGAATTCCAGTATGAACAATAAAACTTCGCTTTTTCGGCTCACCAACACGTTAAACAAAAATAACATTCAAGTCTTTACAGCCATTTATCGAATAAAGTGTTTCCTACCTCCATGTCTTTGTTTACTTTTTTGCGGCAGTAGCTTCCTGTTTCGGGCGTCAGTAAGTGACCATGGCAACACGAAGGACAAACTGAGGACAAACGACCAACTCTTTGAAGTTACTTTTATGAATTATTCGGTGAAAAACGTGAATTAATTGTTTTCGGCTGGTATCCAAACAAAAAACAAAGGTTTGTTGCGGAAACCTCAACATTTTTAAGCTAAAATTAAAGCAGCGACCACCGTTTTGAAGAGCTAGTGTAATGGGTGAAAGGCATTCTGGGGATTGTAGTCATATTGGATGAATTTTAACAACCACCTTCATGACTAACGGAAAAAAGCAAAACAATGAGAGGTTTTATTTTATTTCTGACAAAAAATGTATAATCAGTTTAAAACAAATACATCAGAATTCTGACATTTTATTAAATGTATTATAAGCATCATAAGAAGAGTGAAGACTAGAAGATGCTACTGTAGCCTACATTAATTATTGCCTACAAGACCGATCCTGATGTTGATAAAGACCTTCAAAATATATATATATATATATATATATATATATATATATATATATACACACCGGTACACACAATTATTTTATGTCATTTATTTTTTTTGAGAAAAAAATGTCCTCTGTATGAAAAATGAAATGAAAGAGGCAGACCTTTAGTGGTTTCTTTAATCTTCCCTTTTAATTGGATGCATGTGGAGAAAAAAAATGACATTACGTAATGTTTGTATGCACAACCTTAAAGCATTTTAACACACAAAAACCAGCAAGGTACAACTATTGTGGGATTTTGGCTAAATAAACCAAAACAAAGGTAAATATGTTTAATACATTATACTAAACATACTCGTGATCATCCTACATATGTGTAGGTAACATAAGTAAAAAAAAAAAAAACAGACGTGCAGTATAAAGAAAAGACTGTTTCTTACATTAGAAAACCTTGAGGACATACTTGTATTGCGTCTTTGCAGCAAGATAGAAGTTTACCAGCATGTGTGAGTGGCATGACACACTTGGTTACCATTGTATTGAAGTTCCCTTTTACAAAAGCAGCTCTGGATTGAATAGATGAATGAGCAGATTTTAGATTTCACACCTAGAGTGCGTTCAGAGTGGTAGACGATCCACTCAGCAGCTTTGCCGTTGTTTCTCCATCGATCCAAGGCTATGTGCCATTATGATGGATTGCTGTGTGGGCTGCAGGGAGACCAGCACTGCGCCCGCCGTATTGACAAGGCTCCAATTCGCCTCTCCTTTTCTTGTTAAATACCTCTCTCCCAAGTTAATGAACTGGAGGCAGGGAGGGTTGCAAGGAAAAAGGGAAGGATTCCTGATAGTCCCTTGTGTTTAAATGTTTACTCTGCTGAAAGATAAGCAAATGCAGTCAATTGTAGTTTGATTTTATAAAATTAGAATGGTGACCAAAATGTTTTTGCCTTGATGCAAATGTGATGTATAACATTTGACAAAAATTAATCTGAAAACGATGGAGAAAAAAAAATCCTTAAAAAAAGATGTTTTTTTTTTGTTTTGTTTTTCCAATTTGTTTGAAAAAGAGTTAAAAGGGAAATTAAATGTATTTTAAATGTATCCTACAGAGGCCCTAACGGAAAATAAAAGTTAAAAAAAAAAAAAAATTAAACAGCTTCATGGTACACATCAGTTAGTAACGGGTGCTAACCAGAAATTATTTGGTGCATACAAGTTAGTTTCTGGTGAGCACCAAATACTACTTGGTGTGTTCAAGCTAGTTTCTGGTGCACACCAGATACTATATGGTGCCAACAAGTTAGTTTCTGGTGCACACCAGATACTATTTGGTGTGTACAAGGTAGTTTCTGGTGCATACCAGATACTATTTATTGTGTACAAGCTAGTTTCTGGTACACACCAGATACTATTTATTGTGTACAAGCTAGTTTCTGGTACACACCAGATACTATTTATTGTGTACAAGCTAGTTTCTGGTGCACACAAGATACTATTTATTGTGTACAAGGTAGTTTCTGGTTCACAACAGATACTATTTATTGTGTACAGGATAGTTTCTGGTGCACAACAGATACTATTTGGTGCGTATATGTTAGTTTTACATGCACATCAGTTTGTTTCGGGGGCATAGAAGTTAGTTTCTAGTGCACAGGCTCTATTTCTAACCAAAAACTATCTGGTGGGCACCAAATAATTTCCGGTGTGCACCCAAAACCAGAACTAATTTTCTTTTACTTCTAGTTTTAGGTGCCCACCAGATAGTTATAGGTCTGCAATATTTTAGTTTCAGGGGTGTGCAAGTTAGTTTCTGGTGTCCAAGCGTCATTTCTAACCAGAAACTATCTGGTGGGCACTAAATGCTATTTTTTTTTTTTACTTTTATGTCCCTTTAAGGGCTCTGTAATAGCTACATTATTTTATTCCACTGTCATTTATAATAGCAGACTGATGAACAGATTTATAACAACAAATATATTGTATAATATCCAGTGTGTGGAATCAATAGGAAACAATCTCAAGTGAAATCAGAAAATAAATGCAGCCTCATTCAGACAGTTAGACATATAATTTCAAACAGAATCAGTAACCTACCAAGCATAGAAAAAGGTTAGCTCAAACAAAAAAAAAAAGAAATGAAATAACATCTAAATAAAGTCATGTCAAAACCAGTTTCTTAAAGTGACCTTGTAGATATGAGTGTTAACTCTTACAGATTTGGCTTTAAGAGTCTATTTCTTGTGCCTTTTTTATTAACTAGAAAGGAAAATTTTGATTATCTGATTAAATAAGTGCTTGCAGTAGTGTGTCTTGTCACCAGTTAGTCACTGCAGAGCACACTCACATATAATCTCCACATCCAGAGCATTAAAGATGTATATCTTTGTCAACACTCCACCACAGTGTCTTCTATCAAATCAGGTAAGGAGACACAGAGAGGACAAACTTTCCAACAACTCATTTGCACCTTTAAAGTCTAAAACAAGAATTTATTTTAACATAAGGTCCCTATTTTTAACCTTGCAAACATAATTCAATTTAAAGCAACCAGAAAGAAAATATGTTAGACAAAGGTGGCATTATGGTTCTTTCAACTCCAGGTGATGGTATCTATCTGTGTCCTCTATCCTGCTTGCATGGTTACACTGTGGTGATCTTCTTGTCCTTGGTGGCCTGTTTGATGGCAGCCTGCTCGCAGATGATCTCCTTCAGCCTCTGCAGCCGGGTGTTTTGAGTGCTCAAGTCGCCGACGCCTGTCTGACTGCGGTGGAGCAAGGACAGGGCGTTGATGTACTCCAGCTCCGTGTAGCGAACACCCTGGTCCACCACCAGGTTCAGCAGCTCGTCTGAAGTGTTGTACAGCATCTCATAGTACTGCCTGAATGAAGAAGAGAGAAAAAAACAAAGTAATGAAAATGAGTGCAAAAGCAAGAACATATCCTCTGATATTGTTAGATTTTTATCAAAGGTACACCAACAAATAAGGTGAAAACCAGCAACCAACATCCCTATGAATGAATTCAAGGACCTCGCCCTTCTGCTTCTGGGAGTTGAGGGTAAAGGGAGAAATTAAGGGGCTACAAACAACCAAGATTATTTTAATGAAAGCTTGTTGACAGCGCCAAAGGAGGAAAGAGATATGTGTAGAATTAATAGGGCTTTAATTAGTATATAATGCCCCAGCGGGCTATGAAAGAGGACATAAAGCACATACTGATAAGGCAACAAAGGGACCGTAAGAATTTATAGAGAACACACAATTCAACTTGCTGACGATCACAAAAAAAAAAACGTGGTACCATGTTATGGAAAACAGTCTCAGCAGTGGAACAGAAGAGAAACGGCAATATTCATAAACATAAACATTTTGCAGATTTATAGATGTAGGAAAACCAATGCAATAAACAAAATACACATTTCTGAGCAAACTGAAGAAAGCCTGGAGCTAAGGTGATGAACGGAAGAGTGGTGGGATGAAGGACAAGAGTTTTTTTTCATTATTTTTAGCTTGAGGGTGCATCACGTCAAAGACGTCGGAGAATGAATGCTCACACCTGTGTATGAATGCTCAAAAGTACACAGAAGAAACCCTACAAACATGCAACAAACCAATACAGATTTCTGTAAAATATGCCTGCAGACAAAACTGTTATTTTCATGCAGCAGTTGTGGGAACTGGTGGAGTAAAAGGACTCAGTAGGTCACGTCTACACCAGCAGACACATTTTCTAACTACCATTTATGAAGTGACCTCACTCAAAGTCCATCTAAAAGTATTAAGATTAGAAAATGAAACCAAATTTTCTTTGTTTGTTTCTCATACAGGCTCGGAACATTTGCGTAATTCCAAGAAAAACAAAATCTGCACTTTTTTCTTCTCCAACTGGACACTCTGATCAAGGACATCTGCTGCACACCACAACGACATCAGCTCCTGTTACTGAAAAGGCAGAAAGATAAGGGCAGATTTGGGCAGAAGAAAGGCCTTGGAGGGCTATAAAGGAGATAAAATCTACGATATGGATGTTTTTGAGCCTGTTTGTGTGAGACCCCCTCATAGATCAAGATGGTTAATTGGATAAATCTGTGTGTTTTTTACAGAAATTACTTCAAGATTATGTACTAAGAAACATTTTTTGAGTTTCTATGTAAAAATAATTTTATTTTATTTTATTACAAATTCTAAGTATTCTTAAGTTACCTCAATGGCTATGGTGATTTCCTTCTTTTAATATCAGAGAGGAGTATTCGGGCCAGCAAAAAAAAAGTAAATAAATTTGTGACTTTTTTCTTGCAAATGTATGACCTTTTTCCTAATAAATGTACATGTTTTAAAGTCATAGATATACAGCTTTTAAAGTAATAAATTCACAACATCAAAACATGTACATTTGTGAGATAAATGCTATAAATTGGTGCGTTTATAAGTCATAACTGTTAAATTACGAGAATAAAGCCATATATTTATGACTTTAAAAGTCATTAACTAAATTTAGGACTTTTTATCGTAAATTAATGTGTTTTAAAGTCATAAATGTACTACTTTTAAAGTCATAAATTTTCAAAACATGTACATTTGTAAGATAAATGCTATAAATTTAAGAGAAAATGAGTCATAACTGTTAAATTACGAGAATAAAGCCATATATTTTATGACTTTAAAAGTCATTAACTAAATTTAGGACTTTTTATCGTAAATTAATGTGTTTTAAAGTCATAAATGTACTACTTTTAAAGTCATAAATTTACTACTTTAAAACATTTACAATAAAAAATAATACATTTGCGAGAAAAAGTCATAACTGTAACTGTAAAATTATGAGAATAAAGTTGAAAATGTATGACTTTAAAAGTCATAGGCTAAATTTATTATTTTTTCATATGTTAGTTTGTTTTTAAGTCCTAAATTTATGACTTTAAAACAGGTAAATTTAAGTGAAAGGACTTATAAATTTGCATGCAAAAAGAAATAAATGTACAAGTTTTAAAGTAATAAATTAACAACTTTAAAACAGATAAATTAACGAGAAAAAAAAGTCATAAATTTACGAGAATAAAGTAATTTATTTATAACTTTAATAGGAAAATGCTTTATTTCGAGACACACTTAGTTATAGTACAGAGTAAATAAACCGATGCAGGTTAAATGTCAAAGACTAGGAAGAGGACTGTGTAAAAGTGTGTTTTGGGTTTCGGCAATCAAAACTTTCATGTTCAGGTATCGCTACACACGTTTTTACGACCATTTTTTGGGCACAACTTTGACAAATTAGAGCCTCGGATTTGGTTGGGACATTTGGATGGGATCCCTTTCCAATTCATGGAAGTTCCAACTATTTGAAAATCAAATGACGAGTTAATGATTGTGTTTCGGACTTGAATGGAATTGTATGACACCAAGTCTTTTGTATATCGTAATAGAGTTGTAAAATGAAAAACATTTGCACCGCTTTGAAACCTCTTCCAACTGTAGGTGGCCGACATACGCTAGTAAACAGTAGAAAAAGAGGAAGCCCCTCCCTGCTTGTTCAGTGTGAACACCACGGGCTAAACATGCATTGAAGAATGAGTTTAGCCCGTTCGTGATTCCACGTCAAATGCCCGGCGTCTACGTAGCTTTAGGCTAAAGAAGGTGAATTTAAAAAGAGGCATGAAACATGACCACTTTTATAGATCTGTTGTTAAGGATTATCCAGTTTGTGGATTATTACAAATGATGGAAAGAGGAAAACTTTTTATCATTTCATAGCCACCATTCCCAATGAAGCTTTTCAAAATAAGACCTAAGGCTGTTTACTTAAAGATGATGAACTGGGACTAAATCGTCCTTTCTGCGGTATCTCATATCAAAATGGCGAGATGCACCTGCAGGAGGAGAGCATGCCTCGCCGTCAGCTGGCTGTTAGGAGAGTGTTTGTTTTGGTTTCCGAGGACAGCTGGCAATCTGGCCTCTGTTCAGCACAGAAGGGGAAAGAAAGTGGTTCAGCAAGAGACAAAAAAAAAAATGTGTGTGCGCGCGCACGCCTGTGTTTTCGTCAATCTACCCAAGTGTCTGAATGATGTATGCTGGTGTGTGCCGAAAACATTTTCAAACACTTCATTACCCGAGCAGCTGGAAAGCCATTTGGCAAACAGGAAAGGGCTGTTAATAAGATTAAAATCTCTCTGCACCCCACATCAAGGAAGAACCCCTTGCGACACACTGTAACAGTTTTTTTCCTGTTTGCTAGATTTGCAACAATCAATTTTTTTTTGCCACAAAAGGAGTTTAATTCTGTATGCCCTTGTCTTATGAGTGTTTGACGCTCTCAGCCTCAGTCTGTGCACCCCCGGTAGTGAGCACACAAACACCCAATAGCTGAATTTTTCCCCCCACCTGCTACTAGAAGTTTCATCCACAAACGCAGATGAAACAATCAGCCTTTTGTGTGTGTACGCGCCCGTCGCCGTGCCTTCTTGGAGCACATTCTATTAAATTTTAATTAGTTCCCCCCCTCCCTTTACTCGTATGCAAAGAGTATTAAGTTAATTTATGGTGCGGGGATGCGGTGCAGGACCGACACATGACAATGGAGCAAGAGTGAAACACGGGGGGAGAAAAAAAGTGGGGGAAAAACCGGGATTCAGCACAATTCATTTCCCCTCATTTCCAGCGTGTACAGTATTAAAGCCATTACCGTCTGGCTCTGTCAGCGCGTTCGCAACAACACATTAGTTAGTCAGGGAGAGATGAAGAGGAGGGGAAGAAATAATGAGTGCGTGGATCCACCTCTCCATCAGATGGAACCAAGGCTTGTTGCTGTCTAAATAAATGCCTCCTTCACCAACAACAAGCCTTTTACAATGTTTTAGTCGCTGATTTGTTGCACCTGACTGGAATCGTGTTAAAATGTAATTTAATACAAGTTTATGGCTGTATTTTCTATTTAGTCTGAAAGCTGAGCTTAGAAAAGCAACTAAACACAACTTTTTGACTTAAATAGGGACTTAAAGATCCACACTGATCATCTTTTAAGTTATTTTAATTTATCCATAAGTGGATCCCTCACATCCTCTATTAGAAGGACTCCGCTACCCGTGCGATCATGGTTAGGCAGTTTTTGTACGCCACATGTCCATGTCCACCCGCTGGATGAGGATTCGGCAAAGAAGGGTTCCACATGCAACTTTTCTTGTGATACACGCCGCCAGACTGCTTTTAGCGCTCAAGCTAATCGAAAGAATACGGTTGATTTTCAAAATAAAAGATTCCCGTCTCATTAAAAAAAAAAAAAAAACATGTATAATTTATGAGTTCTTCTGCGGCCCGGTGGCAAGAGATCCATGGACCGGCACCGGTCTGCGGCCCAGTGGTTGTGACCACTTATCTATACCATTCTAATATGGCATCCAACTTTGCATATGCATCAAGCTAGCGTAGCGACTCTAGCCTTTAAATAACTTATTAGCTCTTCTAACACGCTCTCTCGCTAGCTTACAGCCCCTCACAATCCCAATCAAGCAACAAAAATGGCGAGCAATACCAGAGCTTTATAGATGTACAGTTTAAGCCAGTTCGGATGGATCTAATCGTCTACATGTGGATGGATCAGAATTGTGCAGAGCAGGGAGTTTGTGGCCCGCCCATTATATTCGTGACATCACAACTACAATCTTTTTCAAATAACAATATTACATCTGCTCCTGATTCACAACAATTTGAGTAAATAAATACTCAAAAATGCAATTTTAAGGTTAATTTTGTCCTCCATCGTGAGAAAAATGCCCCAAAAACAAGTTAAAGATGGGTCGGAATAGCCCTATCATCTAAATTTTTAGCTACAAAGCAAAATTTGGTTCCTTTGAAAGAAATTTTTTTTTACATAAATTTTTCAGACATTCTTATTTTTTTAACATTTCAAGTTTTAAAACAAACTTGATTTCATGTTTTATGGAATGATATAACTCAAACTAAACGCCTGTCAACTTAACTGAAATCACTCATGTGCGTTTTAAGCTACAGTGCACACGTGCAATATTTATAGCTCCAATGCTTAAGTTAGAGCACAAGAAGCAGCAAAAATAAAGATTGCTCTCAGTAAAATATTGAACACTTGAGCACAACATAAAACAGAACATATTTTTCCCACGCTGAATCACAGATTAAGTAGTTTAAAAACTGATTACAAATCTGAAAATACAGTTTTACAAGTTATGACTTTAAAATCAAAACTTTTTAGATTTTAGACGAAATTAGCCATTAAGATAATTATTCCTGATTTTCTTTATTGGCAGTAAAACTCCAATGCATCTGGAAGATGCATGAGTAACTATGGCAACTGGAAACCTTGAAGTGTCGTGCACATGTTAGCTAAAGTGTGAGCCTCTGTTTCTACTTAAATGTTTTTAATATTATGTTTTTGATCAATTTATGATGCATGTGTGATATAAGGTAAACCTCAAGAGCGATTCTTATTAAAAACGAAATAAAAATGCTAAAGATAATGCACACCGCTGTTAAATTGTGTTTTTTGTTCCCACAAGCAGGCTTTGTGAGCTTGTTCAAAACATTATTTTTGCCGTGAAGCCTCCCTTTCTGATTTTTTTTTGTCTCCGTCTCCCTCTGGAGCGTTGCATTTGTCTCTCCTCTGGTAATGAGGAAAGGTCTGCAGAGACTCCGACTGAAGCTTCATCAGCAAAGACCGGCCTCATCATGCTACACCTCACAGATAAGGACACGCACGTGCATACACTCCAGCCGGCCTCATCAGCACCATCACTCACGGGGCGCACGCCCGTAAACACATAAACATTGGCTTCATCAGCAAAGACCGGCCTCATCATGCTGCATCTTGCTCATGCACACGGGAAGACGAGAGCAGAAGGAGGGGAGAGAATTTCAATTTACGAGAGGCATCGCAGGTGAGTGGATGATCGCCAAAAACGGGAGAAAGGGGATTGAGAGAGGAAGGAGAGATAAAGTAAGAAACGCAAGGTGACAGGACGGGAGAAACAAGTGACAGTGTACGGCAACTCAGCCTAAATACAAACACTTTTATCTGTTGACACCTGCTGACATGGCCGTCAACTGTACTTATTACCACATTCTCAGAGGACGCTGCGGCAGCCTGCCACCTTGACACCCAGCAACAAAATGAAAGACATTTTATTTGCTGGCATTCTGGATCACAGAAATGCATAAAGCTGGGTGGCATGCTTTGAGAAAAACACAAAGGAAACAAGCTTCTTGTATGTTGCACACGAATCCAAGGAAAACACAGTAACTCATGGGAGGAAATAAAATAGGTGAGACAAACTGAACTGTAGTGGTTTGGTAAAATTTGGACAGTTCAAAAGACTGACTCTGGATCAAAAAAATAATAAAAAAAACAGCTTCTGCAGAAGACGGGACTTTCATAACGATGAATGAGAATGCATTATTTTTACTTTTGCTGGAGGGCTTTTAACAAACCGTTGAACACCTACATTCTTCAAATGTTAAATGAACCTTCAAAAGAAGCAAATATAATGCAGATGTGTTATTCATGGCTCTTATTAAAAATGAACTATGTGCCAAAAGAAACATGCCTAAAGGAAAAAAAAAAAAAAAAAAAACCAAAGCAAAGTGCAGTTCAGAAAATAACCCCTAGGGGGTTGTCATACAAGCAAGGCTGATCTTTTTCTTTAAACTAAATAGTCAAACGCGAAATTCAAAAACAAGACGACAACAAAAATGCTTAAAACATTATTTATTCTATTTTATTTTTTAGATTTTTGGCTAGATCGAATATTCATAAACACTTTACAGGGATGGAGTTTTAATTTAAAACTCAGTTCATACAAAACTGTTAACAAATGGAGGTGTGGCCTTTTGACATTGATATCCCTACGTAGTCGTACAGCTTTGAACCAGACGGCAGCTCAGATGAGGAAAATAAAGATTTTTAATGGATCTCTTTGTCTTCAAGGAGAGGTTTAAGAATTGTAGTGGAGCAGGGAGACTTTGGCTCACCCATGACAGTTGCTGCGTCACAAACCTGAGTTTTTTCAAACCGTAGGTTTTCATCTGTTCTTGTGTCACAAGTCAGAGCTCTGTCGCCCCCTCTGGTCACCGGTGGGAGTCATCTATATAGTGCTAAACACACCTCATCTCCCAGCTGCTCCAGCGTACACTCTCCGGATGCCATTCAGCTGACAGTCATTGCCATTCACCCACATGATACTTAAGCACTACACAAAGCCTAACTTAGTGCAAAGTATTGTTTATGCCACTATGTCTGCATTACTGAGCATTTCTATCTAGAGCTGATCTTCCGTTTCTGACTCTGCTTCATCTTTGATTGCCCGCTGCCTGCCCTGACCCTCGCCTGGACTCTGACAACTCTAGTTTCTTCTTCGATGCTCACATGCTCATTACTGACCTCTGCCTGCCTGACCCTGTTTTAGTTTTGTGGACTTTTAGCTGTGAACTAATGAACCTGCTGCACGTGGAACCAGCTGTCTGCCCATTGTGACAATTTGATTTAAATACAGATATACGCAGAAACACAGTTTTGATCTTAAATTGTTTGATATATGTCCTCCATCATGACAGAAATGCTGTAAGCAAATGCGTAAACACCCAAAACTCATTGGAGTGGGTCTTTAAAGAATACAAAAAGATGATTGTTAAATCTGGGAAATAACTGGTTTTATGCTAGTTTTTGAGTTCTTTTACGAACCAAACAAAACTTCCATCCATTTGCAGTATTTATCATTTCTTGTGTAACCAAAATCTAAAATGTACAAGGACAAAATGGTAGCTAATGGATCAGAACATCTATTTAAAGCTGCTAAATCTGTTGCCAGGCAAAGCGCAACATTTCTTTCAGGGTTGCAGTGTGTGATTGCTGGGCAACTCTAAATAAGAGTTTGTTGTCATGTGTACTCATTATTACCTCTGGCAGTCTTGTCAAAATAAAAAGACTCATTAAGAAATGCCAAAGTTGATCTAATTTCTGTCCAAAAACCAGCGTTAAGAGCAGCTGGAGCGTTGGACGGACACAACAGACAGTGACAGATGATGAGTGGAGAGACAAGTGTAGTCAATACAAGCAAATACACACATTTATAAATATTAATACAACTTTGCAGTGATGTCCAGGTCTGCAGAATGAGGCCTCGGTCTGCCTCCGAACAGATGGCGTGTGTGTGGGTGTGTCCGTGTGTGTGTGTAAGTGTTTAGGTGATTGTGTTTGACCTTGACTTATAAGCGGATTTTGCTGCCAAACTTCTGACTGAGAGGTTAGAGACCGCTGCAGGACAATACAAAAGCACATGCTCTAACAGAAACACACACACACATTTTTTTGTCATATGCTGCCAGATTAAAAACTCATAAAGTGTGTGTTTTATTTATTTATTTTTCTCAGTGGAAAAACATGAATTCAACCACAAAGTGGCACTGTTTCCCCACACTTGTGCGCACTCCTTAAGATATGATCACAGTGGACAACAGTGAGTGTATATGTTTGTAGGTGTGTGTCATTCTTACTGCAATGTTGTTTAATGGCCCTCGTCATTGTTTTATCTTAGATTAGTGTTAGTTTTTTTGACTTTTCTATAACAGCACATAGGTGAAGTCAAAGACAAACAGACATCAACGCACACTTAAAGATATAGGGTATACAGGAAGCATCTGCAGTCTCCTCTGCAAAGCAGACCTCCTGCCGTGATCACTGCCTTGCCTCATTTCTGTCTTGCTCCTTCACCAGAGGTGGTAATAATTCAGCTTTTATTACAATTTTCTGCCATTTATTTTTGTCCTGCTGCAGTTTTTGTCAAACAGTATTGGTTCATTTTTTTCACGACAAAACTGCAGCATGTATTAAAATAGCAGAGTTTGCACTGTAGACATGCAGCTATACAGCCGTCACTTGATCTTTTCTTTTCTATTTGTCAATATAGCGAATGTCTAAGTATGTCATTTGTTTTTTGTTAATCACTGATGGTGGAAAAACTAAAAAGTTACCCTGTTATGTCCTGGAGTTGAGATTTGGATTCAATAGAGGCAGTCTTATGCTACGTTCAAGAACATACTTGAACGAGTTTTTAGGCATATGGTGTTCACACTGGACCAGCAGGGAGGGGCTACTTCTTCTTTTCATTTAGCGACTTTTTATAGCACATTTCACCACCTACAGTTGGAAGAGTGCAAAATGTCGTAGTGGTGCAAATATCCTAAATCTCGCTCTAGGCTTGCTCTTTCACAGCTCTATTCCGATATATGAAAGACTGTGTCATATAATTCCATCTGGGCACAAACTGCAATTATTAATTTCTCCTTTAAGATCAATTTTCAAATGGTTGGCACTTCCATGAATTTAAAGGGTTGCCATCCATACATAACTACCAAAGCAGAGTCCCTGATTGGTTAAAGTTCAACCTGGTTTGTCTTTAAACATGTGTTCAATGGCTGCAGGTTTTGTAAGTAGAGGCTGAAATCGTAGAAACTTGTGTAGCGACGCATGAACACGAGAGTTTTGAACACGGAAGCTCGTAACGCTCATTTACATGCATTTACACAGACATTTCTTTAGAGAGGTTGCTTAAATGCGCTTTGCCAAGGGTGGTGTGAACATAGTTGTAGAACGATATGTATTCAACGATGAATCTAGTCTTTCTTGGAAATGATTTGTTTGGTTATTACAAAGGTTTGTAAAAACTGTAGGGAAAAATACAAAACATAATAGCAAATGGTGAGAAACCTATAAATTACAAATTAATAAGATAAATCCTCTCTAGAGGTAATACATGTCCTCTTTTATTTGTTTATAACCATCCCTCCAAACACTTGATAAAACTCGAGACGATCCTTCTGACGGTTATCCATTATCTTCACCTTTTTAGATGGTAACTGGACCCAGCTTTTATAAAATGAAGACAATTACATCCCTATATTATGTTCACACCGGCCTCAGCAACGTATGTAAATGTGCATATACCTGCACATGTAGCTAAGCAAGTTTTAAGGTAGGTTTTCAGGCTCTTCAACGAAAACGTACTTAAAGACTTGTGTGGCCATTCAACGCACTTTGAAAGTTAAACAGGTTTAACTTTGATAAATCAGGGACTCGGATTTGGTAGCATCCGTGCCAAACATTTGAAAACAGATCAGGGAGAAGAAATTAATATTTGCACTTTGTGCCTGGACGGAAGTATATGACACCAAGTCTTTCATTCAGTATATTGGAAAGAAAAAGCACCATTTGTACCTAGTCTGTTCCTACTGTAAGTGCATGCAGTAGCATCAGGTAGTATCAGGTAGAGATTCTTGAGAACATGTATACTCCACACAGATACGACTCAACAGCATCAACACTTCGAAGGCAGTATCTGAAATGTTTTTACTCTACTAGGGGGGGTCGGGCCACAAATGTTCTGCAATCTGGATTTAGTTTTCAAAAACAAACATTTCAGTTATTAATGACTGAACTCAGAGTTTCACTTCAGGCTGTGCTTTAAAGGCTGTTAACTTTCTTAGGAAAGCAGGTGTGAACAAACCCCATGAATATTCATGTTCTGCATATAAATCTGCTGCAGAAATGTCCTGATTACCTTGGCTTAGTATCTGTGCACGGGTGAAAATAGGGATCCATGGCAGACGAGGGTGAATCCGCGTGTGTGTGAGAGTTGGTGTGTGTTTTGAAGCCGGAGGCCGGCCAATCCAGAAAGCCATGAATCTGTAAACAATGTGCTCTGCAATTCCCAATCAACACCTCCACACCACCCACGCCTTGTAATCAGAGAGTGGGAGAAAGGGAGGAAAGACACAAAAGCCATCACCGCCAGTTCTCCATAATCAAAGTTGACAGAGGACAGAAATAACATGCTAATCAAAAGTGGTCCACATCCAGTACAGCTCAGGTCATTTTAGTTTACTTCTGTCCTCTTTTCTTTCAATGACTTTGGCTTCCCAGACCTCACAGAACAAACAACACGCTCACACTTTACACTCATTTTTCTATCTCATAGTGTCATCCCCAATATTACTTTGAGCAAAATATTTTTTTCTTTGAAGCACTATACTTCACAACACTGTAAATAATAGCTATTATTCAGCACAAAAACAGAAATCCAGAATAAAAATGTCAAACTTTAAAACAAATGTAATCCATAGACCTCTGTAGAGACTAAAGGAGCAGCACAGTCCTGATGGGACTAATACGGGGCGACTCAGGTCTATCCTGATAGGATAGTCTCGACTCCCCTACAATGATAGGTTTATGATCTGGATAGTCTCTAGTTGTTTGGAGGATTTCGTCATAGAATTAAGTCACCTTTGTGGGTTTGAGAAGAAGAGAAACGACAGGAAGGAGTAGCTGTTCATCGATATTTTACTTTTTGTAGATCTAAACAAAATAGAATTTTTAAAGGAAGACTTGCTTATTGAGGTGAGTTTTTTGCAACTTTGCCGTTAATATTAATCTATTTCTGGGGTAAAGTGCTAAAGAATAGTGACTTTCTAAGCAACGGCTTTCTGAAGAAAGTCCTATAAGGACTAGTCTTTGCTGCGTCTAAGAATACTGGCTTTTTGGGTAAAGTTAAGGTCTGGGTATATAACTTTAGAGCAGGACTGTGGTGCCTTGTTTCCATTGAGCCGTCCGGTACGGTTCAGTGTTTTGAGCATTTCTATTGTAAAATGGACCCATTAAACAGTACTGGACTGTACCTCTTTGGGGACCCCCCTATCGGTTGTAGATCCATTGAAAAGTGGAACGGAACGGTTGAGGCGGATTGATTGGCAGAAAGTGATGACGACATTAGAAAGCGCCAATATAGCGTTCATTTAAGCTAACGTTTCCAACATTTGTAAGCATTTAGGTTTTTGCAGTTTCCTGGGTAATCTTTTGGTTACAAGTCTATATATATATGCCCGCAAACAACAGCGAGACCCGGTCTGGGGTGGAACTGCAAACACTCCTTGCCTTCCTTGGCGACGGTATGATACACACCACGTATTCGTCGTGAAAACAAACCGCTTAGTGGAAGTGAGGCTAAACTGAGTGGAAACGCTCATCAGAATTAACTGGACCGTGCGGTACCACTCCTTACTGTACCAGACCTCTCAGTGGAACGTGACATTGGTGCCCTGACTCAGCCCATTTCAGCCCGTATGCTTGAATTTTAGGTTAATGTTTCTGCCCAAGTTTTATTTTGAAATTCCAACACCCTTTACTAGTTCCAGGGATTCCTTGTTTTTGTAGTATTTCGCATAAATGGTATTATAATGGAGTGTTTCCGCAAAATGTGTTACTTTAAACAAAAATAATAATGATGTAGCAAACAAATTAAAATGAGATTTTGAGTTGTGACATGTCCAAGTATAAAAATACAGATTTCTTGGCTTTATTTTGGTCTTCAGGTTTCTATAAGTTCTGCTAGTACCTAATCTTTTTCACTCCTGACAGATTAAGGTACAGGAAATGACTAGAAATAACAGTTTTGAGGCTGTCTGTACAAGAATAGAGAACTGCTGGGCAGATTTATGGGGTTTTAGACAGTTTTGATATAAACTTGAGAAATTAAGGAATGCACAAAAGACTAGAAATAATCCAAAAACCCAGCTTTTAGACTGTGTCTATACTCTAATGCAGTTGGTTTGAAGGTTATGAGGTGGAGTATCGCACTCACCTTTTTGCAAGACGATCCTAAACCCATCTTACAGCAACGTTTTATCTTTTCATGTCAGGAAGAAAAATAATATCACAAAAGCAGCAACCAAGCTAACATGGATTTTTACCTTCACATTTACTTATAAAAACCTTTAAGTAAAAGGACGTGTCCAACTGCCTTTAATTGACTAAAGGTTTGTAGACTCAGTCGTGACTTTTCTGTTGAGAGTCTATTATTTTCTAAACAAAGGATTAGTGGGACACTGCAGCAGCGAACTATTGTGCTGACTCAGGCATAAACCTTTGAGAGACCGTCGCAGGGTGAGGGTGTGTACAGCTTGACACAAACTAACTGCAGCACATCTGGCTGCAGCTTTCATTAAAAGAAAATGAAGTAATCAGTCTGCCAAAGGCTCTAGCATTAAAATATAATTCAAGCGATCTACTGCAGTGTTGAGAGATGATCTGCCATTGCTGAGGGGAAAATAAACAGTAACAGAGTTAAGCTGAGGATGCAGGAAATACAACAAATGTATACTAATTTGGTTATAATTTCTGTAGAAAATGTTCAATCTTTGCAGTGTTTGTTAAGTCCTTTATTTATATTGGATAAAGTCAAGTACTTTTTTACGTACTATGTCAGGGATATGCAACTTTTATCTATAAATGAGCAATTTTTTAATTTTTATTTTCAAAACCTATCATTTTTGTTGTTTGGAAAAATAGAGTTTAAGTATGTTTTTGTAGCTATTAAGCCCATTATTTATAGTTTTATAGCTTTAAAATATTTACAAAATTATAACAGTGTTATATATTTTTTATTTTACTTTAGAAATCAAGTGCATACAAGTTCCTTTCAAAATAAAATGCACAAATAAGGTTCTCCGGCTGCAGCAGATTAGTTGAATAAAAAATGCGATGGTATTTTTCTATCATTATGACTTTGGTGCATCGTCATCATTTTCCTCATTTTACTATATTCAATACTGGCGTATAATCAAATTTAAACAAACCTTTACACGTGAATGCATTTAAGATGTTTGCCCCCGAACAGCATCTCGACTTTGTTGTGCAGCAGAAGAATATATGTCCTTTAATCTATTCTAATATAGTGAACAGCTCTGACAGGAGAGTAAACCTTTTACTATCACGGAATTTATGAGGAGTCGTAAAGCACAGACGACCTCTTGATTTTAGTGTATTGTCAGCAGTGGTACAAAAAAATATTTTGCTAATACAAGATCACCTCACTTTGTATATAAATATTAGGGGTGTAACAACGGATCACAAAACTCATGGTTTGGATCGAGTTATAGGCTCACAGAATGGTAAAAAGAAAAAAAACCAACAAGAACAAAATAATAAGATAAAAGCCTAAAATTATTTTTTTGAAAAGGTTTAAAATATATGTTTTCCGGTTACAGACGGAGCAGTGGCTTTCTCCTGTGCAGGACGGCTGCTGCTCCTCACTGGGAGATTCTCTGAACTAGGGGTGTAACTCGCGGTTCAGATCGTATCACGGGTTGGAACAATTTTTGGATCAGTAAAAAGTAAAAAAAAAAGCAACAGCAAAAAACAAGAAGTTAAAAGCCTAAAATTACTTTTTTTGAAAGCTTTAAAACATACATCTGAGAAAATGTCCAAATTTTCCCTTGCTCCCACCCCCAGATGTCCAAATTAAATGTTATGTGAAAAAGTTCAATTATTTAGTTATTAACAGTATTAAGTGTGGCGCTTCTTTAAATGTGTGGATAACTAACAAAAATCAATCCGCTGAAATATAAACATATATTTAAATATTTTCTAAATCTTCCATTTGTTCTGACAAGAAAGTAGAAAAACAAGAAAGAGAAATGAACTAATAATGTGTTTCATCACTTGCAAAGAAATCAATTCTAGTGTGCAACCAATGAAAAGTACTAAAAGTTTCTCTGGCAAGCGAACGTCTCCTATTAAAGCATTCAGTCGTGTGACATGCCTGATGTGACCACAGTCTACTGGGCATGTGATGGTTCTGAAGCCACATACAGGTGAGGAGTTGGCAAAGGGTTTAGCTGGGACCCCAAATCGAATTTTGCAAGGGGGTCCCATAAAACCTCGAGCTGGCCTGACACGACACCAGCGCAGAACGGATGCCGCCCAATTTCCTGCTCGGTAATTTAAAGAGTTTTCAATTAGCGCCAGATGCCACTTAAACATGTGACTCATTTAAAACCAGCTGTCTACCTTAAAGGAGCTGTAATTATTTCACGGTTTAATAATTACAATTATTGAGCTGTAGTTTGCCATGCATATAGTTACAATCACATATGAGTCTCTATGAATATGAATACTTGGGCTCTGCTGGGAAATTGCTTTTTTGGTGATTAATTGACTTTAGGGCAGAAAAGACAAAGGCAAAATATTAGCAAAACAGAAAAATTAACTGATTATTTGAATTATTTGAATTGACTGTAAAGACAGGAGGTCCTGGTGGTACTTTATGATTCTTCAGAAGGGTTAAACTACTTCACATAACTCATGCAAATATGCATAATCTAAGAGATTAAAAAAGATAAATGACTTGTCTGTTTTTGCATTAGCTAAATTTTCAGATAGGACTTAAATTTAGATTTATGAATCAGTGCATTTAGACAAACGGCATCTAAATCTTTATACTCTACTTAGTTAAAATGTGATCCTTCAAAACCATGAGAGTGACCTAAAAGTGTTTTTGAACATGAAGGACTTTTGCAGGTGAAAGAAAAAAAACTCGGACCTGGCAAAGTCGAGGTCGGCCTCTCTCGACATGGTGATGTTGGTGAGGTTCTGCTGGAGGACAAAAATGTTTCTGCACATCTTCTTGATGCCAGACTCGCTGATTCTCTTAAAGTATTGAGCCCCGTTGATTAAAATACAGGAGATCAGGTGACCAAGTCCTGGAAAAAGACAAAAAAAAAGACAATTTGAGGCTATTTATATTTATTTGGATAAAAAAACAGCTGAAACTTCATTCTGGGGATCTACAGACCTTCAAATATATACTGAAACTTGTGCTGCTGCAAGGCGGCTCCCATGGCTTCCTCTATAGCTGAGATGTCCTTGTTCAGTTTGACTACAAGAGGGTCATAATCCATGCTCTCTACGTTGGCCACGATGGCGTAATTTCCTTGCTTGGTCAGGGGGATCAGGTAATGGAAACAGTGCACCCTGGAAGAAAATAGAAGAGGATTGTGAGATGATAAAATGACATATATATATTTGTGTTTTTTATTATTAACTCACACTTAACCATTTATTTGATAGAATAGAATGGAAATTTAACAAGGAACAATTGGGGGACTTTTGATATTACAACATACAGTATGTGCTGACTTCAAACAGGTACAAAAATCATATTAACTCAAGCACAGATTAACAACCATTATTTAACAAAAAGACACCTTGTCAAGTGATGGTACAATACTACAATACAGTCTCCTTATTATATGACTGGAACACAAGTTTCTGAGTGGTTATTCTTTAAAAACCCTTTCAATTATATATTTAGAAAAGAGTAGTTAATGCCAAAACAAAATTGCACAAGTGGTTTGATTGCTGGATATTTTCACGTTACTTCTTTTATCTTAGTGCATTCTGGCAGCTAAATTAAATGGAAAAAATAACTCAAGCATTAATGAGCAAAATATGTAAAATAAGGTGAAAAAATGTAAAAAAAAAAAATTGAACATGTTCAGGTCTTTCATCTAAAAATAAGAAAGGTAAACAGTTAAGCTAAGAATCCAATTAAAAAATGAACAAAAGTATATAAAGCTAAAGGTGCTGTCATACCGCCCTCTGAATTGCGTTATTTAAGTGACCTCGTTCAATAAAAAGTCTACATAAACGTGCTTGAATGCATGTTTTGGGCTTTCATGTTCAAAATTCTCATGTTGATGTGTTGCGATGCAAGTTTCTACGATCCTTTTTGGTCTCTATGTACAAAACATGCAGCCACTGAAAGTGAGTTGAAAGTTAGGTCAAATTTTGACCAATCAGAGACTTGGATTTGGTAGTGACATATAGATGGCGTCCCTTTAAATCAGGGGTCCCCAAACTTTTTCTAGTGAGGGCCACATAACTGTTTTCTTCTCTGATGTGGGGCTGGGGTTGGTTTTTAGGCTTAGAGAAAAAAGTGAAACAATCACAGCCTGAATGTAAAGATTTATGGTTTTCCAGAAAGTCACACATAGCCAAATTAAAAAAAATCTTTTCTGTAACCTGCCAAGAAAAAATAATACTAAAACATTTTTAAAAAACTAGATATTTAGCATTAGCTGCAATAGATTAATAGCTGAAGATGCTTACACTGATTGCTAAAAACACTGGAGCTGATTAGTGAAAACGCTGGAGCTGATAGCTAGCTAAAATATTAGCGAAGTGCCAAATTAGCAGAAAAAACAAAAAATTCTAAATTAGCCAAAAAAAAAAAAAGCATGTAGCTGAAATATTAGCTAAATGCCAAATTAGCCTAAAAAAAAAAACAGGAACATATCTAATTTAGCCAAAGCAGCTAGCATAAAGCTAAAATATTAGCTAAACTTCAAATTAGCCTAAAAAAACTATATTAGCCCAAACTACTAGCATGCAGCTGAAATAATGGCTAAATGTCAAATTGGCCTAAAAACTGGAAAAATGTCTAATTTATCCAAAATAGTTTGGGACCCCTGCTTTAAATAAATGAAAGTACTAACTGTTTTAAAACTGAACATGAAGGTAGAAATTAATTGGGGTTTCTGCCCATCCAGAAATTTTTACTCCAAATGTTTCATATATCAGAATAGAGCTGTGAAAGAAAAAGACTGGACCAAGATTTGATCCGCTTCAACATTTCATCTCATTCATTTTGTGTAATAAGGGGCTTTGTTTCAAAAAAATTATTTGGTTCATTCAAGAAAATTATAACTTTTTTTCACCTAAATGGTTTTAAGACAAATTACTCTTAAAATGTATGATTTTAGTCTAACTTGAAGATGATGATGACCTAGAAATAGGGATAGTTGGACTGTTCTAGCGCTTTAAATGGGACACATTTGAGAGAAAAGTGTGTAAATATGCCTATTTTGAAGATATAACACTATTTTTAAAGTAAAGCACGCTCGTTTTATGCCATAATCTTTCCAATTACCAGAAAAATATACCAAAATCTGAGTGTTTATTACTCATTTCAAGATATAATTTTGTATAAAAAAATGCAAGAAATTAAAAGTAATATTTTTTTTATATATTTTTTTATTTTTTATAAATAAAAAAAATAATAAAAAAATAAAAATAAAAAAATAATAAATAAATAAAAAAATTAAAAATAAAAAAAAAATAAAAGTAATATAAAGTGAAATTAAAACTTTTTTTTTTAATGATCTTAAAAAAACATTTTTTTAACAAGGAAAAACATTTTGTGTATACTATTTTTTAACTTGATTTAAAAAGGATATTTTTCCAGTGTTAGCAGCCATTTATGCCACTAGGTTTTTTAGCAAAGTAAGAAAAAAAATCAATGTTCATGGTTTTTTAAAACATTTTTGGTAAGTAAAAATCCATTATAATATTTCTGAAAAACACACTATTTTTCTAAACTAATTTGTATGCATTTCCTATAAACCAACATTTCTGGTGGAGCTTCTTTAGGTCCCTGAAAGGATAATGTGTGTCTAGACTCAAAAAAGTCAATACTTGTGTAATTACATAATCCCTGGACACTAAAGATTAGGGTATCTAATAATATAGATGAATGTTTCCCGCTGCCTAAGGCACAGCCAACAACAACCGAACAAATGAAATGCCTTCATCTTACAGCCATCTCTCCCTTTGTTCACTCACTTATCAACTGCAGATCCCTCCTTTAACCCCCTCTGCCACTTTAAACGCGCACATCTCTCTTCCATCTCTTGCCACCTCCCCTCATTTCTTCTTCATGGCTTCATTTAACTGGTAAAACTATCAGGGGAAATTCGCTATATGGAGAGAGTCAATGGGGTGTAGTATATAGCTAGACATTAGCCTCAGGGAGGGTTTTCTACTAAAATCATCAAGAATATTGCATAAGCTACACAATGGCCTGCTGGGAAGAACAGAGGAAATGGGAAGGAATGATGGAGAACTACTGGTGGTTGTAAGAGGGAAAAAGTTTATGTCCTGGTAAATTAACTTTGATATTAGTATTCAAAACACATAGCGGAGGCAGTGTATGGGTTTTTGAGCTGTTGTTTTCATATTACATTGAGCATACTGCCACACATCTCGGTCATCTTTGGGATCCAGCGAAAGCTGTTGTGTTGCATGTTAGTGTAACATCCACGTTGGGAGGATATTTTAAACTCTGAAGGTGCAAAATGTGATTCAAACACAGCAAATAGCACCATCCCTATTGGTAATTTTGGTTCACCTCATAATGCACGGCTGAAAATTATGAATTCTCAACTGAAATTAACTAGAAATTCCCAAAAAGTTGTAGTACTACCACTTCATCACTGCAGTTTTCCTGTTGCCAAAACTCTGTTAGTAACTTGTTTGTATGTTTTGTTGCTAACCCTTTTTTATGAACATAGACTTTCGTTTACACATAGTGAGTGCTTGGTATTCCTTTCTGGATTTGAAGCGATCTGTGTGTGCATCGCACGATCAGCTGAACAACTAAACGCCGCTGGAGAAGCGACTGGAGATCCCAGGAGAAGCTGAGGACATTCGATGTCCTTCACAGTTTGCAGGACTCTAAAACCACGTTTCCACTGAGTGGTCCAGTCCAGCATTTTGAGCGTTTTCATTGTAAAATGGATCCATTAAACAGTACCGAACTGTACCTCTTGGGGACGGTTGTTGGTCCATTGAAAAGTGGAATGAAATGGTTGGGTTAGAGCTGCTGTAGCCACCCACTGATTGGCATAAAGTGATGACGACATTAGAAAACGCCAATATGGCGCTCATTTAAGCTAACATTTCAAATGTTTGTTAGCATTTTACGATGGATATTCATCTTACCCAACAGCAATTTTCCTTCAAATAACATTAAATTCCTGTAAGACATGATGTACCAGAGGAAAAGCAAAATGACACGCTAGCGGTCTACACCACACCTGCGCCGTAAAAACAAACAACTCAGTGGAAGCGAGGCTTAACCGAGTGGAAATGCTCGCCAGAATTAACTGGATCGTACCGTACCAGACCGGACCACTTAGTGGAAACAAGCCTTTAAAGAGATTTTTTTTTTTTTTTAATTACAGTGTGGCCTCTGCCCTCTTCTCTGCTGGGGGGTGCACAGATCCGACTCCATTCTGGGATGTCCCCTAGAGTCCGTGACTACGGTGGGTGAGAGGAGGCTGTTTAGGAAAACGGAATTCATCATGAACAATCCTCTTCATATTCATCATCCTCTGCATTAGACAATAGATGCACTGAAGAGCTCCTTCAGTCGCTGCAGGAAGAAGCGCTTACACAGATCTTACTTCCTGCCAGCTATTAGACTCTTAATCGACACTTTGTTATTATTTATTGTATTTTTGGTGCTGTTGTTATCTTTAGTTTTTTATTATTATCTATTGTTTTTGGAGCTATGGTAACAAATCAATTTCCCCGTCATGGGATCAATTAAAGTTCTACCATCTTCTATCTTTTAGAAAGTCATAGGGGCTTTTAACTCTGAAAGGATCTTCAGTAGCACTCAGTAATACAGTGGATCAGAAGAAGCCTCTTATTAAAGACACTGTTGAGTTTCTCTTTTATAAAGAAGCTGCTCAAAGTTTTGATCTTTAGAAGAATCTTTCTTTGGAAAATCTTCTCGAGAGGTTCCAGATTAGAAGAGGAGATTCGGTCTCTTTTATCAGTTTGTGGAGCCTCAACAGGTGACTGCAGATGTGATTACACTCTCCACAAAGGGTTTAAAGTAGCGCTGTCATGTGATTCATCTTTAGTCCGATTAATTAATTGTGACCTGTGATTAATCAATTTATTTAATCACAAATATTTTTAACCTAAAATGAAGCTGTGAAAAGCCTCATTTTGAAGTATTTTCATTCACATTCATAAAATTGTGGTGCAGTAAAAAACAAATTAACAAAAAGTTATATTTAACGCCACTCTGATCATCTTTTGATTTATTCTTAAATCGTTTCTGGTTGTCTTTTATTTTTAATTATGTTCTTTTTAGCCAAAATGTGTACATGCTCTCCCACTAGCTTACAGCCCCTCACACCGCCAACACAACTTTACCGGTGTAACAATAATGGTGAACGGTATTGGAGCTATCCAGCCGTACCAATTTGAGCCAGATACAAGCTTTTTTAAACAGAATTTTTGTCACAATGCTTTGAATACAGAAATACTCCTGTACATGTTCACCATAATGAAAAAAATCCACATAAACCTGTTAAAAACACCATTTTAGTTGGAGTTGTAATTAATCATTTATCACAAATAAATGAAGAGGAACTTATTCATTAGGATGCAGCAGACATTTTCTGGATTATTTGGGTCAATATTGTATTTTTGTAGTAATAAAGTAAGTGCCTTTGGTTCAACTTCACTACTTGTAGAGTATTTGAGAGTATATAATCTTATTTATATTTCTGATTGCTCTTTCATTTTTCTGTAGGAAATATGTTTACATTGAAGTAAAAATTCCAAGAGTGAAAATCAAACCTGATCTCTAGATGCAAAGCCAGGAGACAGCGGTCGGCGATGTCCTGGAAGCCCCGAGACAGGTCGATGAGAGCCTGAAGAATCTGCTCCCTGCTGCGTTCACTCTCGCCGAGCACCTGGCTGTCAGCTGAGCACGGGGAAGCAGCTGGGTGGAGACAGAATACAAGAAGACAAGATTAAAAATGCAGTCGCACTAAACAGAAGCGGAGCAGAAAGGTTAACAAAAAATCCTCTTTGACAGAAATAGTTCCAACTTTAGTAAATATGAGCCGATTGCTGAGTTTGATCAAAGAGTCTAATGGAAACATTCTTTATGTATGAGTGCATCCATAGTTATATGCATTTTTCCCACACATATAATGTAAATGGTAACAGCTCCTCCAAAAAAAACCCCATTAGTTCAACTTCACACTCTTCCTGAGTCCTTCAGTATGTTCTTGTACTTTCCTCTCACCTCTTGTGCTGAGGCAGCAGGAGCATGTGTCACTGCAAAGCATTGTAAGCCACACAAAAAGACCTGAAAGCACGTGTGTGAGTGCGAGAACCAGAAAGCATGATGAGTGTATATAAATTCAGCTCAGTGTAGATCAATGGCCATAAATTAACAAGGGGAGGAAAAGGCGAGAAATTGGCCCCGTCACTCATATGTTAGTCTATTTGGCCAATGAGGCGTGTGGGGATGTGTATGTGTGCGGCGGCACAATGAGTGACTGTTGAGCAGGAGAATGCAGGGGTCCGCGATCGATGTGCTGCAGTTAAAGCCGGCTCCCTTTCTTACGCGTCTTGCCCTTCCGAAGGTCGCACGTGCACGCACACCGGAGCACGTGCGCGGACGCACACAGGTAGGAGACACAGCAGTGGGAATCACTGCAAGCTGTAAAGCACCTGGAAATTCGTCAAACTGATTCCAATGATACTGTCAAATAATAATAATATTTCTAGTTTTTATTTACTATATATATTTTTACATTAAGATGTGTCAAACTAATATATTTTTTTACTAAATTATGCTACACCAGTGAGCAGAATTGACACTGCTGATTTGGTGATATATCGCGATATTTCATGTGGCGATACTTGTATCGATTTAAAATGCTGACAAGACAATATTTAATTATTTGCTAGCTAATTTCCCTTATTTTCAGAGTTTTGGTACTTAATTATCTCAATAAGATATTAAGGATTGTCACTAAGATTTTATTACCTATTTTGAGTAAAAACTTGAAACTAGAATCTTAACAGTTACAACAGTAACATTATCTTCATTTAAGTCTGTCATTTGTATAGCCAAGATCAATGCAGGAGTTTTACCTTATATCAAGAATTTTATCATGAATAGTGAGAAAAAATTGCTTTTATTCTTTTTGAAGAATAGAAAACTACTATTATTTTTAGTATTTTTGGCAGATTTTAAGAAACAGATCCCCAGTGGTTAGCATAATATCAAAAGTTAAATCCTAGCAAAATAATAATTAAAGAATCACTTTGAACATTTTGAGAAAATTAATGTTGGAAATTATATTTCTATTAGTCAAAATTAGCATGAAATTAGTAAAAATATACTACTTTTAAGATAATTGTGGTGCCTATGAGGTTAAGTATTTTTTACTTTTTTTTTAACTCTAGATACGCCAAATATTCTTGTTCTGTTGCCGATACTTTTCCTGATTTAAACCAATATTTACCTATTTTTTTTACATATTTTTCTTTTTTTAAAGCAGACTTTGCAGTTTAAGTGTATATTAAATGGGAATCTTAAAAATGCACAATTATTTTGACTCTAAATGTCTTTAAAAAATGCAATTCCTAAAAAAAAAAAAAAAAAATCAGATCCAAGACAACTAAACAAAATAGATTGAACTAATTTTAACCATTTCTCTGTTTTAAATTCTCCAACAATCTCTGTACCTCTCCCCACCTTTTCTAATAAATAAACATCCAAATCCATACCCATTTTATACTTCTATGCATGGAGAGTGCCCTCACATACACAGCGGATCACGTCTTGCATTTGCCAAACACTTTCTGCTGTGCAAACTTCAATTATTTTAAATTAATCTCTGAGAAGATAAGAGACCACTGGCTTCAGAAAACAGCCCTGACTTATTTCCCGAGCGTCCAATCAACAAAGCAAACACAACCGGGTTTGTGATGTGCCACTCATGACAGCAGCTTTTACAGGCGGTGTATCTGACACACACAGATAAAGAATGGGAACCAGGTTCTCAGAAAAGTGTGTAAACGTTCGATCTATTTAACTGAGGTGTTGGGTGAAGTTCTTTTCAATTTATTTATTTATTTTTTTTAAAGAGATGACCCTCTTTAGTCAAAAACATCTTTAAATTCTCAGAAAAAAATTTTCATATTAAAGTTGAGTATTTTCTCTAGGCAAAAATATTATTTTTGCTTTTTAAAAAGAAAATTAAATCACGGAAACCATCCAGCAGAACTAAAACAAGATTAAAATTGCTAAAATTACAACTATTTTATGTGTTTGAGAATTATTTCACAATAAAAGCCCACTGTGCAACCAGTAACTGCCCACAACAAGGGGTTAAATATTCTCCATGGTCATGTATCAGTAACACTTGAGCTAAATTAGCAACAGGAACAACAAGCAAGAACAATTTTAATCAAAAACAATATCCCCTATGATGTCTCAGGGGAGCCGAGCATTACGACTTTAATTGATTTAATTACGTTATACTTAGCTGAAGCTGTTTACTTTCCCTGGTCAACTTCTAAGATCATTAACAGATTAAAACTGATCACTGAAACAAATGCGGCCACTAAAGTCAACACTGCAAGGACTTGCGCATTGAAGCCACCTCAAAGGAGAGTTAAATGAGACGATCAAGAGGACAGAAAGCTACTACTGGAGCTCATTGATTAATTTGCAGCTTCCAGATAGAAAAACAATGTGGCAATATGCTGTGAAGTAGAGACTTAGTGTGGTTAAAAGGGCTTAAAATAAAAAATTGGCAATCTTTCATCTTGTATTGGCAAATACGATATGTATCGCGATACTTTTTAAAATTTTGTTTTTCAACACATTTATTATAAAAATAGTTGTGAATATTTAAGATTCCGTCTGTGAATATACAACCAGATTATAAAAATGTTTTATTAAGATATTTATTTGGAATATTTGCTTCAAAACATATCACTAGTAGGGGCATATATTGGCAAGAATCGATACAAGTATCACCAAATGAAATATTGCGATATGTCGCAGAATCAAATCGATTATTTAGGATGTACTAAATAATTCATCTTTTTTCTAAAAAATAAACTTTAGAAGAACTCAGATATTTACTGACAGAATATTCATCTCTTCCCGTTTGCCTTTTTCTGTTTTCATATTTGGCTGTCTGTGTGCAAAAAGGTCACTTGCAACACGCGCTGCTCCCGGGAGTTTTGTCCCCCTTAGAGTTTCTGTGTCAATGTACACAGGCAAATGCTTGAAAGAGACTTGAAGGTATATCTCTTCTCATGTGTTTGACACTCAGTCACTTTGACAGAATGAAAACAAAAAAAAGGGGGGGATTACTGTGGCACACACAGCTGGGAGTCTCTCTTGGGGGTGTCCATAAAGCGCACATGCACAGGCATGCACATAAAACTACACTCAGATTCCTGCTGTTTCAAGTCTGAGCTGCTTTGATGCGAGGGAGACGTCGCAGCATGGGGGGGCACCATTAGAGTTAGAACAGACTGGTAAAGAAGACGATACATTAGTTCTGATTTATAACTTTGTTGCCTTTTATACTTTATTTTCTACATTAAAATTACATGCATATCTTATTGATGTGTTCTTTGTGTATTGGCATGATTAGATGTGAATATATTCATGTGAATATTCTGTGTATTCATGCACACGTGTGTGTGTGTGTGTGTGTGTGTGCGCTTATCCAATTATTTTGGAATCTCATTTAAGAGGAACATCTGCTGCTTGCCATCTGCAGAGGATGAGGGCTCAGACATTAAGGGTCATCAGTGATGGAATCTTCCCACAATCAAAAGCCATACAGGTGGAAATAAAAAGGTAAGATTCAGATTAACAAAGGTAATGTTACATAATACGTTATTTCTTTATAATCCAGGAAAAAAAATAAAAGCTTATGCTGGAGTGTAAAAAAAATAGTACCAACTGAGAAAAAAACGGGAAAAATTAAGAATAGGATCCATGACTGCTGCAGGGTGTAATAGTTTTAAATAATCGAGAGGAAAACAAGAGCAGATAGAACTCATTTTGCTGATTCTGGTCTACGAAACTCTGAATTTTTGTTTCGTAAAATGAGAAAACAGAAAAAGTATATTAAAGCGGTAATGTGTTACCTGCCCTGACCCCGCCTACTGACCCTCTTCAGTGGTCGAGTGGTCAAACCTGCAAGTGCCAAATTTATGAATAAAAAAAACACCTTTTTTTTTTTAATGGTAGGTTTCTGTTAGTTTCATCTCTATAGCAACTATTTCATATTTTGGTCGACTGGAAGTGAAAAACATGTCGATGTAATTTTTAGAAGATTTGGCAAAAGTAAACTTTCAGTTTTCCGTGGCAGCAGAAGTTGTTAGCGACCCCACATTGCTAATATGTCCATATTGAAAGTAATACATTTTTGCTCGGTTTAAGCAAAGGATTCATGAATTAATTAAACTTTTACAAGATTCTGTAAATATTTTGGAGCAACAGAGGAACAGCAGTTTAGAGAGCTCGCCCTATTTCAAATCTACAACTTCAAATTCCATCATTTTTTCCATGAGTATCTTTCCAATGAAGCCCGAAGAGTTAGGAGGTGATAGATAAAAACAACCCCTATGCCCTGTACTAAAACTTACTTTTTTTATTTTATTATTTTTTAATTCAAGATGGCGGCCTTTTGCTGAGGCCAAAGATCAATGAAACTTCGGTTGTGGTTGCAGACTAAACATGGTGGCGTGTGTGTGAAATTCCACCAAGATCCCTCAAACAAAAACATTTCTTTTCCAGAGGAAAGGAAATTTCCTTTAAACCAATATTTTCAGTTGTTGAGTTGCTACATTGAAAACAAAAGTCTTTTTAGTGAGTGTCCTTGATTGAATGGTGCCAAAAAAAACATACTAATATATAGGAAAAACCTGGACTTGCTATAGTCAAGGTGAATCATTCCTAAGCCACTGTGAAGAAACTTTTGCCATGGGCACACTGCATGATTACTGCTTGGAAACCCAGCCGCCTAGATTGGAAACCTTTATCTACGCCCACCTAATGATGGTCAGGCCTCCAGCAACCAAACACATTTCATATCTGTGCACATCTTAATGTTGCCAGGCAAAGAAAGAAAGAAAGAAAGAAATAAGACCGTCTACCTCAACGATTCATCAACTTTTCTTAAGGATTTGCTTTTATGAATATTTCACATATAAAGGCACCTGCGAGACACAATTAATATTTTTTTAAATAAAAACATATGCAAAAAAGCAGGGGAGTAGAAAAAGAATCAAGGCGACGCTCGTGCTGCTGCAGGCGTGTGTCGCTGAGTAAATATTGTCAGAATAGATCAGAAGTCTCATGTTGCAACCAGATGGATGATGAGATCCTTTTCTGCAGCCACCTTCACACATAATCACCATCAAGGGTCTGTCTAGACACACGTTCTCAATACACAAACACCGGCTTTCAGGCATCACCGACAAACACACATGCAGAGCTATCCCCCCTCACCCCAGAAGAAAACCTAATCTGTATGTGCAGACCTTGAAAAAGATTCATCACAGAGTGGAAGTAATCATAAATGTGTGATATTTTTATGTTAATCTCCAGGTTTCGGAGCATGACAATATATCCGACTTCCAGTCAAATTCAACTGGCCCAAGAAAATGATCAAAACAAATGTCAACTGCAGAGCTCAGCCAGGCATAGCCAAAGTCTGCAAGGCCCTTTCCACTCGAGTAAAACGAAAAAGGAGAATTTTACGTGCTCGCTCTATGAGAAGGAAAGAAAAAAAAAATGCCAAGAAAGAATAAAGCGAAAAAAGTACGTAGAGGGAAAGAAAGAAAGAAAAAGTCAAAATAGGGAGAGGAAAATGACTTGTTCATACCTGACTGCTTCTGTAATATAAAATCCAATTTGAAGAGGCATAGACGTGAGGGGCGCAGGGAGGTGGAGGATGAGATAAGGTGGGGACTTTTTCCCTGCAGTACCCTTGTCCCATCTTGCGCGGTGCACAGCCGTGTACACACTCGTGCACGTTCGCACACATCCCGGCTACCCCAACGCACATGTAGCCCTCTTCATCAACTCACCAAACACTAAATAATGAACAATACGGAGGCTGTCCCAGCATGATAAGTGACTGCCCTATCCTTCCCATTAGTGCCACCCGCTGGAATTAATGGTAATTATGTCACGTCCCTTCCCGCACTTTTATTGAATTCTTATCTGTGAATAAACGGGAAAAAATGTGGAGCAAGAGGGAAGAGTTTAAAAAGATATACGGAAAGTCATGTCCAAATAAGAACAAGTTCACGGTTAGTTATTTCTTAAATAAATATTGAGATTAGGGACGGCAAAAATAGAGTTCAGCGTACAATCAGGTCTGAAGGTAGAAAGTTGTGACATTGGCTGATAAAAGATGAAGCCCTCTCTGGGACCAAAGAGGATTCAGGTACGGCAGTGAACCCGGCCAAGCTTGTGTAGGCTCGATAAGCAGATCACTACAAAGGACAGGGATGCAGTGAATAGTCAAATAAATGTGCCTCATGTGGGACTGAAATGCTGTGATTACTTCACCAAACTTACTGAAAGAACTAAATAAAAAAAAAAAATACTAGAGTATTAGGGCCACCATGAAAATAAATACATACATTTATGAGGATTGAGTCATACATTTAGTAGAAAAAAGTAATTTAATGAGAATTAAGGTATACATTTATGGGAAAAAAGTTCTAATTTTAAAAGAAAAAAAGGTAAGGTTTTTTTGAAAATATAGATTGGTTTATTGTGTGAGTCTCCATCAACATTATGTGCAGACTAGTGTCGCCATAAGGCTTTACTTTTATGAAACACCATAGTATTTCTTTTTCTGTTTTTTTTAAATATTTTTCTTTACCATCAGGAATTCTCCATTTATAATGTTTTTATCGTAAAATTAATAATAATTCTAGGAGTTTATTGCCATAATATTACAGCTTTATTCTTGCAAAATTAGTTTTTTCTCATAACTTTTCGTACATTTTAGACTTTTTTCCGCATTATATTAACACTTTTTCTCATGAATTTATAACTTTATTTTTGTACATTTTAAACTTATTTTCCCATATTACAACTTCATTCAAAATAATTAATGCTTTTTCTCATATATTTATTACTTTATATTTGTAAATTTTAGACTTTTTTTCTCTCACATTACAACTTTACTCTTGATAATTACAATTTTCTCTCATAAATTTATTACTTTATTTTTGTAAATTTTAGATGTTCTTCTAATAATATTACAACTTTATTCTCGGAGAATTACAACTTTTATCTGATATTTTTATTAAATTAATTTGACAATTTTTTGATTTCTTTTTCTCAAACTATTACAACTTTACTCTTGATAATTACATTTTTTTCTCATAAATATATTACTTTATTTTTGTCCATTCTAGACATTTGTCCTCATAATATTACAACTTTACTCTTGATAATTACAAATTTTATTCTCATTATTGTATTACTTTATATTGTTAATTTTAGACTTCCTATCTCATAGAATTCGACTTAATTATTGTAAAATTACAACTTTTTTCATAATTTAATTACTTTATTTTGGATAATTTTAGACTTTTTTCTAATAATATTAAAACATTAGTCTTGCAAAATTATAACTTCTTTCCTGATGATTTTTTTCCTTAATTTTTGTAAATGTGAAACTTTTTTCCTCAAAATATTACAACTTTATTCATGAATATTACTATTTTTTCTCATAACTTTATTATTTATTTTTTGTAGATTTTAAACTTTTTTCCTGATAATATTACAACTTTATCCTTGCAAAATTACAACTTTTTTCCTCATAACTTTATTACTTTATTTTTGTAAATTTTAGACTTTTTTTTTCCTCATAAAATTACAACTTTATTCTTGAATATTACAACTTTTTCTCTAAATTTTATAACTTTATTTTTGTAAATTTTATACTTTTTTCTCATAATATTAAAACTATATTCTCTTAAAATTTTTGACTTTTTTCTCATATTTTAGGACTTTTTACTCGTAAATTTAATACAATTTCTTTTCAAGGTTCTTAATACTCCATCGTAGAAAACAGATTTGATGAAAACAAAAACAAAAAAGAGGCTTGTGAAGTTATTAACTTAATATTTAATTTATCATTTTTTATTCACACGTTTGAATAACCAAATTAAATTCTTCGGTGAAATTATTTTGAGGTGCAAGAATAAATTAAATACTTTGGTCCTGGCAAGAACCTATTTTTTTTTAAATATCAAGTGATTAAAGATAGCCAATGAATTGAATATTTTTAACAAAATGTATCACATTTATTTTTTTTAAGGCTCCACTTAAAAAAGTGACAAGCTGCGTCTGTGTCAATGAACAACCAATTAGCATTTTGGCAACACGAAGCGTCATTAGGGTAACTCATATGGTTAAAATTAAAACGAGCTGGTTTCAATGAGACACATTGTAAATTCGGAACTTGGCACACTCATCAATGTTGATAGTTTGCAACCAAATCACAATTTTCTCCTCAAAACACAAATGTGTTATAATGCAAACTTATGTTGTTTGGCCAAAATAATTATCAGTTTTTGTAAGTTTTTGTGCTATAAATGTGTAAAGTAGAATTAAATCTTGATTTCTTGGTACTGTTGTCAAAGACAATTGCTGGTAAAACAGTCAAAGTAAACCACTTGTATGGTTAATTTTTTCTCTGAAAGTCACATAAACTTGAGAGGTCAATCATTTGCATTATAGATACAAATTAAAAATTAATAAATGACAAAACTGACATGAAATTGATTTAAAATAGATTAGACAACAATTAATTATTCTGCTGCAAATACCCAAAGGTCAAAAGGCAGACGGAGAAGAAAAGCGAAAATTACCTGCAAAAAGATTTACCTGAGGTGTCTGTAAAAACTGTCAAGAGCTGTCAAGAGCTCACAGAAAGGCTGAGGTTAAGAAAAAGACAGGGGGGGATACTACTGCCAAGTATTTTTTAAGGGTAATGGACAGATGAAATAAAACTGACTCTGGAAGGAACAGATGGATGGGTTTGGGGCTAATGGACACAGAGGACCACAAAAGTTAGGTGTGAAAAGAGTGGAGGAGGGGTACCAGTAGGAGCTGCCATCATTAAGGAGGAGCTAATTGGACCTTTTTGGGTTGGAGACAAAAATCAACTCCCAAACCTACTGTCAGTTTCTAGTGGAGATTTTTTTTTTTTGACAGGAAACGTACGGATAGAAGTTTGGCAGATCCAGACAGGCTGTCATTTTTATGCAAGTTCAACTTCATTTATTTATTAGACTGAAGTTTTTACTGTTGTATGCCTTATTTAGTCCTGCTTGTAATGGATAAAGGTAAATGCATCAACTAGGGTTTTACTAACATTTTTTTATAAAGACAAACTGGTGTTTTATCACTCAGCATCTCTTTCCTCCATTCAGTCAAAGCTTTTCAACACATATTTATAATCTGTTTCATTGTTTCAGCTGTCAGCTATCTTGCTGAAGACACATTGGCTATCAATCAGCCAGCAGCAACAGCTCCGTAAGGTCCGCACAAGGTCTTTTGAATGTGGATTAATTTGCATATTTAGATTTAAGGACGTAATTATTGCTAAAACGTTGAAACTAAAGCAATATCTGATGAGGAGTTTGTGGAATAATCGACACTTTGAAACAGAGAGCCGCTGAATGTCAGCTGACAACAGGTGTGAATGTTTTGACAAGTCAAATGAAGCAGGTAATGAGCGTGTGACAATAGAACCTAATGAGGCACAAGTAAGAAGTGCTATTATAAAACTGTTGCACATACAGATGAAGAAAATTCAAATACTGTACATGCCGTCTGTTGGGAACTTAGTATTAAAAAAATCCTTAAGACCTCAAGGACTGACAGGAACATTACCTGAATTATAAGATCATGGTATGAAAGGTACTAAAAGCTTTAGTAAATGAAAAGGAAAAAGATTATGGAGAGAAATTTCTAAGTACAGACAAAATTACTTGTTTGCCACCTTAAGAAAAAAAAATGTTTTTTTTTTCAAAGATAGAATTAGTATCAGAAAAATTATTACAAGGTAAACTCTCTTTGTTTGTAGGTATGGTGTATTCAGACTGGACACATTTGCTTTAAATTAAAGTTCAATTCCCATTAGTTGTCTCACATCGAGGTGTGTGAACTTTGTCCTCCGCATTTGACCTGTCCCTTGGGGGAGGGGTGAGTTGCAGACACAGCTGCGTTCGGGAACCATTTGGTGGTTTAAGCCCCCCCAATTCAACCCTTTTAATCTGATTGTCAAGCAGGGAGGCCCTTGGTTTAATTTCTAGACTTTTTGGTAAGACTTGGTCTGGATTTGAACTCACAACCTGTGTCAGAGCGGACACTCTTCCACAGGGCCACTGAGCTGGTCCACTTAAAATAAACTAGAGTTAATTTCCCCCGATAATTCAGAACAAATTTTCAGTCTGATTACAAAAGTAGCAGTAAAAAGTGTTGTTCATGACGTTTGATAAAGACATTCAAAATTTGTCAGCAAAATATAAAGTTTGAATAGTAAGCTATCCCGAAAAGGATTACAAAGCCTAGGACTTCCTATATTATTTCTCTGCTTGCTTTGGCCCGCCCTCATAATTCCTGGCCAATGACTGTAGAGCTCTTTAGTCAAGTGGTTTTGTTCACAAGATTTGGTTTGAAACACGATTGACGGCAGTCTGACTACAGACCAAATGCAAGGTTCAGGACTCGATACAGACTAATGGACCTTTTTCAATCTGAATACCCACTCAGGTTAATCAACAAAATGACAAAAGGAATCTATAAGAAACTGTCTTTTATTTACCGTGTATGTTCTGTACTTACTGGAAGTCTGAGGAAGATTAGCGAAGAATGTTTTAAGGCGACCTGCAAGCCACTCCATGCTCTCATGAAGGTTGGCTAAAGCCTTCAGGTCACTGACGTCCCGTAGAATCTCATTCTGAGGGATTAACTTGTCCCCCAGGTTTCCTGTCAACACCTCGGACTCCTTGGCAAAAGCAGCCCTGAATGACAGACAGAGTGAGAGTTAAGAGTTTGTGTGGTAAAAGTGACTAAGAAGACAACAAAAAAATGTTTCTATACTTAACAATGTTAACAAAAGAGAAGTATAGATGACCTTGTAAAAACATTGCAACAATATAAATGAATTTGAATATAAAACTAGATTTACAAAAAAAGTTAAAAATATGAATCTTGTATTGATTTAACTGATCAAGTGGAAACATGAGCTTAAAGACCTTCCTTTATCTCACATATTGAAGGACGGTTTGTGTCTTGTGCTATAAGGACAAAACTCTTAGCCTTCTACATGTACAAGGTTGAAAAATAACTTAATTTTTAGGATATGCCAACAATCTGTCCAGAAAACTTAATTTTCACTTTCATGAAGTTTGTTTTCTCATGACAGAATCTGCAAATGGTGCATTCACTAAGCTCCGGACATTAGCGGACAAAACAGCCACTCTGCCCAAATCAGTCTATACGTTTGTAATTTTTAAGGATATGCCAACGACCTGTCCAGAAAACTTAATTTTCACTTTTCATGAAGTTTGCTTTCTCATGATAGAATCTGCAAATGGTGCATTCACTAAGCTCCGGACATTAGCGAACAAAACAGCCACTCTGCCCAAATCAGTCTATACGTTTCTAATTTTTATACATCTGCAGCTAAACAAAGCAGTTTTTCAAAAAAAAAAGTCGACACTAATTAATCAATCGACATTTTGTCTGATAAACTGTTTTGTTTCACTGCTGATGTCCGGAGCACAGTGAACGCACCATGCAGAAACGCCCTGGGTTCCCTCAATCAACCTGTTTGTTCTGGGTTTTTTAGGAAATAAAGGGAGGGGGTTGATGCATGATATGGAATTAAGACCTTTAAAGAGCATAGATCCACTATTAAATAAAAAACTAAAAACAACTTTTGTGGAGTGTTCTTCTACTGTTTTTGTTGTTAACCACTAAAAAGTGACTTAAAACAGGAAAAGTCTCGGCGTCTCCGCGCAGGAAAGGTAGAGGGGGACGCTTCATTCTTGTTCTTAATTATCTTGTTTTATGAGAAAACTAAGTTTGTTTAAAAGGCTGTTTTTTGCTTCCGTACATGCACAACCATGTTATTAAGACTGTTACTGATAGTGGATATTATGATATATCTGCAGAAATAGTTAATGGGTTATGAAATATTAAAAAGAATTGGTTAAAATTCTTGAACAGTGGAGCTTTAGCTTCAACGATGACATTCTTTCGATGATCATAGCTCCTCAACCTTTGATGCAATTAATGTAATTCCAGTGGATTTTAGACGCAGAAAAGCTGCCTTTGGTTGATATGCAACAATGTACAGTAGTGAAGTGCTTATGTAATCAGAGTTACAATAGGTCGAAGAGTATGTGTCCTTTAGTTGTCGCCGACGGTGTTAAAAGGTTAGGACTATCCTGGTATACTCAAAGTTGTGAAAACCTGTCCTCAACTTAGACCTAGACATAGATACGCAATCGAACTCAAGTAAATCCGATATAAAAGGTTTGCCTTGAAGAGTCATTTAAAACAAATGGTTAAGCAGAAAGTAAAAAAATACTTACAAACAAAAAGAAATGTACATATAAGCACTATTGGAAGTGAAATTATATTTAGAACCCCAGATGGAAGAAAGATCATGGAGATCAATGCCATTGTGTTACAGAAAACATAGCTTTAAATGGCTGTTATAGTCACCACAACAGCGTAGAATGACAACCCTTCTAACAACAGATGGGCAAAGAAATTAGAGTTAGAAACTCTCAACAGGAAATAGCAAGTTTATTGAAGCACCAGGCTGTAAATCATGCAGAGGCTAATCCCTGCTATGCAGCGATGAAAACATCTATAGGTCTCAAATCAAACGGCCTTATAGCCCCTCTGCTATCTCTGTGTCCTCCATATGCATCAGGGTGTCTTAAAAGTGACTGTGAGAGAGGCAAAAGGGGGCACACACACAACACATTTACTTTCTTTGGCTGCATAACCAATTTATTTATTTGGTTTGCTATTCTGCCTCGATGAGCTTCAGTGTTCCCTGAAGAGGGTGCACATTCAAAGCCAATTTTGATAAGACTGACCCCCCCCCGCCACTCTGTGGCTCTGTCTACTCTCTTAATGCTTCCCTCTTTTTCCTTTTCCCATTTTCTTACCCCTTTCAGAAAAAAAACATAGCTTAAAAGAGCAATCATAACTTGTTTATCACTGTTTCTCGACGGTTTAATAATTTACGAGTAAGAATTAGGCATACTAATCTCTAACTTTATCATAACAACCAATTTTAACACATACTTTATTCTTTTAAAGTGTCTTCTCAAACAAACAGCTTGTAGTATGTGTGTACCGTGTAAAGTCCTCTTCATCTTCTCTTTTCTGTCTGGCCTGTCTGGGTTGGGCCATATTTGTCCAGTTGGGGAGGGACTGGAGCAGACGACTGATGTCCTCATCTTTAGACCAGGATGCACTAATGGTCAGCTTTTCCTCACACTGGACTATTGCCCTGAGAACAAACACAGGAAGCCCACCAATAGATTAGAACACACAACATTTCACCTTACACTACTGTGTAATGCTACATATACACTGGGTATGCGACCAAGAAAGTGTTAAACTGGAATTCTTGAATGCGTTTTTAGTATATGGAGTTCACATTGGAATGTCACTATACTATACAGATAACATAGTGACTGATACTAAGTTACTGGTTTTACTTTTGACACGTGTTCAATGTTGTACATAGAGTCCAAAAACAGACCTAAAGACTTGGGTAGCGTGACATGAATGTGAGACTTTTGAACGCATAAGCCAGAAACACAAGTATACATGCGTTTAGAAAGACTTTTCAATGGAAGTGGTCGCTTAAACGACAGTTTTAGCTATTGCTACCTGTACTTTGAAATAGATATGTTTCTTCTTTGAGAAGCTTTGTGTGTAATTTATTTACACATTTACTTATTTATAATAAGATACAATACAATTGTTTTTTTGCATTATCTTTGAGTTGAAGAGATTGCTTGAGGGTCCTAGTCTTATGATGCAAAGACTTTTTGTAAACTGCATAAGAACTCCACAATTGTATACACCTATGGGTCAGACATGTATGAGGTGATTAGTAGAGCAAAGGCTCCTTGAGCATAAAATATGCCGTGCATAAATACACACATAGACGCACAAAAACACACTTTGGCCTCATCTTTATGGCTCAGAGGCCCCCTGTGAGACTTAAAGTGACCTGTGACACACTACAGATGGACTCCCAGCAGTCTGTCAGTCCACTCTGGTGTTTCCTGCCTTTATATTCACTCTTTCACCTTCTACCTGACCAGGCGTTACCTGGTCACAGGGGAGCACATATGGATGCAATTTCCATCCAATATGTGATTTTAAAGAAACAGTAAAATCTTCAAATTAAAGCAGAAAAAATATAATAGTAGGTGCTTTTAAGCTTCTAAACTCTGTGTCCTCCTTCTTACCTGTATGCCGTGTTGCAGATTTCTTTGTATTCTTTGAGTTTGTCGCAGATCATCTCAAGGAACTGGTTGGAATAGGCACTTAGATCCTGCATCAGGTTCATTAGATCTTGGATAGACTTTTCCACAACCACTGTGCTCTAAATGGAAAAAGACAGACATTTTTTTATTGTATTTTTCCAAGTTTGAAAATGTTTGTTTTAACTTTAAAAACCAAACAGTGACATAAAACCACCGACAAATGTGGACTTTACAGTGATGTCAGGTCAAATTCAGTCTGCTGCAGTGCAACTCTAATAGGTTGGCTTCAACTTCTTGACATGTCACCTGGGGCTGGACTGATGACTAGTACTGGGGGAAATTGTCAGAAGTCTTAACCGTATTAGACGAATGGATGATTCTTTGTGCGTAAGTGAATCAGTGTGAGTGCACACGTTCGTGCATTTTCAACTTATGTGTATGTTCTTGTGCTCATAGTGAGTGTATGTGCAGTTCTCACAGTGCACCCATCACTAGGAGCCATGGCAGGGCTGTGACAGCAGCCATTACAGATTAGCCAATCCTGCGTGACTAATAGTTGGCCCGAGAACAGCAGGGCAGCTTCATATTCCCAGTCACATTCATGCATACAAACATCCAGCAAACTTTGTAAAGCGTACACCTTTGAGCAAATTAAAACCTGTTAAATAGGATTACAGCTAAGGATCTTCCAATGTGGTTGTTTCTTACACTTAAATGTTCTATTGTAAATCTACAAAAAATGTGATAATTTATAATCTAGCTGAAAGCTTCGCTGCATCCACTGAAAAAAATGAATCAACTGCAAGAGGAGAACAGAGTTTTCCCAAGCTTCTACACATCATAGGGCAGTCTTAAACATATTTTTCTCTCTTTTTTTCTTTGGCGTTTGATGGAGACTGTCAACGTACCCTTGTAAACCCTGGTATTTAACCTTTTCAGATCATGGACCATCGCTCTGTTATGGAACTATTGACTTCAAAATGACAGTGATTCTTCTAGGTACACTTGTGCACAGCTTACTAAAGAATTCAGCTAATAGGTTTCAAAAATCTTGTAAAACTGACCACAATTATTTTGTGGGTGTAGGCTTTTTCATATCCTTCTGTCGTTTCATGTAATCCCAGACACACTTGGAGGTGTTGAGATCAGAGCTCTGTGGTGCACATGCCATCTTTTCCAGTAACTCTGGTTCTTCTTTATGCTATATGTTTGGGGTCATTGTCCGTTTGTAGAATAAATTATACACCTCCTTGATGACTAGAGATGGGTTATATACTGTCTCAGTGCCAGTATCAGAATTGGACAATATTTACATAATTTTAGTTTATTGGTAGAGGGCTGATATTAAAAAGAAATCTGTCGATATTGTTCTGACTGTTTTTAGATATACTTTTTTTTTACATAGATTTTAAGATGGATTCCTAACAGATCCCTGGAACTGGGAAACTTCTGTTTACGGGGATAGACAGTAATTGTTTTGACTGTTTTCATTTATATTTTATATTTGATAGGGATACACTTTATTCCTAATATATCCCTGGGAATTGAAACTGCTTATTTACAGTTACATCACATAGTCAGTAAACGGTCTGAATGTTTTCAGATATATTTTCAAAGTTTTAAAGGGATACTTGTTCCTATGAGATTCCTTGCTGTATGTTAAGAAGTGATTCTATTCTACGTGATTCTATAGTAAAAGAAAAGTTGTGTATTTCTTATAAAGAAAGAAAAACTAAATCTAAACTTGGTCTTATTGTCGACACTTAAATATCGATATCAGCAAATATCTTCTATGGGCCACAGTTGAAGGGAAATATCGGTTATTGGTATCGGCCAGAAAAAAATATATTAGCCTATCCCTGTTGATGAAATTGCCTAATGTATACATATCTCCCTATATTTCTCAGCACTGAGATTGGCATTAATCCTGACCAAATCTCCAACTAACCACAGGTAAAGAAATGCACCTCAAAATGTTTACAGAACCTCTGCCATACTTTCCTGTTGCTTTTAATTGTTCTGAAATCCAACCATTTTACAAAGAAACTGCTTTCAGTTACAGTGTGTGAAATTTGTTGTCCACATTTTACCCATCTCCTGGGGAGAGGTGAGCTGCAGACACAGCCGCCCTCGAGAACTATTTGGTGGTTGGGGTCACAATTGAGTCTTCGGTTTGACAATCAAACAGTCTCAGTAAGAACACTTTACCACAAGACCACTGAGCTGGTATGGTATCAGTCCAGAGCACTTGCTGTACTTTTGCTATTTGGGAGCAACTCTGCCATGATGACCACTTCTGGACAGAGTTCTCCTGACAGTAGTTGAGTGTTCCTGAGCTGTTGGCTCTACTGGACATCTTAAAAAAATGTTAATGGTAATAGCCTTCTGTCTTTCATCAGCTACACTAGATTTTCTGAGCTGACCACTGAGTCTATATATAATCCTGAATATATTACTTGTTTCTTTGCACTTCTTCAAGAGTGTGAACAGCAAGTCTTACACCCCAGTCTACTTTAAAATCACTGTCTGGGAAAGACTTTCATAATGTGTACATCTACTTTGTGTCTTGTTGCTGTGTTCAGGACATAAAACAGTCTTTCACAACCTACGTTTTGTGGCAGAGTTTGGATGTTCCTCATCCAATCTTAGGCCTCCTACACAGCTGTTTCTGCATAACTTCCCTTTTGAGTTCCAATCTACATGTCACATTGATATTAATAGCACCTGGTTGATCACACACCGTATTTTACAACAAAATAGGTGACTTAATCCAAGTGTCCCTATTAGAATTGATGCTGGTTTAAAAGGTAGAAATCTGATAGTTTAATTTGACTTAGATTTTTCTTTTGTTCCCTCACTTTGTATTTTGTAAATGCATTTTAAAAAGCAATCATTATTTATGCTTACAAAGGCATTTTTGTTTGTCAATGTCCCATTCACACCTGACTATAGTAAGAAAAGTAAAGATTTTCCTCAATATTTTTTCCAAAAAGATTCAAAGCTACTTATTGACTGGAAAGACTTGGCCTCTTAAACTGAAGGGGGCAGCAGTGACTGTAACTGATCAAAAAAATCAGAAGGTACTGTTGACGTGATGCAATTATATGAATATTAATTGCTCCACCCCTGTTGCAGTTTTTCCTTTACTCATTCTGTCACAGGGAGACAAGTAAGCACATACACAGCCGCACAACAACAGCAGCTCCACTGAGAGACGTAATGATCCATAGCGGTGCCCATACTCATGGAGTGCTAACCAAGGCCTTGTCTCTGCCAAGGGAGCAGTCTTTACTGTCCATGCCTGACTCCCTGTCAGCCTGCCAGGATGGAAAAATTACACAAACCCTGCAGGAGAGTTGGCTGTTTATGTAGTTAAAGCTGCTGCAGCAGCAATTTGGTGTTTTTAACACGTTATTGGAGCATTTTTCTAATATTGGAGGACATGTATAAAATATTTTAAGATTAAAAACACGTTTTTGAGTACTGTAGTTTCTGGAATATAAGCCGCTACTTTTTTCCTAGGTTTTGAATTAGGCTCATCCAAAAGTGCGGCTATTCTGAGGATTTTTCTTCCACCACTAGGGGCGCTCTAAACGGAAATCGAATAAAAATAAGATAGACGAAAAATCAATGCAAAGAATAGCCTATGCTACTTTTTCTTTAGCAGAGAGAAAACGCATGACAAATACCTAATTGGTAAATATTTTCAAATCCTCGCCTCTTCATCATGAAAACAGAAGTTTGTATGATGCGAGTTTTAAGTTGAAGGCAATCGGGTTTGCTATCTTGGAAGGAAACCACGCCGCTGCATGCAAGCTTTGCGTCAATAAATCTATGGTGAGACGCTGGAGGCAAAAGCGGGAAGAGCTCATACAATGCCAAAAGTCGAGAAAAGCTTTCAGAGGACATAAAAGCAGGTGGCCTGAACTTGAACATGTCCTGGAGGACTGGGTGAACACACAGAAAGCAGGTGGCACAGTTTGAAAAGAATCTGTTCAGATACATACATGTACATTTGCAGTACAAAATCGTCCTGTACATGCAGTAAAAATTAACATTTTTAAACACAGATATCTGCTGCTTACAGTTCAGTGCGGCTTGTACATCTTTTTTTTTCTTTCTTTAAATAGAGCGGATTCTGCATATATATAGGTGCACTTAATAGTCCAGAAAATACAGTATTTCTTTATTCAAATTGTATTGGATCATGAGCAGATTAAAAACCACAGTGTTGAAAAGCTTGAGACAAATGGATCCATTAACTTCTTCATTTTCCTCATCTAAACTACTATCTGGCTCGAAGTTGTACGGCAAGATAGCTCTGATATTGATCAACTTCTTTTTTGTTTTTTTGTTTTTTTTTTTTGGCTACGCTAATGTTAGCTTGGGGTTGTAACTTTATATAAGCTAGCGGGAGAGAGTGTAAACAATAGTCCCGCCCACAACCCAGATGAGAGTTTTGAATGAACTCCTGCCGCACTGCAGACAATATATCTCAGAAATGCCACATGATTTTTGATTGCTAATACATAATAATAATTCAAAAACCACTGGAATTAAATCAATCAATCAAACTTTATTTATAAATTGCTTTTAATTCCCTGAGGCAGCTCAAAGTGCTGTACATAAAAACAACAAAAACAAAAAATGTAAAAAATAGTTTCACTTTTTAATTACAAATAATATAAAAACGGTATGTCAAAACAGTTTTGATGTTAAAAATTAAGTTGTGCATTCAACTGCATACAATATTTTAGGAGGCTAAACCAAAAATACAAATATTTTAAATTTGAGAACATAAAAACATAAAAGTGCCATAGAATATGAAAAAAATGTGTATTCTGCATTTAATTTCTACCTTATCAAATACATCCTAAAAAGATCAGTTTTATAGTAATATGCTTTGGACATAAAAAAAAAAATCTGCAACAATTAAATAAATCTTGTCCTCAACTGTATGATGTTCTAATACTGAATAGCAGGCAAAGCCGGTGCATGGAGAAGAGTAAACAATGAATACCCGATCCATTACTCTTGCTCTAACAAATGCTCTTGCACTCAGCTCCCTCGTCTAATTTGCTCATTTAACACAGCCATTCGTCTTACGCAGAAGCAATCATTAAAAAGCAATCAAGGGACAGATTGAGAAAGGGAGGGCTAAGACGGAGAGAGCAGGAGTGCTGTGAAAAGCAAGTCCTGCTATGTCTCCTCTATCTTCCTTGACTGTTACATACGAGTGTCGTCGAGACTTTTCCATCTTTGCTCCTGTCTTTCTAATGTTTCCAGCTTAAAGGTCAACATGATGTGGAATCAAGTGGAAAAGCACCCTAAAGTCTACTTTCAAGATTCTTCTTTTAGTCGGAAAATGTATTGGTTGAACTTGATATCCAGGCTACATTTTGTAAAGATGTATTGCTATTTTTGTAATAAAACCACAGCTGTGATGGTTTAATGATTGAAAAGTGGTGGCTTGTGAAGAAAAAAAAAAAAAAAAAAAAAAAGAAATCCTCTTAATGCATTTACATCACCATAGCACCTGCAGTGAGTCTGTGATAAATGTGACTTAAATACCAAGCACAACAACCATTTCAATGAGAGTACATGAAAACAATTAATATAGCTACTTTAATATGTCAAATCTTTATAAAAAAATAACTTAATTCAAAATGCTTTGGCAAAAGTGTGACAGCTTCCAGAGATTTCCATCTGTTATTGAGGTTGTTTGTCAGGACAGGAGGGCCTCAGGTTTGACTCGGAAATGGATCATGGATTTTTCCCATTAAAATAGTGGGGTGCCCATCCAGATTTCGCAGAGGTTAAAGTGTTTAACCCCGCGCTCCCTGCCATTTCACTCACACCCTGACCTCAAACCGCTGACACGTGTAATGCCTCTGCCCTGCCATTCACACGCTCAACCATGGGTTGCCAAAATAACACACACTCAGCAGTGTTTGCTCACATCTGCGCTGGCCCACACCACGCCAAGAATACATGCAGAGATAACCTCTGCCTTCCACTCTTCACTCATACAGAATGTCCCTCTCCTGGGTAAAGAGAAACTGGGCATGTGTAGGACATCGTCATGACAGATCATTCATCATCGTCAGTGTGGACCCCTTTCTCCAAAACCTCCCTGGACACAAACCGGACAGCCCACATGATTGGGCCTAGCCAACCACGAAACGTTTTTCTTTGAGTCGGTTCTAATGTCAGGAAAACAAAGCGGTTTCAACTCAAAACGGTTCAAACTGTTCACCTTTTTAATTTTCTAGCAATATTATTATTTTTACTAGTTTTAAGCGCAGAGAGTGAATCTTTTGTTTTTAGTTTTCTTATAAAATTATAAGTGAAATAAAAGAGTTCCAAACTTTTGTCCCATTTTCTGATTTCACTTTTATTGTTGTTAATGTATTAGGAAAGAAGTGGTTCAGCATAATAACATTATATTCTATCTGTTCAGTTCAATGCACTTTTATGGACTTTGTTTTGTCTTAAATGCAATCAGGTAACTTCTCTGTAACAGTGTCAGCATGACTAAAATAAAATAAAAAAAGCTTAAATGAAATTAAGAAATGCTCAGACATCATCCTTAAAAATATACAATTTATAATTTCCTCTGACAAATATTTCAAAGTGTTTTTCAAGTAACATTTTGAGTTCATATCAGAGAGGACTTGAAATTTAATCATTTTAAAAACAGAAAATTCTCTAATATTTTCCGTTTTTTTTTTTGGTCTAATTTGGAGTTTAGCTAATTTTCAGCTACATGCTAGCTCTTTTGGCTAATTTAGGATTTTTTTTAGGATATTTTGAAGTTTAGATAATTTTAAGCTACATGCTAGCTAATTTGTTAAATTAGGAATATGTTTCAGTTTTTTAAGCTACTTTGGAGTTTAGCTAATATTTCAGTTACATGTTAGCCATTTTGGCTAATTTAGGATTTTTTTTTATTTTTTTAGACTAATTTAGAGTTTAGCTAATATTTCAGCTACATGCTAGCTATTTTGGCCAATTTAAGACTATTTTCCGTTTTTTGTCTAATTTGGAGTTTAGCTAATATTTCAGCTACATGCTAGCTATTTTGGCTAATTTCTGATTTTTTCAGTTGTTTAGGCTATTTTGGCATTTAACTAATATTTTGTTATTTATTTCTTTTAAAAAGCATTATATTCGCACCTAATTAAGTCCAAGTGTGAATTTGTGGTTTTAAATCCAATCACATTAAAAATTAAATCCCTCATGGAATGGCTAAAAAGTGGGGGAAAAAATAAAACAATCTTTTATGACAACTAATGGGACTTTAACTTTAAGCTTTAAACACCAAAACTAAAACAACACAAATTTATCACATTTTCAAAAAGTTTCTTATCAAATGAGATAGTTTTAATGTGACCAATGGCAACGTACAGTCATTATCATGAGCTATTTTCAGGCTGCATTAAGAAACTAAATTCTATACTGCATTGAGCTTGTACATGATCATTAAATGATCATTACAAGCATGAGGAAGTGAAATAATGGAAGTCATCCTTGATGGTAATGCTGTCAAAGTACACAGGCCATAAAACAAATTTATGTGCACGGCCTCTGGGTGGACATAATAGAGTTTTTTTTTTTTTTTTTTTTAAGCACACAATTTCTTTTAGATGATGAAGCACTAAAAGGAGGTATACAACTACAAACAATTTCCTTAGGCATTGAAGTCATTTTAATATAATTTAGTCAAAACACATTGCAAATGTACTATTTTTTTTATTCCTTTAAAGCATCCTTTCACATCTTGTTTTAGATGCCAATATGAATATAATAATTTAAAAAACACAACAGAGGGATCACTTTGTCATGTTTGACACAACTGAAAATAGAAATAGGCTTTATAACTTTTAAAAAACAATATTTCTTTCGACTTCTTTCAACATAGTCAAGTATACATAGATACAGTAGTACTTGGGTTATATTGACAGCTGATTTGGTTCACATCGGTTCGTCTGCAGCGGGTCTTCCTTGTGTAGGGAGTCTGGCTCACAACTGGGGCTGCCACGATTAATCGACGATTCATCGATTATTCAAATAATCGATGACTAATTTAATAGTCAATTAGTCATTACGTTATACTATATGTAGTCAGAGTGTTGTAAAGTTGAAAGTTATAATGGCATTCTGCTAGCTTTTTGGATTATTTTGGCATTTACTAAGGTTTTTTAGGCTATTTTGGAGTTTAGCTAATATTTCAGCTACATGCTAGCTCTTTTGGCTAATTTAGGATTTTTTTTTTCATTTATTTAGCTATTTTGGAGTTTAGATAATTTTGAGCTACATGCTAGCTAATTTTGCTAATTTAGGATTTTTTTTTTCTGTTTTTTAGGCTACTTTGGAGTTTAGCTAATATTTCAGCTACATGCTAGCTATTCTGGCTAATTTAGGATTTTTATTTTTTTATTTCTTTAAGGCTATTTTGGAGTTTAGCTAATATTTCCGCTACATGCTAGCTATTTTGGCTGATTTAGGATTTTTATTTTTTTTATTTTTTAGGCTATTTGGATTTTAGCTAATATTTCAGCTACATGCTAGCTGTTTTGGCTGATTTAGGATTTTTTTTTTTTAGGCTATTTTGGAGTTTAGCTAATATTTCAGCTACATGCTAGTTGGGGACCCATGATTTAATAGGTGAACTCAGCACATCATAAAACGACACCCAAAATGACAAAAAGTGACGCGGATGGGGTCTGAACCATACATCCATAGCTTGTTAATAAAAGTTGGGAGTGAGAATGTGTAGCCTATGCAGGTCTGCCTGCAAACGGTCCATCTCCACCCATAAAGGCAGCTGTGACTAAGGCCTAAGGACCCTTCAAATAGCAATAATGTGATTGAATGCCAAAAAAGATATATTTTTAAGGAAAATGTTTTTGAATTATTTTATTGAGCAATACCAGAGCTAAAATTACATTAAAAATTAAAATCATCTGATGTCAGACACCAAATAAAAAAAACACGTGGAGCAGTGAATTCAAAGAAAGTTTAGGTTTTCTTTTAAATTATCTTTGTCATTGACAGCGACTGAAAGTTTGTATGAAGGGCTGAGAGAAAAGCTGTAATTTAGTGAAGTTAATTTGTTCTGTGGGGGGCATACAATCCTTTTTGTGCCCCATTAGCTGCATTTGTGGTTGATGCAATAGCTCAAAAACACACGCATACAAATGTGCTCACAGCCACACAGACAAGACTGGCTTTTGTAAACTCAAAACACTAACTTGCTTTGAAAATAAGCTCTAACTTTTATCAGGCACCCACAGCCAAAAACTACATTCCCTTTAAACCAAAGGCTATGTTTGTCATACAGCTGACATTTCAACTTTTCACCCTCTAACCAACACTCAAAAATCACAGATTGTCTCTTTTAATACACAGACTGACTGTTGCGTGAAGGAAACCTGTGCTGCCTTTGGGTGTAGCTGCTAACGTTGAATTCTTTTCTCGTTTCAACGGAGTCTCCCTTTATTCAGAAAGGATATACAAAAAAACACATTTATATATTTAGAGCTGTATTACCACAGAACCATAGTTGATGTGAATATAAAAAAAATGAAAAGAAAGATGAGCTCCATCACATTTGAAAACAGGAACATTTCCATGTTCAGGCAGGTTGTGGGCCCAGGGGAACTGGGTGTGAGCCTCAGGAGTACATGTGTTTGGTGCGAGATAACCAGACGACGGTAGGTGGTAACAGGCAGTTAGACCTCAAGCAGTGAGGAAAGAGGCAGAACCAAAACAGGTTTTAGGGATGAGAAAAATATATATGAAAATGAAAAAAAACAAAACACTGTCAAATCAGGATTAGTGTTGCATTTAGCGTAAGAATAACATATGAATTCCTCTCTCTCTCTCTCTCTCTATATATATATATATATGTATATATAGGATAACAATAGGTGTACAATGACAGCTCTGAAAAACCTAGCAACAACGTGCTTTTCTTAGAGAAGAAAAAAATAGTTCAGTTTATATTGAGCCAGGTCAATTTTTTTTTAAATGATTGATTTTTTTTATTGTAAAACATTTTTATTTAAATTTGTATTTTATTTGTGAACGATCTAAGAGACGACATGAAAATACAGTTAGGTAGGTCATTTATAAAATAAATATTGTACAATTTTCCGTTACAATTGGTAAGGTTACCTTTTGTTACTTACGTAAAATTGCGTTAAACAGCGCTGGGATGTAAACTTTGCGGGTCTAAACCCGTAAACCAAAACTCACTTTACTTTAGACAGTAGTGGCGATATTGCAATTTTTTTCTAAAGTCACCATGAAAAAAGTCAATTGCAGGGGTGTCAAACTCAATACACAGGGGGCCAAAATCTAAAACTTAGGTCAAGGGCTGAAATTTAAAAAAAAAAATGTAAAAAAGTAACTTTTTAACATAAAAACAAACAGGAATATTATTCCACAATAAATCAACCTAAACCTTAAATAAAATTCAATATTATTTTTAAATCAAAATTAAAACATGATTTTGACCATATCCAATGTAATTTATTTCTATAATTAAGATAATTGCTAAAATACTCCAAGCTCCAGCCCTTCTGTCTAGTTTTAGAATTCTTTGCCTTGTTTCCATTGAGGGGTAAGTTATAGAACGGTCCAGTCTGGTTTTTAGAGCGTTTCTATAATAAAATCTACCCATTAAGCTGGACCGAACCGTGCCACTTTTGGACCGCTGTTGGTTGTAGATCCATAGAAAAATGGAACGGACAGTTTAGTGCAGGGTTACTTTTGAAACTGTTGATTGGCAGAAGGTCATTATGACAAAAGAAAGCATCAAGAAAGAGGCTGCATTCCTCTTTGCTGTCTGCTGTCTTCTAAACCATCCATTCTAAACCAGACCGTACCAAATACCGGGCCATACCGATCGGTGAAAACGAGGATTTTGTGGCCCATGTCAAAAAGTTTCCCCACTCGTGGTCAAACATAAAGTAAATTTTCTCACGATTGCTGTTAATCTCTGCAAGAGCAGCTGTTGTATGTCTGATCCCCTTGAGTGGACATCATCTTCTCAATTACTCTATTTCCGGCTATTTTTCTCCCAATCACCGGCCTGGTAGATGGAGCTAACAGGTATATTGTGTTGTGATTGCTGTGTTTGCCGTTGGTAGTTGGGGGGGGGGATGAAAGTGTCTTTTTATGAAGAACAAGCCACCTCCATCTTCTCAACGTACGCCTGCATGTGTTTGTGTTTCAAGGTGAGAGAGGCCAGAAAGCCAATCAACAAACGCTGATCAATTTCCCCCCCTCCCCATCCGCAAACAAACACTGCAGACACACATCATCACAAATCAAAAGGTCAGTGTCATTACAGTCATTGGGGGAGGAAGTGTGTGCGGATGCACAATTAACATGTGATGCCCGTGTCTTCTCGTCTTCCACGAAAGCTACATGTGAATATGCATTTGAAAAGGTCAACATCATTAGTAGGACAGTGGCAGCTGAAAACCTCTGCAATGTAGCAAACTCTTGCAACAAAGTGAGCGAATTACATCCGTTGGCTCAAGAATAAGTTATAGTTGAATAATAAAAAAAACAAAACAAGATAATTGGCGCACACCTGGAAACAGGGACACTAATATGGCATCACAACAGGACCAATTAGGAGATTTTCTATGACAACACAAGAAGCAGCTAAATGTTTAGCAGTAAAGAGAGAAGAAAACGTTATAATTGTGGATTTGATTCGGTTTTTAGTGAACAAAGGTTAAAAAAAAGGGATTGTCTTTATGCACTGGTATGTCTCCTTAAAGTGTTCCCAGTGGTTTTTCAGTTATGATTACGCCGTTTTTGGCCAAAAAGGGAAAAAAAAGGGTAACACAACAGGTCAGGTCTGGCTGACTCCACTTGCAGCCCAGATTTCTAAAATGCCAAAAAGGAGTTTGCTAGATTCAATGCCAATTGGACTTAAACACTGTTGCCTAACTTCCAAGTCCACTGGAAAGTTCTGCAAGTCACTAGATTTTTGATGACCTAAGGCAATACACCTACGATCCAACACAATAACGACCAACTGTTACAGATTCAAAGATGGGCGGGGCTTTTATACTGGAGCAATACGACGATACGAAACTCCTGAAATGATGTTGACCAATCACAAAATTCAACTATAACACCTTGTTTCAACCTGTAGGGGGCAGATGGTTTTAGATTATAATTTCAGAAATTAAACAAGTTTATTTTAAATTGTCTTAAATGTGGCAACACTTTTAAAGCCCCAATTATAGAGGTTAACAGACCAGAAAAAGTTGATTTACTGTGTGGTTACCCTTTAAAGTCCCACTCCTATCATCTTTTGTAAAGGAGTTCTCAGTGATTTTTCAATTATGGTTATTTAAGGACAGTTACTGCAGAGCGGCAGTAGTTCCTTAAAACAACTTAATTTCCCATCATCCTTTTTTTTTACACTCTTTCCAACTAGCTTATAGCCCCTCACAACCCCAACCTAACATTACCAGTGCAACAAAGATGTTAGCTCGGATTAGGCAAACGAAGACGTACATAGATCTAGTCGTCTACACATGGCTGCATCAGAATAGCCTTTGTGGGTCTTTAGTCACAACTACAAGTTTTTTTCAATTTTTTCATCTTTTCCTGATTCAAACCAATTTTAATAAATAAATACTCAGGAATGCAAATTGAATCCCTATATAAACGCAACAGGAACATCCAAAACACAATTTTTATTGGAGTTTTCGTGTGTAAACATGCTTGTATGTTAGTGTGTCACAAAGTTAACATGTGTGCAGGTTCGGCCAAGATTAATGGAGCCAATCTCCTGAGTTAACCAGTAGAGTGACTATCCCCTCCCTATCCTGCTTTATTCCTGTGTTCTATTCCCCATCTCCCCACGCCTTTCCCTTGATCCAGCTCTAATTAAATGAATCAATCAGAGGCAGCACAAAGCTGGACAGATAGCATCACACGACTAGGCAAAACAGCATGTGTATGACTGTGACTGTGTAGATTGGGGGGGCAGGAATACTTTTGGTCACACTGGATTAGATTTATGAAAAACAGGAGCAAAATAGGGCAGACCTTTACGGTTCCTGTACATTATACTTGTCTTTTACACTTCTGCCGCTTCTGGAACTTATCAGTATAGGTAGTGCTATCTCAGACGCATGATTGGACACTGACCTTCTTTACTAAGTTCTATAGCACCCCCGCTGACTTCTATCTTTTACTGGACAGGATATATAAATAGTGAGCAGCTCATATTAATACCAATAGCGTGTATTACATATAAATGAAATAAAAGGGCAGGATTTGACATCCCTGCTGCCACACGGATACTAAATCACCGCCTTTATCATTATTATCAACTGACCCATAAGTACAGCATGCACATGCATTTATTATAAAAGCCAGTTTAGACAAACATTAAGTGGAGTATTCAGCCTGACACTTGTGTAGTGTTTCCACAAAGTCACTTTCTCCATTTCTGTTGAGGAAATATCACAGACTAAAGGTCAGACAGTTAATAAAAAATGTATTTAATGCCATGTGTCCACTAGTAAAGGTATTGGTACAGTGATAAATATTCAGTATGTACTGCACAGTGATAAAGGTCTTTTATTTGGTAAATTTACCACTTATTTCTATAGAATAATATTAATAAAAAATTAATACGATCATCAAAAGCTTTGCTGTAACCATTAATAGCTACACATTTAAAATAAAACTATTAAAAACTAAAGCTATTGGTAGAACTTTGGATCTTGTATCATCTCAGAAAAGAAAGCGCATCATATGACTCTTTAATTGTCTTTTTGTAAACTAAAATAAATAAAACCAAACTCTGGTTAAAATTTGATTTATGAAATCTTATTTGGATATAGAGCTGTAATTAGTGCACAGAAACTACAACACCCTTCTAACATAAGATAAATTTAAGTATATTTTGTTAAAGTAAAGACAGCAATATAAAAAGCATATATATAATATTTGAACAAATACTTTTCTTAAATGTCCTTCGAGGTGAGCAGTGTTTGAGAACGACTTTTTTATGAATAAAGTTTGGTTTGAACAAATGAACTCTTGTGTGTTTGCATATAAACAGCTGTTAAATTAAATCTATTTTGTTATTCTGTTGTTGCCAATAAATTAAACAGCAATTACGTAAAAAAAGGCCCAAACAGAGCAGCTGTTTTAATGCTTAGAATGAATTAGAATGAAATGGCACATTTGAATTAGATTTATCCCTCATCTTATTTATATTAACAAACTTGAACCAACTTTTCAAATAATCGTCGCTTTTAATGAGTTTAGTAAAGTTTAAGTCAGTAAATTATAATTTTAGAACTTAACAGGGTAATATGGTTATTTAAATTATTTGAGACACTTGAGAATATTTTTAGTTTTGCAAAATGTATCACTTTTTAAAAAAGATTAAGACATTTATAAACTGTAAAAAGTGAAACATTAGATCAATTAACAAAAGCACTGTTAAAATAAAAAAAATGAGTTGAGTAAATTATCAATTAAAATTTTAAATGTGATGACAGGCAACATTTTGAAAATAACAAATTAAAGTTTTTAAAGTTATATGTCCCAATTTTTTTTAGCTTTAACACAATCATAATAAACAATGTGTCTTATTTTGTGACACTTTAACGATATATACTTTTATGTAACATATTTGAAATCAGTAATACTGTATTTGACAAGAATTGACACCAAATTGACACTAAACTGGAATTATCTATAGAGTTCAGTTTAAACAATAGTAAACATGAACAGCAGTGCCACCACTTAGTGCAAAATGGTCGTAAACAACAGAACAAAAATGTAAATATTCAAGTAGCTGCCAGACACACTGGTGCCGGTAACAGCCAGTCTTGAAACAGCCTTAAAGTCTTGATGTGTCCCCTATCGACCTCCGAAGGAACGTCTCACCAAAGGTTGATAAATGTAACGTTTTACAGCCTCTTCCAACAAAAATAAAAGATCAATAGTTGGTGAGAACCCATCAAGAATCAATCACAGAACAATATATTGCAATATCAATATTTCGGCACACCCCTAGTAAATATATTATTTATAAGAACATACAATATCATAAAGTAGCAAAAAAAAAAAAAAATCCCATTGGAGGTTTCTTTAGCTGTGCAGCAACCAACTACAGAACATCCTCAACCTTTGCTCCCAACAGGGATGTCATGTTTTTTTTTATTTTTTATTGTATTAATTATTATAAACACAAATTTGAATTTAACAAGTAGTTTAGAATTCGAATCATTCAAACACCTGACAATAAGAGAGGTCAATATTGACTACTAATGTAAGTCTTGTTCCTACAAAAGGAAAAACAATTGTTTTTATTACCCAAAGTTATAGAAATTAGCATAAGGATTTTCCACATTGCCTTCATAAGGAAAAATTTAAATAATGGAGAATATTTTTAAAGAAAATGAAGCTTAAAGTTGTATTTTTGTGTATTTTAATCACTCTGACTGAGTAGTAGATGAAAAAACAAAATTGGAAAAGTTTATAGGTGAGATGCTACAGTTTTGCTCCATTCTGATAGATCCATGTTCATCTCATTTTCCTCATTATAGTTGGCTAAGAAGAGGAAAATGGCTCAAAACTACAGTTTTGAGCTGGATAACCCCAATATTGTTCGTTGTTTTTGTTGCACAGGTAATGTTAGGTTGGGGGTGCAAGCTAGCGGAAGGTAAACAGATGGATGACAGGAAATAGGGGTGGGCTTACTCCAACTTAGAAGAACATTTCTTATGAACTTCTGCCGCTCTATAGAAACTATGCCCTAAAAAAAACGACACAAGTTTTGGGGGATTTTGGCTAAAAATGGCATATTCATAATTATAAGACCACTATGTCTTCTGCATAAAAATATTATTAGTGGGACTGAACAAATATGAAAAAAAGTCTTAAAAATGTACAAGTTAGCCTCAAATTAATACTACACAGTTGAATGTCTCTGCAACCCAGAAAGTAAAAATATTTTTTATTTTAATGACTCAGAAACCAAAGCAATACCCACAATGCTTTGGAAAAATGTCTCTGCACAAACCGTTTCCTGATGTCATAAAACCAACCTGTCGAGTGCGAATAAACCCTAAAACTCTGCTCCGTTGCCCCCCTGGCAGGTCTGTGTGCCTGCTGACACCTGCATGCATCATGCTACAGAACATTTCATTTTTCATCTCAGAAGACACAACACACAAATGCAAATACCGCTCTTTAATTTAGCCTCTTACACATTCATGTGTGCGCGTCATTGGCTGCATGGAGCAGATGCCTCAATAAAATGCCATCCCCTGTGGTTTTCCTGCGTATGGCTGCAGCCGAGCTGCATGAGAGAGCTTAATGTAGTGTAGCATTATAGAGCCCCCTTCCTTATACTGGCATGCTGGTTTTTACAATGTGGTGTGACTATCCCAGATAATAACTGCATGTATTGCTTAAAACTATATAGCTTTAAATTTTCTTGCATTTATTTAATTAAAAAGATGCATTAATCTTTAGCTTCAACTAAGCCAAGAATTAACGCCAATTAACCATTCTGTTGACATGAAGACATCAGGATCCCATAACGGATTGAGATCTTAATGATATAAGCTGGATAGATTGACATCCTCAACAGCTTTTGCCCTTGGCGTGATAACATTATTTAAAATTTAAACACCTATTTATGTCGGATCACGTTGGATTATAGACTTTTTGAAAGGTTCCCATGACAGGTAAGTAAATTTACCCCCTCAGGAAAAAACAAGGTGTTATATTGGTGACAATATCAACAGAGGGATGCCTCTCAAATTGGTGACTAAGAACACAGTATCAAACAGTTTAGATTACTACAAAAGTCAAATAAAAAGAATACAAAAATGTGATCTGCACCAGTGGAAGCAAAAAGGGTTTCTGTTGTCGGGCCCAATTAAAACATATAAAAATCCCCAAACAAAAGCTATACTTTATGACTCCCTCCATTATCAGTGGAAACAGGCTCATTAGCCACAGCAGCATAATTAGCAAAAAAGCTGAAGTCCTCAAGGAGGGGCCAGAGCAGTAAACAAACCCTCAGTGAACTCCAAACGCCCACAGACTGTGTATGAAATAAACTGCCAACACTAATCTTCTGCAGTGAGGGGACAGACAGGAAAGCTGCAACAGAAACAAACGTGCAGCAGAGTATTCCCAGACACGTGCGTCTGAGGAGCGCATCACACACATGAACAGATTTTGTAAGGGACATACAAAGTTACGAATATTAAAATAAAGCAATGTAAAATATTCTGAATTTAACAAAAAGCGTATCAGATATAGATATGTCTAAATGCATATGAATGTATAGCATGTGTGATGTTGCGTAAATTTGTCTGTGAAAACAACAACAGAACCCTTATAACCGGGCCTAGAAACCAGGAACTTTAAGTGTTTTACATAAGGCGAAAAGACGACCATTGTGATTAAAAATTGTTTGATTTCTTGCTTTTGAATAAAAAGAAACGGCAAAAAAAGAGAAAATTGAAGTAAAATTTTAAAAAATAAATGTTCAGTCCATCAATAATACTCTCTTTAGCTTTCAGTATAAAGACACGTTTTAAAAGTTTATTGGGGGGAAAAAATAAAAAATGAACTAATATGACAGATTTTTATGAAGATGAATAAACTGAGTTCAACAACGTATGAAAGTAAACAATGTGTTTGATGTTTCTGACCTGCAGCAGAGGTCTCTGCACGCCGAGAAGCTTCATGGTGTCAGCACTTGCGAGGATCTTCAGCGGGTCAGCTATCTTACTCACTGCTTCAATTTCTTTGTTGATCTCTGTCCGCACCTGACAAATAAAAGACACACAATGTGTTATTGAACAGCAATATAATAGCAACACAAGTCAAAACGTGCATCAAACTTTGTGAATTTGACTGATTTGTGGAATACCATTAAAAAGTTTACATAAAGTTTCCAAAATGGGCTATATTTACAATTTTTTATACTTAATTGTTTTAAATATATAATTTTTGTTTAGTGGAGCAAACTTACATTGTGACAAACTATTACGATATAGATATTCACGGGTTTTATTTGTGTACTTGCCAATAAAAGTCATATAAATCAATTCTTTGTGATTACTTTGAAAGTTCTTGTTGAATTGTTTATTACCTAAATCTTGGAGATTTTGCTAAAATTATTTTAAACCACAGTATATCATATTTAACATGCTAATGTGGCATATTTCTTATAATTGAGGACATATCGAGTAAAAATTTAGCTTAAAATTGCATTTCTGAGTATTTCTTTACTGAAATTATAGTGAAACGGGAGACAAATAAAGGCTGAAAAAAAGTTTGTAGCTGTGACGTAGAAGCTACAATCGGTAGGCTACAAGCTCCTTGCTCTGCTCCATTTGTGGACGAATAGATTCGATAATAAAGTTAGGTTGTGAGGGGCTGTAAGATAGTGGGAGGTACTTTATTAGACAATCATTTGACTAACCTGATTGAGGAAGAGGTCGTTGATGTAGTAGGTGAGGAAAGCTCGGAGCTGACACTGCTTGGCTTGACCCGACCCCATGTTCTTCTCAATCTCCTGAATAAATCTGTGGAGAAAAAAGTTCCGACAAACAAACATAAGGACGAGTCTGTTTGGCTAATAAACATGGGAGAGGTTATCATGGGAAGAATCAAACAGGGGGGCTGAAACCATCAACATCACTCTGTGGACCGAGCTACAACAGGAAGGAGATCAATTTGGATAGCTATAAGTGTCTCTTAAGGTGTCTTTGAGCAAGGCAGTAAACCTTAATGGCTCCAGCGGAGCTGCACAGATCCATTATGGAGGAACTTAAACCTTCTAATCTGTGAGGTTGTAAATGTGTTACAATAACAGCATGCACAACAGATTATAGTTAGAAAGCTATTTAAAAAACTGCTATATACTAAAGTTTGTATTAAAAATTAATAATCAAAACATCTGTGGTCTACAGTGTCTTCTTTCTATATTCCCCTCGAGCACTGGTGTCTGCTTGTATCAGATAGGGTCAGACAGTTATGTATGGGTTTGCAGAGGCACATACGCACATCATTTATCAGTGGATCACTGGTCACTGGCCTTGTCTCACACACACCACAGGGCAATCCATGCAAGAGTAAGTGCTTTCTCAAGCGCTCAGTCCGTATAAATGCACAAATAAATCAAACCTCTAACAAAAGAATTCTTTGACCTGGGAGACACTTAATATACGATATAAACTTCCAAAGAGAACCCTTTCATGGAGTATTGAAAGATTTTTTTTTTTTCAAAATTGTGCAAAACTGATGATAGAAAATCGACTTTTAAAGGGACTACAGCCACAAATAAGGATTTATTTGTAAAAATGCAATTAAAGTTGCAGTGTATGCAAAAAAATAAAGATCTATATGATCAATGCAGGAATAGCTGACTGACAAAATGCAAAAATGAAAAGAAAAGGACAAAATCTGAGCTTCTAGATCACACTACTAAACATCTGTACCCAATTAGTCAGCAAAAGCAGAGTGTTGCAGTGTGTGTGCATCCTAGTGTGTCTGAGTAAAAGACAAGAGTGAGCAAAGAACCTAAACCCATTCTAAATCCTTCATTGATTCCCACTGAAAGTGTACCACAACAGAAAGATAAGTAGGAAAAACTCTTCTGCGGCCTCATTAAAAACGCAGAGCTTGCCAAACCATAGGAGCAACCTACAGCGTTCGTCTGTATAAATATGAAGAAGGCACAGTAAAGCCTGTACAAAAAAATACTGTTGACAACTTCCTTTTCCAGAAATCAATGTAAGATAAAAAGTTGCTTAATAAAATGTGCGTCATGTTGTTCTAAAATCTATTGCTAGCTGTCATTATTGTCATTGTTTCAATACAAGTGTCAAAATGATGGATCTTTAAGTTACTTTGTGAACACAGATGGATTTTTGTAGGCATGGGCGATAACGTTTGAGTAATGTTGCAGCGACGGAGCAGTAAAATGGCTTTGTCTATCCACAATGCCATCTGCTGTGAGGAACAAGACTCTTTCTTCTGTGTACTGAGTCCGCAGGGTGAAGCAGGAGGGTTTAGGACGACTAACTAGGCTAAAAGCACTACTGGGGCTCATAATGTTTAGATGGCTCCAAAAGTGCATGTAAGCACATTTAGAGTTTTAGGACAGAAAACACAGAGAAACTGGATTGACTAAACTGTACTTCTTTAAAAGGAATCACATTTACAATAAATATAATACTAAAAGTTACACAAAAAAATCTAAGTAGACATATTTCTGTCCTTTTTTGTTAAAAATGTTCACTCCATTACTAATCGATAACTCATTATGCAAAAAGAATAAGCAACATATGGGACTAAATTAATAATTTCAAAAATATTTTACATTTAAACTAAGAACAGGATGAACTATTTTATTGGTAGAGAGTCAGAGGGAAAATAAAAAATACAGATATGTATCAAAAAAAATTATCTAGCTAGCGCTGGGAGAAACAGGAATATCAGTTAAAAACTACAAATACAAACAAGATTATGCTGGTAAAAAAAGCATAAAATGGATCAGGAATTAATAATCAGATTCTAGCAAACTTAGATCATTTCTTTTCCTGTTGTGGTCTCTACAGTACTGTGTTTGCCTTTTTATGGAAACAAAAAGACGTCTAACCACAAGAATTCTACCAAATTGGGTCAATTCCAATTAGTTGAAGGTTTTTAATCGCGCTGCAAATAATACCTGAATAAATTAAAATTACCGTTTTTTTTAACCCTAGGGAACAAAAAGGTCTAAAAGACCCCAAATGCCAGGTTTTAACATTTAAAGCTGTTGTATCCTGAAGACACTTTGTTTTTGTTGCTTAAAATAAAAAGTGCCTGTAGGAAATAAATGTTTCACTGTTAAAAGGCATTTTGAATAAAAATTTGAAATATCAAATGAATCATATATATATATTTAGCTGGAATTGTACTGTTTCGTATTGCCATAAAAGGTAGTTGAATCTTTTATGAATCGATGCGTGGACCATGAATTGAGATGCGTATTGAATTATGTTAGTGGGAAAGATGCACACCCCTATTGAAAACAGTATTTTTGAACACAAGTTTATAATTAAACCTAGTACTAATATTAAAAAAAAATGCTCATTAATGTTAAAAGAAAGAAAAAAAAATCCTAAATGTTGGCATTTTTATGTCACAGAAACCTGTATTTTTCACTTACCTTTGATTCAACATTTTTTATTGAATGATATATTAATTGATTTGTGAAAAGGTGGCAGACAAAATAAGTGTTTCTGGTTTCTGTCCCCTTTTGATTTTTTTTTAGTTTACAACTCAAGTTTATATTGTATTTATTTCCTATTAATGAATAAAAATGAATAAAAATAAAAATCTAGGAAAAATACTTACAAGAACTTGAGTTGGTCTATACCAAAATTATTTAAATAAAAAAAAAACAATCAATAAAATGTGCATGGGCATAAAAAGACCTAAAAAAATATTTTTTTAGCCCTATAAAAACAAATAAAATTCATGTAGACCCAAATGGCTGCTTTACAGGGTTCGAGTTGGCACTACATCTACATTATACATAGATATAACTGAACAGCATACATAACTAACTTAAAGTAAAACCAGATGAAATTCTACTTTATTGTTAATACTCATGTAAAATTAGAGGTAACAAAATCATAAATTTCAAAAACAGTGGTGAGTCCCCCCTTTTTACCTGCTTACAAACACCCCATATCTAACAACCCTAAAATTACTGCGAGACGTAACACAAGAGGCTATAATAGAAATCGTTAATGATAAAGAGGGAATTACTGTTGGATCACTAAAAGGACAGCACAGCAGGGAGCTTCAGCAATGCCATTTAATTTATTAATTTCAATAAACAGCGCCACTGATCTCAGTAATAATCAGGGCAAAAGGTCTCAGTTTGTATTATAACACAATGATACGCAAGACATGGTTTATCAAAGGATTTCAAGGTAGAACAAATTGGTAACAGTTGGAAAATTTGCCAACCAATTACTACTATTGTCAAAAGTAAATTATAATAATGTTTTACTAATAATAAAAGACGCTAAAGGTAGTGTTGTCATGCATCTAACTTTTTTGAGTGATTAGAAGGAGATGGAACACTAGGAGGTCACACCAGAGGAATTGAGCAATTTAGACTTTGTTTTTTAGAACAATATTTTGCTTCATTGTCTGGTCAAAAAATTGTGGTAAGATGTGAACTCTCCCTCAGAAATAATGCTTTGTTTTACTCATGACGTTCAGCATATATGCACCATTTTCCTTCTCTCCATAAATGCGAATTCAATGCAGGTACTGTAGCGGTTATCATGACAACTCATTGCGTCCTGTTTAAAATAGTCTGCTTTTTGTGAAAAATGATTTAACCAAAAAATAACAAGCACTTTAAAGTAATTTAACATCTATTTCTTTTGTAAGTGACCATGGTAAAATTAGGATAATGCCCTTAAAGCAGTCCGTAATCCGAAATTATGGGTGTAGGGAAAAAACAATTCTGTGATATATCGCGATATTTCATTTGGCGATACTTGTATGGATTAAAAATGCTGACAAGACAATTTTTAATTAATTATTTGTGAACGTCCTTCAGCGTCTTACTTTTTTTCCACCTAAACCCTAGACCACTAGTTAGCAGCACAGGACACTTTGAGCAGTTCTACCCGAACAACAAGACCTTGAAAGAACCAGCTTATGCTACCCTTGTGCTATCTTGTTGGGTCCAGATGACCCCAGCCTTACATTGACGTGTTATCCCTTCCATGATAAAGGTAGATAAGATTTTATGTCCACCATGGACAGCAGTAAAAATCAATAAACATTGGAGAAAAAAAAAAAAAAAAGTTCAGTGTCTTGTCTTGTGGGTTCCAGATGACCCCACTCCCAACGTTGACATGCCTGAGATAGCACAATGGTTTTCAGTCTCATTGGCTCAGTAAGTCCCGTGATTTTTGTTGTTATGAGACATGTATTACTTAATATGACTCAGTTTTTTTTTAAGTCATAGTTTAAAAAAAATAAAAAAAAAATGTTCTGGTACAGTCTTGGGATATATTGCAATATGTATCGTATTGGGAGATATGTATCACAATCTGCATTGCACCACCAGATTCTTGCCAATTTACACCCCTATCAGGAATGAATGAACTTTAGCCTCGTTTCCACAGAGCGGCTGGGTCCAATAAGGAGTGGTACAGGACGGTCCAGTTAATTCTGGAAAGTGTTTCTACTCAGTAAAGCCTCACTTCCACCAAGTGGTTTGTTTTCATGGCGTATGCGTGGTGTAGACCGCTAGCGTGCCGCTAGCTCACCTTGTATCACACCGTCGCCAAGGATAGCAAGGAACGGTTGCAGTTCCACCGCAGACTAGGTTTTACTATTGTTTGCAGACATTTTCAATACAGACTTGTGACGAATAGAGTACAAAGGAAAGTGCAAAAATCTAGAATGATTACAAATGTTGGAAACAATAGCTTAAATGAGCGCTATATTGGTGCTTTAATCCCTTTCTGCCAATCAACTAGTGGCTACAGTGGCGCCGTCCCAACCGTTCTGTTCCACTTTTCAATGGATCTACAACTGATGGAGGCCCCTAAGAGGTGCGGGCCGGTACTGTTTATTGGGTCCATTTCACAATGGAAACACTCGAAATACCAGAGCGAACTGGACCGCTCAGTGTAAACGAGGCTTTAGAGGAAGCAACCATCTGTTGCAATCAGGTTTTCACTTTGTCCTTAAAATTATGATGATGGAGACCTTGTTAGGAATCATCCCATAGATAAAAGATGATAGTTATCGATTAAAAATGAGATTAATTTGTCTGTAATAGGTAATCGAAATTAACACAATAATTTGACCCTTAGATAACAGATTATGACTTTAAGATGTTTCATGATTTGTCTGGAAAATACAGATAAACAAAGCAACTATATTTACTGACAAAGTGAAATTCTCGCAAATACTATTTAAAAAATTGCAACAATTTAGGTTTTTGCAACTTTATTGCAACAACTTAGGTTTTTGCAACTTTATTAAAAGCAAAAGTGGAACCAATCGATTAAACAGTATGAATAAAGTTTAAATCAAGGAAACAGGATCTTGAACTGGCTTTTAAAATCTAGTCTTTTCAGAGCAACAGCTGATGAACACCGTCTACACCGTGGACACTTGCAATTATCTGTCATTAGAGAGCATGTCGGAGCCTCAGGTCTGAAGCTTTAACTAGATGTCACAGTTCATGTGTAAGAATGAAAAACAAAACACAAATAACTTGCAGAGATGCTGTGTTCATGGTTACACTGATAAGATGAGCAAACTGAGTATAACCTTTAAAAAAGAGGCACATCAAGCCAAAGTTTGATATTTTTATCACAGCAAAAACATTTGGGAGCAAAAGAGGGAACAAAAGGTATTTGTGCAAAAGTTTTAAATTAATTCCCCGCTGAAAAGAACACCAAAGGTAATACATGCTTCTTTGAACAGAAAGAATGGGGATGCCATCATCTTTTCTATCTGCAGCCGCAAAGTAATGATGCTGAAAAAGAAATGGGATAAAGACAAAGACTAAAGAAAGACAGCCTAGTAAGAATGTGCCAAGATCGATGAGCCTCTCAGCATTTTTAAATCTCCCAGAATTCCCCTCAGGCACGAACCGATCAGCTACGATGAATTCTGATTTTGCCGCCCACAGAGGAAGGCTTGTTCTGTCACACACCAAGGACAGGACAAACTGCGCTACAGCAACGAAGAGACACAGAGGGAGGGTGAATGCAGCCGTTTGTTTGTGTATACCTGCGGATGAGGAACCTATCAAATCTATCCTGTCTTTCTCACACACTCACATCCCACCACAGGTCAATACAGGATATCAATATGTCACAATAAGACAAGTGAAAGCTTTTATCTGTACTGTTTTCTCACGCTGCAACCTTCCATTGCAGCGTTTGGAAAACTGACCTTTTTGGCACAACAGTTTTACCTCAAAGAATAAGCCAATAAATGTTGAAAAATTATATTTTCAACTCATCATTTTTATTTATTTAATTGAGGCTTACATACAAAGAAATCAATACATTTTCAAGAAAACACATTTTATACTTATCCATTGTAAATGTACTGTTTAACATCTCAATGCACTGAACAAGCTATTACTACTACCACCACAAGATGGCAGTGCATCAGCTTTCTCTAGTGTCTGACCAGTTGATAGAAGATGATCATAAACAGGTTTGAAAAAGAATTAAGATTCCAGTTGGTATGCACCATCTGCAGCTTGTACGGGATTTTTTTATATGGGTGTGTAAGAGAGTGAAGAAGACAAAGGAGAAAACACGAAAGAGAAGCAGCAATACTTTGTGTGTATGTGTGTGTGACAATACGGTGTGTTTTCATCAGTCCCTGATGAAATGCATATGGTCCTCCCACACAACGCCCACGCCTCTGTCAGGCTCCCTGCTGTTTTATACTCTGTTCTTGCTAACCGATGCTGCATTGCATGCGCTCAAGGCTTTTGTTGTGCTTACGTGCTTTTTTTTTTTCTTTCTTTCTTTCTTGTGAGGGTACATACATTTGCGCAGGGATTGGTGTGGGGGCTTCAGGATGTGTTGTAAGGGAAAACAAAAGGAGGAAGACAGCAAAATGAAAATGCATGATGGAAACTGAATGAGTGTGTCCACATGCTTGAGTTCTAAGTGAAAGACGTGGACTTCAATTGCAATTTTTTTGCACTGAATGTTATTTAAATAATTCCAAAAACAAGCTGATTTTCTTGCATCTGTAATTAGAAAGCCTTTGTATATAGACAATAATAGATCAGAAAAATAAACCACTATGAGCTCATACATTAGTGCTGATTGTTTCTCATGATTGTATTTTACTTGACCCTGCCACAAAGTGGGGAAAAAAAACAATGAGCTGTTTTAAACAAGAAACCTCCCCAATCAGATGCTACCTTGGTAACTGATTTCCATTGGCAGAACTGTTGTGCAACGCTTAGTATGAGCATCCATGTTTCATTTGTCTCACACCACTTTTTTAATAAAATGCCAGCATTTTCCTCCGCTTGTTCCCAATGAACGATTTTCCTTATCCACATGTGGCTGAGGAGAGAGAAATGCTGCACCTGGTGTCATTTTTATGAGCTTCCTGCTTCATTTCCTCATCCCCTCACGAGAGTCTTCAGGTAAAAATGTCTAAACTTTCACATAAGTGTTTTAGAAACTTTTAGGCTAACGTCTCAAGTGGGCAAAACTGACAACCCCTAATGAGCAAAATGGAAGGGATGCGCTTCTACATGTCTTAAAAGCAAGTAAATATTAACGCAAACTGGCCAACTGAAAGGGAAAACTGACCATAGGGGGCTCGTGACACCCAGGAGGCACTCCAGCACTTTTCAGCCAGGAAAAACAAATTTGGATTTATAGAGAGGTACGATGCAAGGTTAAGAAAATATATATATTTATATATATTCTTATAACAGGTAAGGAAAAAGTAAGAAAACATCATTAATCACAGTTCAAAGACCCACTCCAATGAACATATGAGGTTTTTGTGGTGGGGGTGCCCATTTTTAGAAGCATCGATTATGATTCATAAATGAATCTGAATCGTTTTGTGAATTTTGAATAATTGATCATCTAAAAATGTATATGGTTTAAAAGTTAAAGTAACAAGCTGAACTTTATTGTGAAGCGTTTTTCCCTCTGACATTTTTGAAGAGTACACAAACATGGCTGACCGTCCACATCTCGTCATCCAACCGGCCCCGACATCGATTAAAGTGACCATTTGGAAGCATTTTTGGCTTTTGTAGTGTCGAGGGTCAATTGGATTAATGTCATGTGGTGTGTTTTTTTTTTTTATTTTATTTTAATTACATTTATTTATCAAGACAGGACAGATTAAAAACAGCATTCTTGTTTTCAACTGTGGCCTGGCAAAAGACAAGACCCTTCATGTACGTTACGTCACACCAACATTAAATATGTAAGCAGGCCTGGCCCTGGGCTGCATGGCGCCCTAGGTGATAGACAAATGCGGCGCTCCTTACGGGGTCTAAGTTTCAGACATTCCAGCTGGCAACTCTTCGATTAGAAGCAGGCGTGCTACATGTCTGCTCCACCGATCAGCCAATATTCAAGTAGAAAGTGGGGGGATTTCAACTGTCAAAGGTGTTGAAGAAAATAAAAGAAAACACTAGATCGCCAGTTGAATTAGTCTTGTTTGATCAGAAGGCAGGGGGAATTTTATACAAGTGAAACAGACAAACCTCTGCTGAGCCCGTGTTTTCTCCTCTTCCTTTTTTCTTCCTTAAAGTTTTAAAGAACCACTAACAGCGGTAAAACTGAGTGCCCCCTGTCTTCCCCCCAACCTAGCTTTGACAGCAGTGAGTTGTGTTTTTTTAATCATTATTTTTTTTCTTTTTTTAAATGAAATGAGTGGTGCGTTTAAACTGTTTAGCAAAAATAAATAAATAAATAAATAATATATAATCATTGTGATTAGGGGCCCTCTCCAACAGATGGCACTCTAGGCGGCCGCCTAGGCTGCCTATGCAACAGGGCCAGGGTATAGGGAACACAACACATTTACAAAATCACTATGTGAATATATGTTGTTACATAATCAAAATGTTTCATAATCGAATTGTTGCCTCCTGAATCATAATCAAATCGAATCGTGAGGCGTCTCAAGATTCCCACTTCAACTAATAGGGGTAGGATGGGAATGTGGGAATGGCTTTCTCCGCGCCAACAGTTCCATCTACAACTAAGATGCAAATTTTGAATGAGCTACTATCGCTTTGCAGAAACTATGCCCTATAAAACAACAGACTCTTTGATTTGGAAATTGTTTTTTGGGAGTTTATGTGATCTCAACAAGCACTAGAAAAATATCTCCAAAAAAGGTATGTGTTGGGGATTACAGTGCTTTTGAAATGTCAAAGTCTATTGACATCACACAGTGCACTGTAAGTTTCCAGTAGTAACACTTGATGAAGGAATTGCTGACCTCCCTAAATTGCTTTTCGATTTTTTTTTTTTTTTTTTGCTTTCCTCTCGAATCAAAGTGTATTGGGGTGGCTTGACAGGGTTAGAGTGCCACAATCTAACGGTCATTACAACCAAGATCTATGCACTGTTTGTCGGTGTGGAAGAACCTTGTCGAAGGACGGGCGGCGAAAGAAGCACACGGCCAATTAGGTCAAAGAGATCCTTCAGCTGCAAAAGAGGGAATTTGCCAAACACCTGACTAACACCTTGGGAAGCAGAATCTCACAGTTTGTCTGTGCAGCACAGAATGGGCAGGAACAGAATGTTACTGCTGTGTCACTGTAAAGTACTGGACAAAAAGACCAAACGACAACTAGTTTTAAATAAAAGAAAAGTCCAGAAAAGTTTTCACTTGCAATAAAGTTGAGACTCACGTATATTGCTTCAGCTGACATTTATACCTCTGCAAGTGTTTTTTTTATCAATATATGCACATGCCACTGAGTGTAAGTGTGTGTCAGTGTGTGTGCTGGATTGTCGCAGTGTGGTGCAGACCAATTAAAAGAGGGAGATTGATGACCGGGGGCTCTGAGCAGGAGAAGCAGTAGTAGCAGCAGACAGTCGTTTCCTGCAGACAACAGGAAATATGAAGGCCTTGTTTAGCTGACGCTGCCAACACCAACACCACAGAGCCTAAGAGACAAATCACCACCTTACAGCCACGTTGGCCTGCTCCTCCATCTCAACTCAGCCCTCTTCCTCACCTTCAAGATCCTTATTTTTTCCTAATTCCATAAATGATTGGGACTTTTAAGTCTTTAGAGGGGAGGGCATTGACGTCCAGGGACATTTAGTTTAAAGTTTGTAGTAGAGGTGGGATTGGATTTTGCATCAGAAGTTCACAATTTGATTGAACTTGCTCTTCATTATAGTTTGATCAAATATTGATTTCTTCAAGCTTGTTTTTTGGGAAGTAAAGCTACAGTCACAAACACAGCTACCACTGCACGATGGGGAGAACTCTGCGGAATCTTTAAGATTTTATGCCGCTCGACTTTTTTAAAAATTGTTGGCGTGGTCATCAATGCAGACAGCAATAGTCGGGCATCTATAAAGCGTGCAGGATGGCTCACTTTTCGGGCTACTGGGCGGTTGGCAACCGGTGGCACTTGATATGAACAGCTGCCATCCAGAGACATTTACACATCATTCAGTCAGAGCTGATGTCGGCCGGCGATCTAGCTGCCCTCAGCCTATAGCCACCCAGCTGCTGCGCCCAATTTCGTAATGGCGTTATTCCCGCCTGTCACTGAACCAAAAGGATCTGGCCACAGAAAACAACATGGCACAAGACAGCGCCAGAGCATCAGTAGCCGTAAGTCCTTGACCGAAGTTTGAACAAAAAGACTGGAACCGGGATACGGTTAGGGTAAGGGTTACGGTTAGGAATCGTATAGAAGTTCTAGTTCTAGCACAAATTCAGCTTCCGGCTACAGTTGCAACATTTCTGTTTCTGGCTACTGAAGTGTTTAATGTTGTGTTTGGGCATCATCTTGCCTGCAACCAGGTCCCTCTCCATTGAACTGACGCTGCATGACCTCAAAATGTGCCTGGGCCACTGACCAATGTCAACTGTTGGAGAAAAACCGCCTGGTCACTGTAAAACTGCAACATTTTCTTAAAACTTCTACAGCCAAGTAAGTAATCAACCTCCCATTTCATTAATATCCCTCTAACCCCCCTTTTTGTTTTTGCACACACCCCCAACATCCCTCTCTATTCATCCCTCTTCTTGTTTTTCATCCGGTCCAACAAAAAAATAATACAATTTAGCCAATATAAATAAAGTTTAGCCTAAATTACAAGAGGGGTTTAAACAAATATACACCTTGTGTGTCAGAAGATCCATAACCCTTATTGTAACAGTAAAACATGTCCAACACAAGAGGCCTTCAGCTCTTTTCTGTTTGCGCAGCTGTTGGACAGGACAAGATAATAAAAAAATAATAAATTAAGTAAATAAATAAATGTGACCATTGTCTCCCAATTGCAAATGCTGCTGCGTGGCTACCAGCTGAATTTGCTGTAAATTATGCATTTAGGTCACTGCGCTGTGGTGGCATTTTGGGACATGTGACCAGAGTTTTTATATAAAGAACTTCAAAAAATTGAGCAAAGACGGAACTTCCATTAATATGATAAGAAATTCCTTTTATTAACCCTTGTGCTATCCTAGGCATGTTTACATTAAAAGTGGGGTTCATCTGAATATATTATGTTCATATAACGAATATTGCATTTTCAAAGTTAAGATTGATTTGGTTAATCAATTTATCTAATCACTAAATTTATCATGTTAATAAAGAACCGGGATTATGTTTCATTACATTTTTAGGAGGAGGAGAAATTTTATTTAAAAGAAAAAAACTGTTTTGATTTAAGTGAAACTTTCTGTCTGCCGTTTTTTCTAAAGTCCCAAGAAAAATAGACTCCACCAGGAAAGGTCACAATGACTTTAAGACAGCATCAGACTTGAATAAATCTGCCACCCTTCAATGGCATCGTTTCAGCGTGCCTCCCCTGTGGAACATAGAGCCCATCCTCCATTCATTTTTAATGGCGGCTAACTGTTGCAATTTTTTGGCGCTTTATTCATTTGCTATCCAGTGAATAGGGGAGGTCTGTGAGACGTGAGGAGAGATCTAGCTATCTCACCAGTTACTCTGAGCCATTAACACCACAGAGAGGCAAAGATGCCTGAATGGCACAATGGGAGGCTAGTGGGCTACTAAATTACTGCTTTTGTGCGCACTGTACAATATGAGTCAATACAGGCAAAGAAGCAGGTGATAGCTCTGTTCATGGTCTGGGGTTAAAGGGCGCGAAGACCCCTTCAAATGCTTGTTTTCTTGATTACAACCAATTGCTTAGTTCGGACACAAGTCATTTTCTAGTCAGAAGGCCAGGTGTAGACACAAAATGTATTAGTTCTGATTGTACTCTGCTTGGTGCTTAAGTATGGAAAGTGTTCCCCTGCTGCTTATAAAACAAGTCTTATTAACAAGCAGAGCTGTAAGTGGTCTCCCACAGGGAAAAGCCGCTGCTTATTAAAGACAGCCAGGGAGTAAAAAAAAAAGAAAAAGAAAAAGAAAAAAAAGATGATTAAGCAGAATAGAGTTAAAACCAGTTAATTACAACTAAAATTATCATTAAATCACTCATAAAAAAGGGAATCTCGTTGAACTGAATCCATTCTGACTCAAGTTTGAGGTCAGGACTGGGAAGAAAAAAATAACACTCAAAGCTGTAGTTGCCGTTTGCCTTTTTAATGAGTGATCACTTTCATTTATTCAAAAGTTCAAAGAACTCGGGACGGAAAGATTTGGATCTCATTAACAGTACTGTCCAAACAATGATTCAGTCGTCTTGATGTTGGAGACAGAGGCAGAAAAAGACTTAATGCGGGCCAAAACACTGGCTCCTAGAAAAGGAAAAGCAGGTGAGTGATGCATGAATCCACATGTGGAGAAAGCTAACAGTTCCATGTAAAAATAGGAAAAAAAGAAGACTGAGATACAGTAAATAAATAAGAGCATCTTTGCTCCACTTTATACTGACACAGGCATACACAGCAGTTTTTTCTAATTATGGTAGAAAGTATAAACCTCTCAGCCTCTGAAGGACACTTATGGTTCAGTGAATGACTCAGCAAGCCTGAAATGGCAACTATTCCTGGGAGAGCAAAGTGTTAAGGCACTTTTCAATTCGCGTGAAAAGTACTGAAGAAAACACTTAACCTGGACACAACACACCAAAGACTGGCCGCTAGGATGGACATGAGTCAATGTTTGCCCAGTGGGAGGAAGTGTGGAAAATTGCCCGGAAGAAAGTAAGAAGTTGGAGGTCAAAAGGATTTTTGGAAATGGCTTTAATATTAGCTCTAGAAGTTGTAGACACTTAAAGGTAAAACTAAATAAAGAAAAATAAACACAATACTTCAGATCTCTTTTCTTAGTTATGCAGAGCCTTTCCAAAAAAAATGTAATATCACGAAGAAGTGTATTTATTTTTTTTTTGTTTCATTCAAAAAATTAAAACTTTATATAATATAGATTCAAGATTTTAAGTATTTAATTGTTTATCCTTATATAAATTGGGGTTCAAGTTAATAAAATCCACAAAAACAGAATTTAAAAAATAGAATACTGTGGAGAAATCTGCCCCAGTTCTGCAAGACATGAATGTTTTAAATTGAGTTTCACACATTGTTAGTATAATCACTGGACATAGCAACTCCTCCTCTCTCGTGTTCCAAATAGGAAGTACCTGCTGGTTACAAGAAAAATCTCAAAGACTTCCATTGAGAAATAGACGGTTATTACTTTTACTTCTCAGAATAACCATTCTTGCTTTCCATCTTCTTTCTAATCCTAATTCTTTTTTCATTGTTTTTCCTTTCTCGCAAGTAACTCAAGTTATAAACTGACCAATCAGATACATCAGTAAAAGCATGTGGTGCCCGATGGCCCCACCCCGAATGTTTGATTGACAAATTCTCCAGAGCCCGTTTCCAGCGGAAGGGCTTCGATCTCATTACAGAAGGTCCTCTAAAGACGTGAATCAGACCGACTCGGACCAATCACTCTTACCGGTTACAAAATGGCGGCAGATGAACAGGAAGCTACAGTGACGGGCTTTGGCTTCATTTTGTGAGGGTCGGAGGGAAGGCATTTTCTATAGGTGACATCAACACCTTATTACGTCCAGTAAGTATACGTCAATGGTTTAACCAAATAATCATCTACTAAACTCAAAGCACCAGATGTAATTAATGTGGCTCAGTTAGGTTCAATATAGGGAAGACTTCAGACTTGACAACTAGTCTGAAGACCATCACTGATCCCCGCCATAGTCTGGGTAAATCAAAAAAGTTAATAGTTAAAAAGGCTGGCTGCTCAGAAAGCGTTGTGTCCAAGCAGGTCAACGGATGAGCAAAATGTGACAGGAGAAGATGCACCAGCTAAAGAGACAACTGTGGGCTTCAGTGGATTATCAAAAGGACACGATTCAAGAACCTGCAGACATCCAGAAAGAGTGGAATGAGGTGGAAGAACTGCTTTAAAAACCACTGTATTGCGATGCATTCAGGAGATGGGCTACAACTGTTGTGTCCAGGGTTAAGACACTTCTGAGCCTGGGCTAACACAGGAAACTTCTCCAAGGAGAAGAACCACTGTTAGCCAGTGGTCCATGGTCCCGTTTTCTGATGATTCATTTGGTATTCAAGACCCAAGGGTTTAGAGGAAGACTGGTGGGGAGCAGAACCCAAGCTGGTTGAGTCCAGTGTTAGATCTCCACAGTCAATCATGATTTGAGCTGCAATGTCCAGCGCTGGTGTTGGTAAACTCAGCTTTCTTGAATCCAACATCCCTGCACCAGTCTATCAGAATGTTATGATTCCTTCTGCTGAGGATCTGGATGGAGATGCAGATGTCATCTTCTAGCAGGACCTGATGATGGACAAATCATTTTGAAAAAACTTGATTTGATCATAATCTGTATCTTTTTGCAAAAACTGATAAGTAAATGGTGATTTCTCCATAATATTCAAATTTCTGGTTTTGTTTTATGAGCTGGAAACCCCAGATAAATACTTGAAATCAATTGAATAGTGGGCCTTGAATCTTCTTTCTATGAAAGTATTATTTTTTTAAGGGAATTTTGAAAATAAAAACACTTTCTATGATATTCTACTTTTTGGAAGGGGCCAAAACACAACAAATTATTAATCATTACAGTAAAAAAACATTCATACAATTTAAAACTCTTTGTAAACCCCTCACAGGTGCAGTATACTGACACCACAACCACATATCAGGCTTGATGAAATCTATCAGAATGTAGGTGAGCAGTTTCTGGGAACGTTTTCCTTTCAGTTAGTAAAAGCAGATACTTTATATTTATCCCCTCGTCTCGTAACTATGTGGTCTTTTCCTCCCCAATCTCCAAGCCTTCGTCTCCCTCCCTCTTTCCTCGCGTGTCATCTCTGGTCTCTTATCCCTTGTAACACCACTTTCCCCTCTGCCTTCCATTTCTCTCTTGCCTCCTCTCCTCTAATTCCCTTGCCTCTTTCTATTTTTACTTCTCCTTTGCCGTTATCTCTGTGGCACCATTTCAATGCGCCGACCCCTTCCTTTTCCACACATTTCCTCCCCTTCCTTTTTTTTTCTTCCCCCTCTCGTGGTCTTCAATTCCATTTAAAGCTTTATGTTGGGACTTTCCATCCTGTGGCATCCAGGTAGTAAATTGAAATGGTTCTGGGGGCTCCATTGAAGCCTGATTGAACTTAAAAAGAGAAAAAGCCATAAAGAGAACTACTGCTGAGAGATCTGTAATACACTGAAGGGCTTTCCAACCTGTGACAGTGTTGACAGAAGGATGGAAATGAGAAGAGGGGGGGTTTGGGAGGTGAGAATGGGTGGCAAGAAAGGAAAAGAGAAAGTACAAGAAAGCAATGACAACAAACTGCAGAAATACAAGAATTACATTTAGAAAAAAAACTGAAGAAAGAAGGACAAAAACGTCAGATAAGGTAGAACAGTATGTAATAAAACTCCCAACGATAACCAACCTATTACCCATCACAAGCAAACAGATGGACAGAAACACAAAAAGCCTCACGAACGTGTACCCCTTGTTAGTGACACCTCACAGAAAATGCCTCAATCACAGTTTGCATGGCCTGGAGGGAAGGAGGTGACAGGTCTCATATTGAAGACGGCCAACAAAATGCAATTCTAGGAAGTCGGCTCGAGGGTTGTGTGTCTGTCATACCTACAGCTCTGATAACACTCCCACACATCACATTACAGTGTCGAAACAGCCAACTCCCGGCACATAAGGGCATCTGCAAAATGAAAGTGGCAATACACCCAAATGAACACACCCACGTCAAACATATACATTACTGGCGGGGGGGAAATATGATGTTAGGGGTTAAATTATTCATTGATCCTTTTCGTAGCCTTTTTCCAGCTTGCTTTCTGTACAGTCATGTCTGGTTTCGTGTGCAATTGTCTCGGTCTGTGTGCGAGTGTGTGTCCACCTGAAAGGGGCTCTCTGGGGAAAGAGAAAGAGGCGTGGAGACAACCTTGAGCTGGGGCTGACCTTTAACTTTGAGTGTTTCACTTTAAAAAAGTGACAGGTGTGTGAGCAGTGTGTGTGTGTGCTGAGCTTTTATGCACACGGCCATCTGGGTAAACAGAAAGTCTATCTATGAAATATTTGAGGTATCAAGAGGACCAAAGGGCACTGGAGAAGGGGGGAGGAACGAAGGCGAAAAGATTCCCTGTTGGGTAAATTCCAGGGCACATCACTAGGCTTTAAATTAACAAGCAAGATAATTATAATTGATCTTAATTATTCAATGGCATGCATTCAATTATCTGACATAAGGCAATTAACTAAAAAAAAGCATCCAACAAGGGCTGAATTCTAATGGACAATGCTGAAAATCTTGATGCTTTTAATTTAATAACCATGAGAGCCATGCACAATCAGCCTGTGCTGGAAGTGGTAATTTGTTGCTGATTATCTGACATTGAAATGCTATATGAAAACTTTAATGCAAATGCTTTGGAAAGAAGGAAAAAATTGGTTAAATTGTTAGATACTTAAGATAAACCAATGGTATTTTGGCAAATTCAATGACTGGGAATTTGCTTAATTTTGTAAAATTATTGACAAACGTAAAAGTAACATTATATTGAAGTTGTGAGTGCTGATAACATCGACTGTATAAAGAAAACTGGACTGGGTTCCATAGCCAAACTTCTTTAGACTTTTATGGAGAAATAAAAAGCTATTACTCAGTCACTGTATTTGTCAGAATAACCATTCTTGCTCTGATTCCCTTTTCTTAACATAATCTTGATAATCCTAATTTTTCTTTCCTGATATTTTCTCTTTATCGCAAGTTATTCAAGTTGTAAATTGGCCAATCACATGCCTCAATAAAAGCATGTGGTACCTGTTGGCCTTGAATGTTTGATTGACAGATTCCCCTTTCACGGAAAGCGACAGTTGCTTTTCTGTGGACTTTGAACAGGTCGGCGAGAGTAGTTGCCATAGAAACATTGACTCAGACGGACTCGGACCAATCACTGTCATCTGGCTCCAACATGGCGACGCTCGTATTGTGAAAAATTGGCAAGTGAATTGGCTTTATTTTGTTGGAGCCAGATGTAAGGCATTTTCTAATAGGTGATGTCACATCCACTCTCTCCAGTTCTCTATTTACAGTCAATGAAAAATAATCTGACTATAAGCTCTTTTTTTCTTACAATAACTTGTACATTGCTAAGAATCAAGAGTAATTACATTATGCAGTCTAATGTCAACTAAATATTTAGCTGAGTATCAGTTCCAGCAACAGACTACTCAGAACAACTCTTAAATAAAGTACAAAGGCTTTTCCCTTTCCAGATCTTGTTTTTGTGGATTTTTGGTTCCAATTTTGTATGCGTTTTCTTTTTCTTTCTTTTTTTTTTTCTTTTTTTGCCCAGTGTTCTGTGTCCTAATTGGCCATTGATCTTGTCAATCAATCCCCTCCGTGCTCTGTGTCTTATATAAAATCTGTTCAAGTTTGCTACATTTTCACAAATCTCTGGTTGTGCTCTGATCTTTGTACTCATTCTATAAAACTGGAGTATTTTTTTTAGGAAGGTTTGAAATTTGAGTGTTTAAACAAAAGAGAAGTGAGAAAATGTCAGCCTCTGTGTGAGAAAAGAATATTTAGTGAGGGGTTTTACAACTTTAAAACATTTGTAGGCTTAATCCATACATTTTTAAAAATATAACTTCACATAAATGAGGGAACACTGTACCTGAATTCCCCCCCTAAATATACCAAGAAAATACAAAAATAGAATAAGGGCTGTTACAGGCATTTTGTTTTCTGTATTTAGCCAATAAAAACGTGTATTTGACTACTTTAGAAAAAACATTAATTTAAAGATGGCAACCGATTGAATACTCATTAAAACTTTAACTTATCTTCTTTTTATTAAATTTTTCTCATTATATTACTATATCAGTAAGGGCAGTCTTGGGGGAAAAAAGTACAGTCTTCTTACATTTTTAAATTTTTTTCCCGTTGTCCTAAAAGAAAAGCCAGAGAGGTTTTTAATCATTCTCCCTTGTCATAATCAGCTCTAGGGTGATTTAGTAAATTGAAATGATCTTTGGTAAACTTCCACAAAAGTGCTTGGACCAAAAGTGCGCAGGTTATTTCAGGGATGAAGGGGTTGCCAGGCTTCTGGTAATAAAAGAATGCTCGGTAAACCCCACTTCAGTCCAGCGGCTCCATTGAAATTTGTCTTTTATTGCACTCATAAGAGCTTTCGATTCAAACACACAGACCTTCCACTGAAAAGAGGTTCTTTGACTTCAGGCTCAATAAGAAAATACAAAAAAAAAACAGACTTGTTTGTTTGCTTCTCTGACAGTCCAACCATTTCTGGAAGAATTTTTAAAGATTATTTTCTTAACTCTGATTACTTTTAGTTATAATTTTTATTATCAGTGATAATTGTTTTCATTTTCCATTTTTAAAAACATTATCACAAACACTGTAGTGGTAGCACCTACAGATGAATTTATGGGTTATGCTAGCAAGACAAAACTGAAGATGCCAATTTAAAAGTGAGAGGACTTCATTTTCTGAAAATAAGTATTTGTTTAAACGTGAATATCGCTAGTACGTTTTACAATAGGCCTTTCTCTTCATCAGAACTGAAATATACATGATCTTGCAACATGGAAAAAGCATGTAATTTACTCAAACATAATTCTAAATGATGTAAAAGGATAGTAAAAATTTACTTCAGATGTTGAAAAATATCATCTGTCTTTCCTGTTTTTAACAAGGCTGTCAGTGTCATTCTACTAGGAAGCCTTCACCACTCCAAGAAATGCAGAGTATTCCCCACTGCCTGTAGTAAAATGCCAATAAAAACAGCCAGAGGCTTCTGTTGACGAAACCTGAAATTTCTTAGAGGACAACTGAGACCTGTTCAAGAAAACAAGCAAAAAAAAAAAAAAAAAAAGTAAGCATTTATGTAAATCCAACAAACAGAATGAGAAGTTAAAGACTAGCAATTATGGCAGAGTTCAAGCAGAGTAGCGGAGTTTGCTGAAGGCTTTTCCAGCTTTTTAGTCCATTCTAAGGCCACAATTGTGTTTTTTTTCTAACGGAAAATTGTTCCCAATGATCTTTTTTATGTAGTTTTTAGCCAGAATCAAAAAGTCTTTGACGATTTTTAAGACAAATTGTATGCATAGTGACAGTATCAACAGAAATTCAGTTCTGGGTTGTGGACTTTTGACAAAGAGAAACCTTCTCCCTTACCCGTCACTGAGAGTTCTGTTTTCTAACGTGAAAGCTTGTAGCCTTCAGCTAACATTAGCAGCGCAAAAATAATGACGACGAATACTAGATCAACCCAGTCGTACAGTTTTGAGCAAGAATCGCAATTTGGAGCAGCACAACTGTTGAATGCTTATCATGTCTCGCACACCTAAGTATGAGCGGAAGAGGAGACTTTGGCATGTCCAATTTTAGTCGCAGCGTGATTAGTCGGAGAATTTTCTAGCATCTGGTTTTCATCTGCTCCTGATTTGAATTGAGAAACAGTTTTAATCATACATTCCGGTACAGCAACTGTAAGAAAACCTGTTGATTTTACTTAGTCTATGAAACTACTTTGTTTTATCAAAAATTTGATTGATGAGGATGGACTTTTAAGATCTATAAAAATGTAACAGGTAAACCCCTAGTTTCTGTCACTCTCAAAACCATGTTATTTGACCATGCTGTTCTTAGCTTAGTGTGGAGATTTGTTGCAAAAACAACAATAACGTGCACTTTCATTTATATGTAAGGAATTTTACAATTCTAGACTGATTGAGGTGACTTCAAGTCTAACATTTAGCTGACCTTTCCACAACTATTTGTTCAGAAATACTAATGGCTGCAGATTCGGGTCTGAGGGATAACTGCAATATCTATTCTTCCATAGCGCGAGTCGAGGGAAAACAGTTATTGAGTCGGTGGGAGCAGCCATGGCTCTTATTTGGCAGAAATATCTTGTAACTAATCTTATCAAAGTTCTGCCCCGGACTGCTATACGTCTAGAAACAGAATAAAATGTTTTAGCACTATGGAATTCAGCCACAGGAACTGAAACTTAAACGAGAAAGAGCTGTAATTTCTAAGAACTTCTACTAACTTTTAAGAACAAAAATAAAATTTTTGCACTTATCAGTTGTCTTTTTATTGATGTTTTGATGAACATCAAGACTGGAGCTTGAGTTAAAGAGTGAATATGTGAGTGTGTGGGGTTCTGGCAACTGTAGGGAGTCCTCCACCTTCACCCTATAGTAGCTGGGTAGGTTCTGAATGGGTATGGAAAATGAATGGATCAGTGGTAGTCTGCCCATGAATTTTAAGGCACTACCTTTTATTATTCCCTTTCCAGGGAAGAAAATTCGTCTAGAACTTTTCAAGAAAAATCTATGCCCAATGTGCACCTTGAATCTCTATGTCTTTCTAGAAACACACCAGGCCAATGACATTTGAAGCCCATTGGAAAGACTAATTAATGTACTGGATCAGTCATTCTGGAACAACTAATGTTTACAACTTTAAGAAATTATCTATCCACTTAATGAAAAAGTCACTAATTAAAGTTATACTTTATTCAAGTGATTAACTTTAAAAGTCTTACGGTCTGTTCTTACTTCAAGTAATGAGAAAGGATCGGCCGTGCCATCTCTGCTTTCTTACATATCCTAGACCTGACAGACGTTACTCATCATTCTCACAGAGCCATCTTTTCCTGCATCGAAGGCTTTTGCCAGCCCACACCCTGGAATGCTCTCATTACTGTACCTTAGTGTGGTTGCCAAGGGAGCCAGTGTGATATTCAATACTTCAGTTAGCCATCCCTCCAACCTCATTTACACTTGACACCTGACATTTACATAATGGCCCTGCTCCATCTCCCATCTGGTGAAATACAAAGCGGAGGCGAGAAAGTTTGAGGGTGTGTATGTGCTTGGATGCTCGTGCTTGTTTGGTTGTGATGAGAAAGAGTGCCTATCGAGGCTGTGATTGAGCAAACGGAAGTGTGCGGGATTGTGTCGCAGGCAGGGGTTAAATGATTCCTTTCTTAATCTAGGCTATTAAACCTGCGGAGAGCTTAGAGGGCAACTTATTCGTTAATTTGGGACGATTTGGAGAAATGTGGGGGGAAAAAAAACAAGAATCTATGAATGCTAACTGGCAATAATGGGGCCCTAATCAGAGGAAACGAGATGTTAGAATGCCAGAAAAATGTATAATAAACACAAATCTTTTGCTTTATTGGAATGCAAGGCCAAAACATTTTACTTGAGTATTCTGGAAATGTTATGGCTTGTATGTCTCCTGGATACTATTCAAAATTGGGTTCAACTACAATTAAAAACTCAATTAGGTCTTTGATTGGTTGTGCTTGTCCCAGTGCAAAAATGTTAATTGCAAACTTTTTACCACAATAAGTAGTGATATTTGTGATGGCAGGGGCTGAATTCCTGCTTGTTTTCTAACAATCTTTGCTCTGGCCTGTTCTAATTAGGGTTGGGCACCGAAGTTCGGTTCCAAGTAGGAACCGTTATGATTTGCGCGGTTCTACCAAAACCGAAAGATGCGGCTGCAAACCACCCATGATTTAAACTGCGTTAAATCATTTTAAAAAAAGATACAATCTGAGCAGGTTTTTAGTCATCCTTTAAGTTTCACTTTGTTTATATTGTAAGTCATTGACTACTACTGCTATGCCTAGTCAATTCAACAGTCTATACAATTGTATAGAGTCATGTTTGTAATCAACATGAACCATTCTGACTCTAAGACTTCAGAATCGGCTGGAATTACATTAATTGAATCAGCGAAATTATAGCTACGATAGAAAAAAGACTGTAAGCACTGGAGCTAAAACTCCTCTGTAGAAGGGTTAAGGACAGGCTTAGTTGGAACAACAGATACATCCAGTCGCTGCCATTCAAAGGACATGCAAAGCCCTAAACTGTTTGCAAGATAGTAGCTCTAAAAATGAATTTTTAATTGAATTCAATATGGTGACAGACAACAAGTTGAGACAAATTATTATCCCTTTAGGAAATATTTATCCACGTCCCTCATCGTTTTCTGTCAGAAACTATTTTATTTCATGAAATTGAAAAATGTAATCAAGCTCAGCATTGTCATCATACGATTTCCTCATGC
>NC_050534.1:13306305-13311035 GCF_002922805.2 Oryzias melastigma | reverse complement strand
CGAAAGGGAACCGAAACCGAAACAAAAGAACCGCGATAGCACCGGAACAGCATCAGAACCCATCGGTGCCCAACCCTAGTTCTAATTGGCTGGACACATCTGATACTGGTAATCAGCCCAAAGTAAGACATAGAAAACATGTAAACACACTGGCCTTGAGGCTTGGGGTCGCCACCCATGATTTAAACTGCGTTAAATCATTTTAAAAAAAGATACAATCTGAGCAGGTTTTTAGTCATCCTTTAAGTTTCACTTTGTTGTTAAGTCATTGACTGCTACTGCTATGCCTAGTCAATTCAACAGTCTATACAATTAAAAATGACTTTGGCCAAAAATAAGTTTTCTTAAAAACAATAAGCAAGTTTTATACAAGTGTTCCAGTGCTTTTAAGTGAAACATATGTAACCTTTTAACACAAGAGATGTCACTGTAAACACCTAGATAAGACTGGTACTTTAGCATACCGTAAATCTTCAACCATTTCTGTAATCAACATGAACCATTCTGACTCTGAGACTTCAGAATCGGCTGGAATTACATTAATTGAATCAGCGAAATTATAGCTACGATAGAAGAAAGACTGTAAGCTAAAACTCCTCTGTAGAAGGGTTAAGGACAGGCTTAGTTGAAACAACAGATACATCCAGTCACTGCCATTCAAAGGACATGCAAAGCCCTAAACTGTTTGCAAGATAGTAGCTCTAAAAATGAAATTTTAATTGAATTCAATATGGTGACAGACAACAAGTTGAGACAAATTATTATCCCTTTAGGAAATATTTATCCACGTCCCTCATCATTTTCTGTCAGAAACTATTTTATTTCATGAAATTGAAAAATTTAATCAAGCTCAGCATTGTCATCATACGATTTCCTCATGCTTTCTCTAATAAGACCAAAATACTGCCAAATTACTATTAATCCATGCAGATAAACACTAAAATATCCATAAATAGAGCTATAGTATTTACATGCTTTGGCACACACTACAGAAACGATTCCTCTTTCTCATAACATAATAGTTTGTCACAAATGCTGTGATTTTATGTAGTACTCCCCCTTAAAAAGAAAAACAATATAATCCTCCCCCACCTTCTCTCAAGGCAGAGAGCTCGCGAGCTGGAGCAGAGTGAAATGTCGTACTTTGTAAATTGCATTTGAAAACCAAGAGGGAATAAATACTGGAGATAAAGACTGCTCTAATGTGCCTCAGATCCATCAGAAATCTCATATTCACACATAACAGAAATCACATTACAAGATGCCCCTAATGTCATTTCCCAAGGCTTTTCCAACAAAGTCTCCTGCAAGGCGGAGACACTAACATCAAACATAATGGATTTCTGACTTTTCCCTTCACTCCCCGTTTCCCTTCTGTTGTTCATTTTCTTTTTAACGTTTACTCTGGTAGAAATCCCCTTTCAATCTTTATTGTTGTGAATGAAAGATCTGTTTTAGAAGGATGGCGGGAATCTAGACAAAATATTTGTATCACTTTACAATATGATACCCTTTAATATTTGTTATTAGACAATTAATGATTATTTAACTATTAAATAACATGATAACAAACATTTAATGCATTATTTTGCCTAATAAAGTTTCTTATAAATGCATTAGTTAGTTATTAAACCTTACTTAATGCATGATCGGTTGATCATTTTATAATTATTAACTAGGTAATGTTTGATGACGCCTATGAGGTTTTACAGAATTTATCAAGGGTTAGGTCAAATCGTTAAGGGAAAACATACTTAATTTTAGTTTGAACTAACCTTCTATAAATGCTGTAAAACCTCAAAGGTGTTGCCTAACCCTCCATCCATTTTCCCGTTTTGTCACTTTCGGGGTCACAGGGGTATCGGAGTCTAACCCGGCCACTCGCGGGTGAAGGCAGGATACACCCTGGACAGGTTGTAAGTCTGTTGCAGGGCCACAATCACACACCTAGGGGCAATTTAGAGACACCAATTTAACCTATGAAGCATGTTTTTGGATGGTGGGAGGAAGTCGAAGTCCCCGGAGAAAACCCACGCATGCACGGGGGAAAACGTGATCTAAACACAGAAAGGTCCCCCATTGATGATTCTATTTTTCTGTGAGGCAATAGCGCTAGCCACCGTGCAGCCCACTTATTTAACCATAGTTAAGTAAAATTGTTAAATACAATTTTACTTAATTTTTGATCCTTACTCCAAAATACCAACCAAAGTGCACAACTACTTCAGACATTATTAGGGATTTATACATTCGTTATTGCATACAGAACACTTACAGGAATATCTAACTAATGCTTAATCATGCATTAAGTAAGATTAAATTAGGAACAATAGTTAACTACTAACTAATGCATTAATAATGCACTTAGAAAAGCAAAATAATGCATAAATGCACCTGTTACCGCATTTTTAATTGTTAAGTAATGCTTAATTAAGCATTAAGTAATGGTAATAAAGAGTACCTTTTAATAAAGTGTTACCATTTCACTGTTAGAGTTGTTCAAAGAAATTATGCTTTTTTTCACACCTTTATGGCATTGGAAACTTTAATTTTTGGGAACTAAATTTAAAAAAGAAAAACAGCCAAACTGATTTTGGTATGCGTTAAAATGTACCACCTGCAACTGAAGGTTACTTGTTTTGTCAAAGTGAGAAAATGAAAACCAAATGAGAGGAGATAAAGAGCCAGTAATTAGTTAGATTTTTCCACTGATTTACCACTAAAATAGCTTTCTCATCTTATTTTTCTTTTAAAGAATGCTTCTCAGCTTGGGTTCAGTTAATTTGGGTTGAGAGCAGATTTAACGTGCCTTTACCGAGGGTGTCTTTTTCTTTCTTAACTCTGTTTATGCTTATAATATCCAAAAAATGTCCTTTTAAAAGATTAAAAAAATGATATGAAAGTTGAATTACAAATAAGCAGATAAACTATTTGTATAAACACACTGACTGCGAACTGCTGTGATATTACAAACATCCCTTTGAAAAATAAACCAAGCAAATTAGAAGGGAACTGACAACGCAGAAACATTAACTCACTGCTTGTGTTAGCTTGTCGACTTCAGTTCAACCACACAAAGGCATGCTGAGGAAAAGCACCATCAAATCCCAATTATCTATCCAAAAACACTTTCTAAACTGTCTGGGTTTCTTGTTTTGCCACTTTGGTTTGCAAGCAAACTGAACGGAGACCATCTATCTTTGAGAATAATTAAGCATCAAGAAAGATGAACCGACTTATATAACCTCCAATTAGGAAGTAAACAATCCTTTCGGGGGGAACTGGGAGAATTTTAATGAGGTTTAATGTCTTAGCGATTGGTTGATTGGGTTTGTTTAGTGAGATGTAAAGGAAAGACGAGCTGGGGATGGTTGAAAAAATAAATTCCCTCCACTTTTTTTTTTTTCCATCTCTGCTCACCGTTGCCTCATGAATATATATTTATACTACCATAACAGAGTGGGTAAATGTGTGTGGGATCTCTCATTCTTCGTCGCGAGTGGAGGTATGCGTGTACACATGTGCATGTATGCTTATCTGGAACCCTGTGCAACAATCAACCAAACCCCCCAACTTCAATACACACCCACACACACAGGGCTCCGTCAGAAGCACAGGCCCAGACAGGGTGAGCAGATCAATCAATTACATCTCTGCTCCAGCAATCAAACAAGGTTATTATCAGGCAGCAGCTCACCGACCTGGAAAGGCCCAGCCAATCAAAGGCTGCTGTGATGTGGGGGCTGGCACTTGCTCATGTGACAGTAACACAGAGTGGCAGCTCACAGTGTCAAGGAAAAAAAAAGATGGAAAAGGGAAAGAAAGGCTGAAATCAAAGAAAAAAAACACAAGAACAAAGTGTGAAGGGACAGGAACAAAAGAATATCTGGGAATCCGCCATCTCCGGTAATCTCTCTTCACCTTGACAGTGTTCAGTAAGAAGGAGAAGGAAAGTAATGCAGCCTTGGAGCATTACAAGAGTTGGAGAATTTCAGTTTTTAATAAGCAATAAAGAGCTGTCATGGTTGCCCACCTCTGTTGGGTTGGATTATAGAACAGAAAAATCTAGGATGTAGCAAAAACATGAAAAATCCGTCTCTCTGTGTTCCACTGTGACTCAGTAATTCTTCTTCTGGCAGCAGATCCCTCTGGCATTCATTCAGTGAGCATTAAGGGCATTCTGTCCTCCCACTTCTGTCTTTTCACAGCAACAGGTCTGAAGACCAGCATTAGACTTAATTAAATCATCATACACTCAGCAAAATGGAGACTTTCCGTTTAATTGAATTATCATTTGGTTACACAATGGTGCCACAACATACGCACCCACAAATCGCCTAAAGAAACAAGTCAGTATCTTTCAAAAGCAGCTAATCGGATACAATTAAACACTCCGGGGGAAAACACTGACAAAGACAACATCAACAGTTATGTGATTACAGCTTCTGAGTCTGCATGATATTTGAAAAACTGGGTGTCCAAAATATGGTAATATCAAATAAATTTTTAATTAGGTATTGACCAGTTCAGCGCAGATATTTATGTGCATTTCCGCACAACTTTTACTTTAATCTGACAGGTCAGTAATTCGCAGTGTGGTACTATTTTTCCTCATAAAATACTACACCACCTGGGAATTTCTAAGCTGACTTCATAAGAAGTCTACCGCTGAGCGTTCAGACAAATCAGACCCCCTTAAGCTCCGATTGACAACTGTCTGCTTCACATGA
>NC_050534.1:13297566-13306190 GCF_002922805.2 Oryzias melastigma | reverse complement strand
CACAATCAAAGAGTTTATCCACCTTCAACAGCAAAACTGATGGATTTAATCATTTGGACAATATATCAACACTATACTGTCCATCTCTGTATGTGCGCTTGGAAGACAAGAACATGGCTATAGCAGCACTATTGGAAAGCAATATAAAAGGGACCACAATAAAAAAGATGCAGCATGTATTAGAGCTATTCAACTTCTGAAAAAATATCAAAAGCCTAAATTACCTCTTCTTTTTAATTAGCTAGAGTTGATTTAAAAATAAGCACCATTTTGACTAATATAGGCCTTGTCGCAAACGTTTTTTTTTTAAACTTTTTGCACCACTGTTTTAATGCGGCTTGAAAAAAGGTATATGGTTTCTCTGTGACAAAATGAACACATATTTTAAAAACTTATAATATTTAGCAAGAATGAGAAAAAGGCTTTATAATTTGAGAACATGTTAGTGTATAATTAGAGGTTAATGACTCATCTATTTTGAAGATTTAACCTTTTAAAAAGTAAAGTATTTATTAGAATATAAGTTGAGAATTTTTGCATAGCTTGACCGAAGGTGCAACCTAAATGTGATTTAAAAGATATAAATAACAACCACTAGGGGGCACTGTAGGTGTGTGTATCAGTATTTGTTACTGACACCAACGAAAAAGAAGAATTGCCTTTTAATCTTTCGCCAGACTTGGCGAAATTGTTCCAAAAACAACACAGAGGATGAAGAATTCAAAGGATTTAGTCATTTGAAGTAATATAACGAGTTTAGTTTACTTGATATTATGTTTCTTATGCTATGGTTGTCTGAATTATTGTTTTTTTGCTAATATACTTTATTACTCCTTTGTGTCATAAAGCTAAATAAGCATCAATGTGCTATAGTGAAGCGTGCATACAATCAATGTATTGTTGCTACAGTATTTATTTTGTTGCTGTGATTTGCTTTTCATGATGAAATGTTCGTTCTTGTTACGGAATTTTGTTACACACATTTCTCCCAAAAGTGTGTCTTTAATGTGCTTTTTTGGACTGCTGCGACTTATACTCTGGAGCAACTTATATTTCAGTAGTAAGAGTCAGTGGTTCATATGAGTTGGGGAAGGACAATTCTTTGATAATATATAACATAACTTGATAATAGTGAAAATATAGTCATTAAAACATCTTAGTAAAATGCAGAATTTGTATTACTAAACAGACATGGTCAGTGTATATATATATATATATATGACAATAGTGGGTCTCATTTGAGATGGAGATTTCCACACAGAGCAGATTTGCATTTAAACCAAAAAACTGTCATGCTCTGGTCATTTTCTGTTATTTTGATGACAGAATTTGCAAATTTGAAAAAGACCCTGTAAAAACAAATAACTCCACAGATAAAATAATATTTGTTTTTTAGATCAAACATGTTTTTTTTTACAGCTGGACAGATTCCTGGTGATATTTTTATATCATCATATCTTTCTAGTGAAGGTTAAGCGAATGGCCTGGAGGATCAATATCACAAAAGACTGTAATTGCAGGACAAAGAGCATTTAAATTGCACGCTTAAGAATAATGGTGCCCATTCTGTGTATAACATACTCCTGGGGAGTGTGTTATACAGAGCACAACAATGGCAGAACTCACTGGTTTGACAGCAGCAAAAATAATCAAGAAGGGTTTTTTTTCTCTAAATTTACTCTGTCTGTAATAAAATGATAAATAAATCTTTAATGTAACAACATTACTGTAAATAGAGTTCCAGTTTCCATGTCTAACAGCTTATAAGGCAAATGCACACTTGGTGTTGCGTCATCTACTTATAAAATACTTGTCTTAGATCTGAGAAAAATGATTTATACAGAAAATACACTGTGCTCTCTTCGTAGACTAAATATGCAACTTTAAATCTTTTATTTTTTTCCAATTTAAAAATATATATAAATAGTCCATACTAAATTTTCAATATCTAACCCATAGGTCATGACTATGTAATAAGAAGCTTACTTGGGTCAGTTTTTCAATAGATTTTGACATACATCTGTGGGGCGCCAATTCAATAGCCCGGCTATTAGTAGTGTATTTAGGAGATTTTACCCCTGTGGGAAACTGATAAAAAGCCTTTCAGATTTCATGTCAAATTTTTCTAAAGATTGTTTCGTCATGAAAATTAAACTATACTGTCAGGGCAGGTTACTAAAAAGTGAGAACAAAACAAAAATCGAGCAATCTTTTGAGTTTTGAAAAAATAGCATGAAGTACACAGAAGTATTTTGGAACTTTACAATTTTTATTGTAAAGTTTGTGTCATGGCACCCATCCACTTTAAATCCTTTCTTTAACTGGTGTCAAGAAATAGGAAAAAAGACTACCATGTACATATTTCTCCACAATATTTTATTTCCTGTAAGCTTTCCCATAAAAAAAACAATTCCTCGTCTAACACCTTCATGTTCTATTTTTTCTAACCTGCAAGTGCAGCTCTGGAGTTAATGAATCTTTGTAATTAGCGTTGAATTGCAGTGGGCGCCAATTTTACCGCAGGCTACAAAACATTGGAAAGTCAAGCCCTTATGTCCTTCTGCAGTCATCTTCCACTGTCTGCTTCCATAGCTTAGTCCACTGTGTCACTTCATTTACCAAAAAAAATGTATATCAGTCCTTTCAACACAGCCATTAAACATCACTGAAAAATATGAAGATCAAAGAAGAACAAGTATACTATTCCCCCCTTATTCGCAGGGGTTAGGGACCAGAGACATTCACGAATACCACAAATCCGCGAATACGGAGAACCACCGTCCCTGTCTCACCCCCGCGGCCAAAGAATGTCCATTATCGATTTATACTCAAGTTTCATACAAACGGCTTGAGTTGTCGAGTTTTGTGACGAACCAGAAGAGTCACGTGACTGAAAAAAAAGTGAATATGTGAAACCACGAATAAACTGCAATGAAAGAAACGCGAAAAATCTAAAGGGCAGGCTTTAAAAAAATGGATGGATAAATGAAATTACAGCAGAATGAATGTATTTTTCTTAAATCCAATCGTACTTTTATGATGGAGTGGTATGTTTAATTATAGATACCATTGTGGCCTGTTATATTCTTATACATTTGTATTTATTCTTTTTATCTTTAAAAATTACACTTGTTGCATGACACATAGGTAACTTGCATATATGCTTGATGCTGTTGAGGAAAATATTAAAGAACCTCAATTTGATATGAAACATATAGCTCTGCAGTTGCTTTGAACACAGCGGGCACATTGTTTCTGGTCCAGTACAAAATGATAGCTTTTCACTGTTACATAAACAGCATTTTTGTAATTTTGTCATGAATAGCATCGGAGGGGAGGTCGCTGAAAAGAAATATACCATCTGTCTCAGTGCTGCAGCTTGAAAATCACTTCTGGAATCTCTTTTTACAGATCAGTGGGAAGTCCAGGACACTTTCCTCGCCACCTCCGAGTATGCTAGTTTGGAAATCTCAAGCTTTCTTTTTCTAGTCATGTTTTTATGGCTTTCAAACCACACAGCTGTGAGTTCGTGTATGAGATGCATCAACAAGTAATTTGGCAGCTGGAGGCGAAAGAGATTTTTTTTTTGACATGTTGATAATATCGGAGCTACATCATTTTGTTGACAACTTTCAATATAGTTTTGCTGTGTGTGGGATATGCGGGGATGTGAGAAATAAATTATGCCTTCAGACACAACTTGAGAAGACTTACTGGTTATTTCCAGGTTTTAAAATTCAAAAACATGCAACTTTTATTTATAGTATTTTAATAAAAAGTCAACTAAACAGCTCTGAAATTTCTATATGTATGCAGGACTTAAGAGATGAGGCTTTTTTACAAATCAATAAACTGCATTAAAGTTAGCAACTTTTCAGATCTAAGGCTTAAATTAAGATATAATCTCTGTTTAAAACTGAGGTTATATCTGGAAAAAACATGATTGTACTAATGGGACAAAAATAACAGGTTTTGAAGTCAATTGTGCCACAAAAAAGAAAGAAAATCCACAGAAAGATCAAAATTTCTATGGATTTATTCCAGTTTTGTGTGGCCTCATAATGAATTGTACTTCTTTTTGAAAAATGCATGCAAACCTCCTTTTCTGGTATTTCTGTGGATTTCTAAGAGAATGAGATTAAGGGCTTGGTATAACTTTTCAAAATGCCAAACACATCCAGAGTGAGGGGAGTAAATACCACCCAAATGTCACGAAAAGACTGTACAAGTCAAACTAAATTGGCTACTACAGGCACAAACACTTTCTTATGCCCCAATTTTGTGTTTGCCACTCTAAAAGGCAAGCGCTCTGGACTCTAACACATCTGTGGAACATACACACATAAGAGCAAGGCCATGATTCAAACACAGACCCCTTGCTTGGTAAAGGATTTATCAAATTAAAAAAAGAAGAAAACTAACTAAAAAAAAAACTTAGTGTATTTAAGCAATAACCTTTTTATGTGCACTATTTAAATCAAACATTTAAGCGTTGATTTATTTATACTTTAATCATATATTAGACGTTTTAAATATATTTTTGCATAAAAAGGCTGTAATTTGAAAGATTTCAAATGACTAAAGTGCAGGTTTTTGATGAGAAAAAACACTGAAGAATTAAAACAGAAAAAGCAACTGTAAAGCAAAATAAAGAAGTCTATATTTGGGCTTTTCTCTACACTCAATGCTTTGGCGGTTGGCCAAAGGTGAGCGGTGTCTCCAATCGTGAGATCAAAGTAGTCCAGATGTCCCTCTCCCTAGCACCTTTTGCTTGTATGAGGAACCCTCTAGCTTTGCAAGCCAAGTGGGATGCATAATCACTCAAGAATACATTCATCTCAGATGCAAAAACATGTGCATGTAACGTGTGCTGTCCTCACTGTTGCCACTTCCAAAAAATGTTCTTAAGTAAAGGTGCAAAACGTCAAATGGTTTGATAATGCACATGAAACACTCTCCATGACATCTCTTGATCTATTTTTAAAGCGTTCCCAGAGGTCTTTTAAATATGATTATGTATTTTTTCAATCAAAATTGTAAAAATCTGTGTTCTAGGAAATAGTTTCTGTAGAGCGGCAGTAGTTTATTAGAAAATTGACTCTGAGTTGTGGATAGGACTGTTGGTGTGGAGTAAGCCCACCCCCTTCCCCATCATCCATCTGTTTACATGCTCTCCTACCATCTTATAGCCCTTTACCCATATAAAAATAGCAAGCAACATTGGAGCTACTTTAGCGCCAGATACCAGCATGGACAAAGAAAACTTAAGACATAAACGGATCTAGTCGATGTAGTAGCTCCTACATCACACCTACAAGCTTTTTTATTTTTTTTTTTTAAATGTCTGCTGCTGCTTTACAACTATTTCAATAAAGAATACAATTTTAAGCAGAATTGTCTTTAGATATTTTCCCCATCATCAGAAAGATGCCACAAGGACACCTCTTTCAATTTTAGTGGGTGTTTAAAGGTTATGATAAGGTCACTAAAAGAACTTAATCTGAAAAACAAAACATCTGATGCATCGTTTGCAACTGCTCGAGCAAACAACCCTTCCACTGTTCCGTGTCAAATTCCCTTTATCCTGGCTTTGCGCGGCATTATTCCAACAGTCCTGGGTGAACGGCATCTTGAAGTAAATCCTCTTTAGTCTCACATTGCATTTTTAATTGAATGCTAATCACATTAATCTGTCCCTGAGTTGGAGTTTTAGAAGCTCTTTGAGTGACGCAGAAACAACAATTCAAAAAGTACAGTACTAAACTTGATTAAAAAACATTTAAGAAATCAAAAAACTCGATTTGCAATCGAACATTAGGACCCTTTTCGTCTCATTTCCCATGCACTGACACTGATTTCTGGTGTTGAAACCCCCAACCACTTTCGTCATTAAAGCTGCAAGGTCCTGCCTGGCTGGCGGCAGGAGATGTAGTGATCTATCAGCAGAGTGCCAGAGTTTTGCCATTAGAAAACCATCTGCAAGCAACAGCGTTTCATTGGCGCTAGAAGTCTAGCGAGGCCCGGTTGAGAGGAGGAAGGGAGAAAGCAGTGAGCCCTGAGTTCTAGGCAGTTTGCTTTGATTGATATGAAACATTATAGACGACATGGGAGAAGTACGCAGAAAGCTATTTTCTGTTTTATTTTTTTCCCCCTACCTTTTTCCTTCACAGACAAAAGCTTTGCCAGAGTTTGTCAGTGTGTGTCAAAAAGAAAAGTGACAAGTAGAGAAGTACAGGAAAAGAGAATAAAAGTGGTTCAAGGCCAAGCCTTCAGAAAATGGACACAAACACACTCAATGTCCAAGGAAAGACGTAAAAAAGTACAGTCATGGTGCAAAGGGCAGCACAATTACCAATGTTCTTTCAAGAAAACCAAATGTGCTTTTTTTGTGTGTAGTTTGGTGATATAATATGTATCAAGATGAAACAAATGAACTATTGCGATATATCGCCAAATCTATTTTTCCAGTCACCCGTAAAGCACCCTACACATTCCAAAATTTTATCTGAACATCCCAAAGAGTCCGATTTTCTTCTAGCTCAAGTTGTAAATTGTTTGTTGCATTTGGGTGAGTACGGGCGGCCGTGGTGCAGCGGTAGGGCTTGCCCACCCATGTGTCGAAGTGTCCTTGGGCAAGACACCTAACCCCAAATTGCCTCTGGTGGGAGGTTGGCGCCAGTGTTCGGCAGCGGAGCCACCACCAGTGTGTGAATGTGTGTGTGAATGGGTGAATGGGTCTGTGACTGTGAAGCGCTTTGGGCCCTCGAAGGAGGGTAGAAAGCGCTATACAAGCATACACCATTTACCATTTAAAGAAGCAAAAGTTGTGGTCTAGTAATAACAATTTCAAAACAATGACAATTTTTTCAAGCAACATAACCACATAGTTAGAGGCTAAAAAGAACGTTTCCCCACAAAGAAAGTAGCCTTTTTTGCATTGCATAGCAACAAAGTATGTAAATATTACAAAATATAGTGGTATGTAGTAATAAAACAACATAAATACCTAATAATCTAAACTAAAGTATATTTTTGTAAAAAGTGAAATATCATTTTTAAATTGTATGCAATTCAGTACTAAGAAAAGTAAAATCCCCAATCCTGAAGAGTAATGCATCACTGCCTGGAAGAAAAAAAATTGAATTGTTTTACTATTAGATTTCCTCTTCTCCACTGAGACCTCAGTGCTGTAAAGAAAAGCACCAGACCTACAGAATGTTATCAGAAAAGCAGCCCTTCAAAAATAGTAAAATCTAAAAGGAAATAAAAATGAGGCGGCCAGTCCTGGATGATATCTACGAAACATTTTGAACTTAAGATCCATTATATTGAATCAAGCTTGATTTATAGCATTACACTAAACATTTAAAAAAAGGCTAAAATCAATATGTAGCCACTAAAAGGTTATATAATGTAATTAGTTTTACATTTTACTGGCACTGGATGAGTCATGTCATATGTCTTAAGAGGCCTTAGTTTTCCTCTTCGGCAAACCAGTATGGCAAAAAGGCTGCAATGAACATATATCACATGTACTCAAAACCTTAAAAAGAATCCTCAAAAACTGAACTTTTCTTTGATTTATGAACTTGTATTTGTATGTGCTCCATTAAAAGCTCAAAATAAATCAAGATGAGGCTCTTTAAAAAAATAAAATGAAATAAAGTGGAAAACGACTTTATAGTAATTTGTCACTTTTGTCATCAATAACTCCCTTGCAAAAGCACTCAATTCTTTAACGTGTGCAAAGAAAATATGATCTGAAAAACAACAAACTTCATTTTATTCTTTTTGGCTGGCACTCACACAAAAGGTTGATCAATAGCTATGAAACCTAAAAAAATGTTTCAAAATCCTGCACAATTCCTGATGTTTTTGCATTCTTTAACGTGCTTTAGATTTTCTAAAAAAGACATTACATGAACAATTATTGGCTGTATGTTGAGTGAATCACTAAGCGACTTACCTGAGAAGAGGCTGGAAAATTACAGTGATGTTCCTGGCTCCCGGTTTGCAGACAAACTTCATTTCTCCTCCTTCAATCAGGTTGTCATCTGCACCACCTTAAAAACAAGAAACAGAACTGGACATAAACGTACTAAACTGGAAAGGAATTAGGGACAATACAAATGTTTTTACATGGCAATTAGATGAAAAGTGAAAAGTTAAGAATTAAATTATGTATTTAAAAAAAAAGATAATCACTTCCCTAAGTTAGCAAAGTACATGTTGCCTAATTTTTGAAAAATGTTTACTGAAAAGTGTCTGTCTTCACCAGAGACAGTAATGATTCCTCGTATTCAAATACTCAATCATCACATAGATACAGCATAAGCAATAACAGCCTCACCCCCTGATCAACAAGGCTCTCCGTCATAAATCAAAATGCTCCCACATGCTTACTCCCCCACAAGCCCCTGCGTCACAGTGTGGGTGAATCCAACACCTAACAGGGTTAATCAGAAAATCATTGTCATGCAACATCCTGGGGGTGGGGGAGACTGCAGCAGACAGGGAAAAAGGTGAGATCACAGGGGAAAGAAAGAACACCGAAGCTCATTACCTTCACTCATCCTGAAGTAATCGATAGAATTGATGGAGAAGAAATTGCCACTTGTTATTAA
>NC_050534.1:13291729-13297525 GCF_002922805.2 Oryzias melastigma | reverse complement strand
CCATTTACAAATGTTTTCTAAGAGTATCACGCATGAGTGAAAGCATATATGTGTACATGCATTTCTAGTAGCTGCATTTTAATAGGTTGATGTGTAAAAATATGTTTTACTCCTTCTTCATTGAGCACATTTTAATTAACTTCGATGGTCACAAAAATACAAATGTTTGTAAATTAAGAATATTTCAACCATTGACTGTATATGCGAAGTGAACCCTTTCCTCCACTCATTCGAAATAGTAGGCGCCGTGGTCTCCAAGAAGCCATAATCCTAGACTTATTGAGAAATAAACACCTTTTATATTGTATTTTTAAAAAATAAACATTAATGCTCTACTACTAGTTCTTGGTAATCCAATTTTTTTCCCATGTTTATTTTTTCAGTAAAGCAAATTATTCAAGTTATAAACTGACCAATCAGATGCCTCAATAAAAATAGGTGGACTTACTATACGTCTAACATTTGAAATATTTGATTATGGTTGTGTCTGAATTCCTTCAATACTCACTACTTAGTGCAATATTTAATGAAGCTGTGCGAATCTATATTTTCAAAATCTAGTGTCTTAGAAATTTCCTATAAGACTCTGCGAAAAACATTTGTGCACTACATTGGCAAATATAGATTACAATGAATTGGGTTTGAACAATTTTCATGTAAAAATAAAGTCTTCAGAACAAGGTAGATCATAACTACTCTTTGTAAAATATTCATATTTATAAGGTTTTTACTTCAAGAAATTCGCTAGGTAACATTAACCATTAATAAAAAAGTAAGTATGCTGCCCGAATTGCTTCTAACATCCATGGCACTATAGAGTCCAGCAGTACTGTAGATAGCTTTTTTAGTAGTTAGGGAGTAGTGAGGGAATTATCAGATTCTCCCAAGCCTGTTTACAAGTGGTAAGGATGTAGACTCCCAACAAGATCACTCCTGATTGGTGAGTGGTTGCCATAGAAGCAATGACTCGGACCAATTTGGACAAATGACTGCTTACTGGTGTTGTCTTGTTTCAACATGGTGGCTTCTTTTTCTCGAAAAAGAATGCTGACTGAATTGACTTCATTTTGCTGGAGCCAGAAGTGAACCATTTTCTACAGGTGATGTCATACTCACTCAGTCCAGTTTTTTTTTTTTAAACTTGTCCTGTCAAGCACCTTAGCAAACAGATGAGAGCTTAAGGCCTCTTGCTCTAGACATATTTTACTGTTACAATAGGGGATTATGAATCTAAGGACACACGGGGGGGATATTTGTATAAACCCTTTTGTTTTTAAGGCTACTACTCAGTCCATTTCTTTCCTTTTTTTGTTGTTATTTTACTTGTCCTGTCAAGCACCTTAGCAAACAGACGCAAACCCAAAGCCTCTTGTTTTTGGATAGATTTTACCATTACAATAGTGGGTTATGAATCTTAGGACACACGAGGGGTATATTTGAATAAACCCCTTTTGTATTTAAGGCTATTACTTGGCCTAGTTCTTTTATACAGTTTATGATTCCAACAGTGAAACACTAAAGGTTTGATGGATTAACAATTCACTTTGCATGGCCATCTCTTAAGCAATTAATAACTAGCACAGAAACATAATAACGGTAGATGTACAGTCCTTTTGAGAAGTCAGCTAAATGAAGTAAAAAATGTGATGTGTACAGAACATGTGAGGGGAAAAGACTGATCACAAATTAAACCAGGAGGTGAGAGCTGGGTGATGGGTACCTGTTTGTGTAGGTCTGCTTGAAATGGGTTTCTACTTGGCACAAAGCCTCAGTCCTGTTTCCTTCTGTTCTTTTTATAAGCTGAATACAGCCAAGCAAAGCTCACATGCACTAATACAAAGACACCTCGCCACTGTGCGAAAGCCTGCTCTGCATTGCCTGTGCGGTCTTCCTGGTCCTGCATTCAAATGCATATCAGGCCATTGTTCCCTGTGCCAGGGTCTTAAATACATTTCTAATGGAACAAGTTTCATCTGAAAGGTATGGGAGACAACACCCCATATTTTCATTAAAAATAGAAAGAAAAGCTTTCATTCCATCCCACACTTTCACATCAAAGGTGTCTTATTCTAATCTGTTACCATGAAATTTCCCTAAATGGTAAAAACCCACTTCCTTGTTGCTAAGGAGAGATGAGGTTCAGGCTATTTTAACTATCTTTTCCCATCCTGTGTTCAATCCACCCTTCGTTTGGTTCCAATTCAATTAAGGCTCAATTACAGCTCCAGCCAACGCACTTTCTTGTTTATCTTTGGAGTTTCGTCATACCCTCAATGCTTCGCTTCGCTCTCGCCTACTGATCAGCACTGTGAAAACAGAGCTGGCAAAACTTTTGTCTCGAACTTGCAAACACAGAGGTTTCTACGCATAACATCTTCACGTTGCACACTCCGGAAAAGATGGTATTATTTGTTTGCTCCAGCGCCTACAAAAAAGAAAATACACACATGCACACACAGGATAGACAACCACATATGAGTTCCCACTGACAGTGACCAATTTAATTTCATGCTCTAAACATCTGCATCCGTGTCAGACAAAGAAGCGAGGCAGAGGCCTCATTGATCCAGTGGGTCTTGGACCAGCTGCCAACAGGGCATAGCACTGATGAATATTAATTAGGAGCCTATTATTATGCATGGCAATTTTTAGAGTCGTCTAGACGTGACAGAGTGCCTGCGGTTTCAGGTCAGGAAGTCAGCAAACTACTGCCAGTCTTTTCCTAACGCTGCCTGATAAAGTTTAATTTGTGAGTTTGTGAGACTTTGTGCAATTGAATTTACACGACAGTATCCGTTGGAGGATTTTTTTGCCCTCGGGAAGTGGTCTGATCCAAGATTATTGAGAGGGATGTGTGAAGAAGGCATAGCACTCACTGGGATGACAACTAAAATCTTTACAGGATGAAATGACAATCTAATGTTACCAAATCTGCATAAAATCCCTCTTAAGGGCCACCGCCCTAACTGCAACAAAACCTGTAAAACAAGAGTTTTTCTATGTTAATTTACAAACCAGCGCAAATATGTAAAAATGGTAAAGATATATATATATATTAAAAAAAGTGAATTGTGCTTTAAAGTCAATAAAAGTAGTTCAAGCAAAGCTACATAGATCACCACATGTTAAAATATCCTCCCACACACAGTGACACCCGTATAGACCTCTGCTCTGTCTAACTATGAACTCGCCAGCCCACATTTAATCAAGTCAGTCAGTGACTTAGTGAAATTGCATTAGCTACACTTTCCTGAGTTTGATGAGAAATGGTCTGATCCTGTGATGAATTCCAGCCATGCCATTATTTAGGCAGAGGAAGAATGAACTTGCGATGCCTTCTTTAACACACTTCAGTGTGCTCTGAGACCATTGTGTCTGTGCACGTCTGACTAATGCAAAGAGGGTGAGACATGAAAACCACACACGGGCAAAGGTGTGACTGTGATTCTAAAAGTACAACTGGTCACAATCTGGTGTGTGTCCACTTGCATAAGAAAAAAAATGACACAAACATCTACAGATCTCATCCAAGATGAACTGTAAGATTTGGAGGATTTGACTGAGCCTCTACCAACTGTTGGTGGTGGATAATAGGGCTATAAGAAAATATCGATTCAGTAAAATATTGTAATATTTTATTTGGCGATACTTCTATCAATGTAAAAAACTACCAAACTGATATCTAATAATTTATTATTAGGGAAACATGTATTTCAATCTTACTTTTGTTTTCCATTCACATATTTCCTAAATTAACAAATGAAGGGTGTGAATATGGTTTAATAAGTGCGCTGTTATAAAGCCTCACCTAGTTTTATTTTACTTTAATTTAATTTGGTGGTACAAGAGTAAAAAAACCATATGGTATTTAACTTTGGCAGGTCCTTTTTAGCATAGACAACTTAAGTTCTTGAGGGTTAGTGTTGTCATAATAGCCTGACAGATGCAAATTACATTAAGTTAAATCCCAATGTGTACCATGGTGACACTTTTAATAATTAATCCAACTTAATTCACACCTACATGTATTTATACAATCATTTATTTATGCGCTTTATTCTCAGTTGGTCTGGTCTTATGGCTGGTGAAGCAGCATACACCATCCCATCAAATTAATTTTAATAATAGAAGCCTCTCATTAAGATCCAATCAGACATGACGACGATCCGAGCAGAATAAGATGCTTGGGACTGACCAGATTCATGAATTATTGACTAGAAAACTGATCCTATTAGATCAGCAGGTTTAGGCTCTGTGAATATGCTGCTCAATCCCAGTCTATTTTTTTGCAAGCATGCACATTCATTTGAATGTGTTGGAATTGAACACAAAGATTATGACCTGATTTGATCAATCCTAGACTAATCTCCATGGAGCAATAGTAACAGACAAATAAGACCATTGAGGGTTAAAATTGGATTTTCCTAAATATTCTTTACTTTTTAAACAACTGGCCGTGTAATCTCGTGAACAGCTGAGTAAGGCCCAGGCTCAGTCAAGGACAACTACCGGTCCTTATTTATACAATGGCCCACGGCTGCTACGCTTTCTTTCAAGGAAAACGTTAAATTACAGTTGTCAACTAGAAAATTGGATAATAATTTTTTCATCCACCCATTCACTTGTTTTTTTTGTCACTGTCGTGAACCTGTCATAGTCCGAAAGAAATCCACAAACCTCTTTTTTCAACCAGCTGCTCCTTGATGGCATGGAAGTTATAGACTCAGAGGGCGCCGTGTCTGCCCCAGAATACTCTAGTGAAGACTTTCCCAAACTCCTACCTTTGGGAGATGTCTGGACAGATCGGTGATCTAATGTTAAAAACGAACTGAACTGGCTCCCGCCAAACCTCGACAGGATGACCAATCACCATAGTCCTAAGAGACAACTAACTCTCTTTAGAAATGAGTTATTTAGGACAGTATTTATGACCTCCTTCTTTAGGTCACTACTAAGTGCCATAACTGAGAGCTGCAATGTAAACCAGCCAGCCAAATGACAGCTTCACCTTTTCACTTCCCTCTCTGTCTACTAAGACAGACCAGTGCAGACCAGGCCTTATCAAACATGTCCCCTATTCACCTGTCAATCTCCAACACCACATAACCTTCAGAAGCAAAGATGCAATCATGATCTGAGCAAACTGGAAATTCTGTCGATAAAGGTTATGAGCAGACTCTCTGATAAAGTCCAGCCTGATGGACGTTAGGACTCCGTAAAAGCAGGTGTTTATTACTGCAAGCACCAATGATCTAAACAAGGTTCTAACTCTAGTTGCAAGGACCTGATAAAATGATATTTTTGTGCACTTTTAACAATACTTGCAAGGACCACACCTCTATGGACGTCTTTAAATTGATATCAACACATCAGAAAGAAAGCGTTCCACAATGATACAGCATAGATTCACAGAGCATAGATTAGGACTATGAAGAGAACTGGAGTCCCCAAAAAAGTTATATGAATTAGTTCTAGTTGAATTACTACAGAAAAAAAGTTACTGGTACATCATTATATTTAAACATGTATTTTCACAGGGTTAACTTATGATAGCACATAAGTACCTATATGCTTCAATATTGTGCCATTTTAGGCTAACAGTTCTTTGTATATGTCCTCAACTATGAGAAAAATGCCAAAAGAAGATGTTAAAAACACCTAAAACGCTATTGTCATTGGAGTTCTGAAAGTACTTAAATGACCATCATTTGACAAATTATTGTTATTTTTCATTTTTTTCTGACCTAAAAACACTTTTATAACAATAAACATTTTTTTTGGGGGGGGGGGTGTTCT
>NC_050534.1:13255086-13291586 GCF_002922805.2 Oryzias melastigma | reverse complement strand
CACACTACTGAGAAAAGGGTTTGCTCCAGTGGAGTCGACTGTATTTATATATCCAACATCACAAAAGTTCCTCATGGAGTTTTAGACTTTAAAAATAGACAACATACAAAATGCGTTTAATAGAAACAAGTAACCAGACAGGCGAGGTACATAAGCGTGTATTTATTTGTTTGGGGACTTGGGAGAACTAACCTGCCAGCAGACCAAGTGTCATCAAATGTTTGATTGGACCCAGCAGGGAACCTGGAAGCATATTGCACACCCTCTGCTTCCCCGGAACAACCTGTTGAAGGCTGTGAATGCCAGAGATGTGAGTGTGTGTAGTTGTTGATGTACCTGCCTGGACTATCAATGTATTTACAGTGCAGATGTCAAATCCTTTCCAGTCTTGTGTCTTTTGCGCCATTCATCTACCCAGCCTTCCCTTGACAAGTCCCATCCATTTTTCATTTGTTCTCCAATCAGCAAGTGCAAGATTAAATGTAAACACAGAGGTGACAGTCGAAGCCACAAATAATGATAGCTCCAATGCGGATAAAAATGAGCCTGAGGCTAAAAAAAATAAAATTTTCACTGATTAAATGTCTGCACTGTGTAAACAATTATATCATTGTTTTTTTTTTGTTGTCCTCTGAATGCCCTATGATTTATGATTCAGATAATTGTCTTATAAAATTGAAATATTTTCACTTTATGAATGTTTTAAGACATCATAGATTAATGATTGATAGTGCTTTGGTAAAGTCTGTCCTCAGCACTGAGAAAATGTACTTCCAGTAAACATAATTTATAATCAAAAAATGGTTTATAGTTTGTGAGAGACTTTAACAAAATATAAATGTTTTATATATAGCGTACTAATTCTTTCTTTTATCATGGGCGAAGTTAGATGGGCTTTAACTGGAGAGTTTGTGAAAATGTAGGAGCCAATTTAAAGTCATCCGCTTTTTTTTTTTCTTTTCTGGGACTGAGACTTTTCTCAGCATGTCTCACTGGATAATTGTTTGATAAACAAAAACAAAAATAAATTAACTCGTAAAAGAAGAAGAAGAAAATCCTGAAATGAGAATCAGTTTTACTGGTGAATGTCAAAATTGGCTTTAAGAAAAAAATTAAGAATCAATATCAAGAGAGTCAAAATCCCATATACTTCTATTGAGAAATAGTAATTTCTCAGTCATTTTATATGACAGAATAACTATTATTGCTCTGACACATTCGTCTTAGCACGTTTTTTTTTCTAATCCTAATTTTTTAAGATGTTTTTTTTTCTCTTTATTCCAAGTTATTCAAGATAAAAACTGACCAATCAGATGCCTCAGTAAAAGCATGTGGTGCATTCTGGCCCCACCTCGAACATTTGATTGACAGCTTCTCCCAATCCCGCTTTCAGTGAAAGGGGTGTGACTTCACTCATGATTGGCGGCAGTAGTTCTTCTAAAAATCGTGACTCAGACCAACTTGGACCAATCACTGTCACTGGTTACAAAATGGCGACAGACAATCAGGAAGTGACAGAGAAGGCTCAGGCCTGAATGTGTGAGGGTCGGAGTTAACACCTTGGTGTCCAGTGAAATAATATATGTCAATGGACTAGATCCATGTACAGCTTTGTTTTCCTCACATTTCCTAGTATCTGGCTCCAAACTGCATGGTGAGATAGCTCCAATATTACCTGCCAATTTTGTTGCACCATTAATGTTAGGTTGGGGTTTTAAGGGGATGCAAGCTAGTGGGACAGGGTGTAAATTACCCCACCAGACCTGCCACAACACAGTGGTGAATGTCTGATAAACTACTGCAGCTCTTCAGAAAATTAAAAGAAATTGTTAAAAAACAACCAAGAGTAAAAAAAAAAAATGGAAGAACTTTTGCACCAGGCTGAGTGCATGTCTTTGGTATTCCTGTGTTATAATCATGTAATAATCAATGACCTTTCCTTTGGTGACAAATTTACCTTCTATATAATGCTTCATTTACAAAGATGATTAATTTTAATTGCAAGGTCAGCGGAAGTCAATTATTGATCACTCCACAAAATGAAAAAAACAATCTATCGTTTAAATTGCTGATAAATTAAGAACATGACATCAAGGGAATATGTAATTGATAGGACAAAGCAAGGACTCAAGGTAGACTTTCAAAAAGGTAATATAGAGATGCAGCAATAGAGCAACTAGTGGAGGGTTGTGTTTGTTGGCCACAAAATTAGATTACAACTGGAAAGAGATTAGTTTTCCTAATGAGCTATGTAATGAAGAAGCGCTGCTCTGACAGACGATAAAGTTTCGCTGTTCTTTCAGAGGCTTCTCTAGTGACCCACAAACCTTCAAAAAGGCTTGAAGCTCACAACAGCCTCCATATATTACCTTCCACACCCAGAAACCACAATGACGGGGAGTGCAACATCACACATCACTTGGCAGGATCATGTTGGTTGTTGCTACACCTTATAAACACACACACACCTATGCTGAGCAAGTGGCTTTCCACATCTGGCAGCCCCACCTCCAATATCCAAACCGCCATCACCTCCACTCCTCTGTCTCCCTCCAGACATTTTTCCATTTGCACCTCTTCTCCCTCTCCTCTCAATTGGGGTGTACAAATCAGCTTGACAGGGAACACCACTTTTGGTCACCCCACTAACCTCCTCATCCTCCTCCTTTCCGTGTTCCTTCCTCTGTCAGGGGAAAATGATGCCATTGTACACAGAAGAAGTCTCTAATGCAGCACAGCCCTTTTTTTTTTTACCACAGACTTCACTTTGGGTATTAAGGAATGAGCAAAAAGGGCTGTTTGTAACTAGCTTACTTGCATAGGGAGAGTCAACCACACTCTTATCTTTGGTACACATAAGTCAATTTGAATATCAAAGGAAACTGTGGGAATGCGCGGAACAGATTTGGAACGAAGTTGATTAGGAGCACATCTTAGAGGAGGAAGGAGGTCAAAGGTGAGAGCATTGGGAATTGAGGTACATGCACGCGCCGGTTTACGTGCATGTACAGTGCGACCATGCGCTGACAGCCAGGCTGTGTGTACTGCTATCAAACGGGGGGGGATTGTCACTTCAAACGTGCCCTGGGGCAAGGCAATATCTTACAAAACACAATGAGCAGCTGGGACGTAAAAGAGAAATAAATCAAAAAAAGGGCTGTAAATGCATTACGAAGTGTTGCAAGACTGCTGCAGTTATTAAAATATATTCACACTTCACCTCCCCAATGACCACAGAGCTACTCCCATGTCTGCACTGTACAGAGCAGGCAATAAAAACGCAGAAGCTAGGAATGTAAAAAATCGAGGGACAGTGAGACATGAGCAAGGGTAACACATCTGCAGGTGAAAAACATGTTTATATCTTTACTTATTCATGAGAAATAGTGTTGAATCTAAATGAGACTCTTTGATTTTCCAGTAGTGCACAGGAGCACAGCTAATACAATGCTCCCTGTTTATTTCTACCGACAGTTGAGGACCTAAAGTATGTAAAAACAACACATACGTACACAAACTTGTGGCCCTAACACTTACATTCAGATCACACATTCCAGATGTGGCCGCATATGGAGCCGTAATGAAGTCTTTAGATGAAGAATTGGACTAACTGAAGCATACACAATGAGAGGGAAAGCAATTAAGTTCCCTTGTGTGTTCAAATGTGTATGTGGGACGTCGTGTCTAAGGGTGTGTATGCGAGTGTGTAGGGAGGGGTGGGGTAATAATGATACATGGTAGGGCCATACAACACTCAAGAAATATGAATTACAGATATTACAGATTAATTTTAAACTCATTAGAGATTGGAAAAAGTAAATGGGTTACAAATTTATTACACGCACAAATACAGCTGCTCTGATCCAAAGTTACAGCAGGTCTGGGAACTTGTGTTAAGATGAATGATATAAACTGACCTCGCAGATAATCCTAGAAGGTGTTTTACATGCACAAAAGATCAGGAACAACTTTGAACTACATTTTTTTACATTACTCAAATCTCTATTTTATTAAATAGGTGGAATTAATGATGTTGACAAGTTTGGTGAGTTCACAAAAAGCACAATTGTTTGCCTAGAACAGAGGTTGGCAACCTTTAAGAGTAAAAGAGCCATTTGGCTTTGTTTTCTACTGATCACAACCTAGAAGGAGCCACATGAACTTACTTTAGCCTTTAGGAACTTTGGATTTACATTCATTATCTTTTTTTTTGTAATAATGTCAATTATACCAAGTAATTTTGGCATGAACAAAGGCAAAAAATATAAAAAGAATCTAGCATCTGTCAAAATGTGACTTTTTTTTTTACGTTTTTACCTTTTACCTATAGTAGAGGCCAAATTAACGAAAATGCTCCCTTTTTACTGAATTACTAGCTGAACTCCAAATTAGCATAAAATTCCTCAGTAAATGAAATCAGCCAAAAATGTTAGTATGTTGCTAAATTAAAAGTTAAAGTTCAAATTAGCATGACAAACTCATTTGCCAAAAAAGCTAGTTTATTGCTTAATTACTAGCTGAACCCCAAAAATTCCTCAGTAAACTAAATTAGTTAACAATGTTAGCGTGTTGCTAAAATAGAAGCTAAATTCTAAATTATACCAAATATAACAAATTAGCTGAAAACTTCAGCATTTTGCTAAAATAAAAACTATACTCTAAATTTTCCTAAAAAACACCAGTAGATGACAAAATAGTAAAAAATGTTAGCCTATTGCACAAATATTGACTTAACTCTAAATCAGCAAAAAAAAAAAAAAAACTCATTAGAGGCCAAATTAGCCAAAACAAATGCTAGCTTGTTGCTCAATTACTAGCTTAACTCCAAAATAGCCTAAAATTCCTTAGTAAAAACTAAATGATTAAAAAATTTTAGCATTTTGCTAAAATATAAGCTACATTCTAAATAATCCCCAAACAACTTGAGTAGATAACAAATTAGCTGAAAACATCAGCATTTGCTAAAATATTACCTAAACTCCAAATTAGCATAACATTCCTCAGTAAACCAAAGTAGTCAAAAACGTTAGCATGTTGCTAAAATGGAAGCTAAATTCTAAATTAGCCTGAAAATCCCAGTAGACAATAAACTACCAAAAATGTTAGCATGCTGCTAAAACAGAAGCTAAACTTTAAATGTTTTTAACTTTGCTATTATTTTATCTTTCTTCAGACAGAGAGCCACCATGGAGAGATACAAGAACTACTATTATGAAGTGCTCTTAGTATAACATGAAGTATTGGTCCCTTAATGTCATTGATTGATGTGCACCTTTGTCATTAACCCTTTCAACTGTTGACCTAATTAAAGTGATTCCAGCTGATTCTCAAGTGGAGAAAAGCAGGTTTGCACAAATAGACTTTTTAGAAGTGCTATCGGGACACTCATTGCTCATAATTCCAACGGAGAAAGGCTGCCATGCACTGGCCTTTTTAGCAGTGAAGTGCCTATGAAATACATCTAAATGATATCATTCTGTCACAAAGAAAAGCTAATGTCTCCAAGGCGATATAAAAGGCCACTTTTCTCCCCGTCAGAATCAACTGAGTTACTGTGATTGTGTAAACGGTCAAAGAGTTACAGTATGTCAAAGAGGGCATGTTATTTAGATGCTTAAAAGGGTTAAGATTGGTACCTGTTTTTGCTTTTTTTTACTTTAGTACATGTGTCAAAGTTGAGGCCCTGGGTAATTATACCCAGCTCTCCAGATCATTTTATTTTATTGTTATTAATAGCCCGATGTTATCTAGTGTTTATTTCTAACTTGTATAATTTTGACAAAATATATTTTTATGGAGAGTAAAATATTGAAAGTTATTTATTGTTTAAGTTGATTTATTCAGGAACAATATTCCTGCTTGTTTTAATTCATAGATATGTTAAAAAGTTATGTTTTTAAAGTTTTAAAAACTTAGTTTTAGTGAGTTCAATTAATGTTTATCCTGTTCAGTCTGCAACCTAAGGTGTGTTTTGGATTTTGGCCCCCTGTGCGATTGAGTTTGACACCCTGCTTTAGGGCTTATAGTTATAGAGTTTTAATATGTTCAGTGTAAAAATAGTATTTTATTATTGGTTTAGTATAATCTTGACTACTTCACAATTGGTTGTTAGATAAATGTAGGATTTTTAGAACAAGATGTGCATAAAGTAGTTTATGCTATTGTTCACATTCAAAACTTTTTAAGAGTTATTGAAGAATTTGAGGACATTGTGCACCACAATCTCCTACAAAATACATAAAACATGTAGTTTCTAAGACCATATCTACAAAATTGAGGATAAAAGAATGCTTAAAAATGTATTTGAAAAAAAAAAAAAGAGTCCAAAGTACCGCTAAAATGCATTTTTCCCTTGTCCCACTCCATGTCCAAATTGAATCTTAAAAAAAACAGTTCAAATTACTTTTTTTTATTATATCCGTCATCGCTGTCTCTTGTAACTATAGGGGTATGTGTTTTAATAAACAAAATATTTCCAACAATAATTATTATAAGTGGAACATATGTCCCAAAATACCCCCATGCAACCCTGTAACCATCACCTTTATTAGCATGGTAGAGGAAGAATATAACAAAGAATCACGCGATATGTCGGGCTTTACATCATCAGTTTCTAGAAATAATGTGTAGAGCAAAGTTATGTCCTCTCTTTTAGTTTTCATGTTTTTATAACATGATAAGCAGAATGTCTCACTCTACTCCCTGCAACCCTTTTACGCACATAATCAGAATAAGAAATCTATTTATTTATATTTGTAACTTAACTTTAAGTCTATTAATTAAATAAATGACAAGCTTCAAGATAACCTCCTGTTAATAAATGTTCAACAACTTCTAAAAAGATGTAAACTCTTAAACTAGATTAGAATCTGAAACTTTTAAACCCTGAACTACATGCATGTAAATAAAGAAAACGTCCCTTTCCATCCTTTTCACTACATAATTTTTCTAATTTCTTCCTTCAGAAATCTTTTAATGGCTTCTTCACTGAACCCCGATGAAAACAATGACTTCTAACCTCCCCCTCTCCCACATCTTTCCACTCTCTCCATCACAGTCGACTTATTTCACTTTCTAAATGATTTCTTACTCCTTCAATCTCTTTTCAGCCATTCAGGCCCCGGCCTGCACTTGTGGCCGGCGCTACGCATTGTGACAGGTGAAATGAAAGCCAAGAGAAATCTCATCTTCTTATAAACGCTTCGAGGCGTTCACTCAGTCAAAAAATATTTTTCCACCTTCTTTCTTAGGCACTGACAGATGGAAGTTAAAAAAAAGTGATTCTTTATATGAAGACCATTTTGTGGTTGTCTTTTATTCACAGTTAATCAATGTTCTTCTTCCATTTTATGTTTGATTTTTACCCTCAGCTACAGATTGAATAGTAATGACTGGCATGTCTGGTGCTTTAGCTGAATACAATTCCACGAAAAACAAAGAACGCTTGCTTTCAGTTCTTAAAAACAAGTAGAGAAAAATCAAGTGGTCTTTACTAATGCCAGACAAGTGGATCAAAATGATCCTCAAACATTGAAGCACTCGTTGTTTTTGCAAACACAGAAACAAGCTGTGGAAGAACAAAAACTTTTTTTGCTCTTGAACTAAAGTAGAGTAGCAAAGGTTCAAGGATAACTAACTTTTTATGATAGTTCTGGTCACAAGTTTGAGCAGTAAATTCTGATTTGAACTTTTCACCTTTGTTTTAAACATCAACATACAAATGTTACAATTAATGATTATTTTGAAGAAACTATTACAATCCAACACTCTGTAGGGAGTTCTAAATCCATTTCCAACCAATACAAAACTGATAATGAGCATATTCTTTATTCTAAGCAAAACTTTAAAGCAAATTCACTGTATTCCTAAGTTTAACAAATAAAAGTTAGCTCATAATGAGCAATTATAATAGTGATAATTGTGATTACAACTATACTAATTAGAAACACAAGTCAGGATATTTAAAAAATTTAAAATGTTTGAAAAATTAGCCAATAGTAAATGTCCGCTCATATGTATTCTCTAGTCTAGACCAAAGGTCTAAAACCTGAGGCTCTGGAGCCACATGAGTTCTTTGGCTTTGAAGAAAAATTCGAATGATTTGAATAAATGATAGATCGTTCAAGTTACATTTTTGAACTAAAATGGTCTAATATTAGCATTTTTTCAAGAGGTTGTGAGTGCTTTTCCACTCCTTATAAATTCAAACATGTATGACAACTATAATTGTAGTAAAATGTTTTTTTTTGTTGTTTTTACTGTCAGAGCTTATCATTCTTTTTTTTTAAATTAGGCAAAATGTTTTCTTCTGCTGCACAAAAGTATCTATTTGCTGTTCAGAGGCACTTTTTTCAACTATATAAATGCATTTACATGCATACCTTTCTTTTTGTTTTTTAATTGATTTATTTATTTTATAGTAGAAGGAGAAAAAGGATTAAGGTGACAGAACATACCATGCATGACTTGACATTTCTGCATTTTTAATTCAAGTAAATTTGCTGCAGCAGGAGGATCTAATTTGAGACAAAGTGTATCTTATTTTGAAAGGATCTTATATGTCTTGTAGACCAAAGTATTTATACAGATATATACTTCAAGTATTGTAATTATTTTAAAAAAGTTATTTTATAAATAAATGCCTTAATCTCTTTAAAAAAAAAGTGTTGCTTATAGTTTAGAGGTGAGATTGAAGCAAAAATGAATGTCGATAAACCTTTTAGGGGGTACTAATTCCATAGATTACAGTGCCTTACATCAGTGAATTATTTTAATGTTTTGAAAATTAAAAAGAAATCATGTCTTTCAGACAAGTTTACAAAAAACTGTAAAACTAAATAAATGTTGGACTACTCAGTGATTACCTGGAAACAAAAAATAGATAAGAATGAACAATCCAGGGTGTTTGTAAGCACTTTTTCGTCATCAACAACCCATGAAATAGTAGCGTTAAATTGTGTTAATTTGATAGTGAGATAGGATTTATTTAAATTGATGTAGATGGATCAACTCTTCCCATAGGTTTATACTTTAACACATGTAATCAGCTGCGTAAAACTTTACAGAAAATAGTTAAAATTGGCTAATTACATTTTTCCCCACACATAAATTTGAGGTACGTCTACTCGATTATGCAAAAGCTGCATATTTATCACCTTTAAAATACATGTACATTTCATTAAAAACTGTGCTATAATATTATTTTATGCAAAAAGCTGTTCAAAAAAGTATGATGCTGTTTAAGTCCATCTTTTTTTCTTTCTTACTCAATCTGTCAGAAGGAGTTGGATGTGATAACAAAAAGGGAACAGCAGCAGACAGCAGCAAACAGGGCTGTCAGACTCCACTGATTGAAACCTCAAGGTCAAAGGCAAAGAAATGGAGGGCTGGAGACAGAAAAACAGAAGAAGTAAGATCGACTATCCGGGATCTGAATGTGCAGCTCACTCGTGAGCGTGTGAAAGCTTTTCAAGGCCACCTTTTGTTTGTGAATTCTGTAAAGTCACCTGGCTCCCTGCATCTGGTCCGGCTCTTTGTCCGTCACCTCGGCTGCCTTGAGCTGCTGTGGTCTGCCTTTTTGGTGCACAGGCAAACATTCTTGAACTGTGAGGTGCTCTTTTATTCTCCAGTCACCTTTCTCTAATACTCCTCTACCCAAATCCCTCCTATTTCCTCACTTCCAAATGACCAAAATAACCTTACAATTTCAGTTGTGCACCTTTTCACTCCAGTTTGCACGTTTATATCCTATCTTTTGAGTGTTTTTACCCTCCCCTGTTGATCTCTATTCAAACTGCTGCAAATAGTTTAGCAGTGTCGCCATAACCTCCATCCTTTCCTCTTTTACTCACCTCCTCCGATCTCTACCTCTGGATATACTACACTGATTAGTATCTCTCCAGCATCCTTCACCTACCCAATTCATAACTTTTTACCCTATTTCCACTCATTTTTTTTACTCCCACTGTCATTTCCTTCTTGCTATCTATCCATGTCTCCTTGTTTCAGCCATTAGCCTCTCAAACCCTTTATCTTGTGTCTCCACAGCCAAATTAAACCTCCCCATCTCCCTCCTTACCTTGCAATTCTCCACTTTTGCTGTAGAGTTCTCGCCTCTGCTCTCTGAGATACGCACTCATGCTGATGGCATGGGAAGATGACTCAAACCTGCAGGGAACCAAAAAGGTTGAGACAGAACTGGAAAACAACATTTAAACTTCAAGATGCACCATTTCAGAACTTCTTTGTCAGATTATTTTCTATTTCAGAGCTTACGATACAAGAAAATCCCTCATTACTTAAGATAAGTTACTCCAAAAATGATAGAAGTCACATTTCTACAAGGAATACATTGAAAAATATATTTGTTCATAACATAGATTAATCATAAAATAAACATTTTCTGTGCTTATAGTTAGTCAAGCCTTTTTTCTTCTTCCTCCCCTCTAAAAATAAAACCTTAAACAGAGTGTGATTCTTACTTGAACAGAGACTGCTTGGCACGCTGTGGTCTTTTCTTGGCAAAAAAAGCAGCAAACTCACTGCCAGTGCTGGCATAGGAGAGCTGAGCGGACGGCTCCGTGGCACTGCGGCTGTTCTTCACGTCCAGGTACTCCATGAGCAACACCTACATGACACAGACATCAATCACTTTGTTAAAAACAACAAAGCAGAGACGCAACCATAAAAAAAAGGATGTTGCAGTTATTTTTGACAAAACAATGTCTGTAAGACAGATTATATGGCGTTGTATTCTGTGATGTGATTTTCTTTATGTAGTTTTTACCAAAAAAATGGCTAAAAATGAGAAAAAAAAAGAACAAAAAGAGAGGCTAGCGGAACTTTTTCATTTTTTAATTGATAAAAATTCCAAAAAGTATGGAGGATTTTCAACAAAAAATTGGCAATATTTAATTAATTTGTAAAAAAAAAAAAAAAAAAAAAAAACATATCTACATTTAAGGGTTTCAACTTTTTAGTGAATAAAAAAAAGAAATAAGAAAATAAAAAAATAATCTATTTACAATTATTTTTCCCCAAAACACCTTATGCTTCATCTTAAAAATGTATCACAATTTCTAAAAAAAAAAAAAAAAAAAAACTTAATCTGAAAAGGAAAAACGACTGACAAAAAAGGACTATTCTAATGATTTCCATAAAAATCTTGTCTGATCCATCTGCATGATCCATGGTGAAATCCATCTTGCTTCATAAAAGTCTTATCAACGTCTAACAATAGTCTGGAACAAGCACATTGAAACTCTGGCCAGACAGAAAAAGTTCACTTCCTCCACTCTATCATCATATCTGTACATTCTTTCTGTTGCTTTCATTTGCTCTCATTTTTCAAAATCTCTTTTCGGCTCCATTTCTCATTCTGTCACATTTCTTTTTTTTTTCCTTCTTCTCCGTACGCCACTTCATCTATATGCCTTTCTTTCTGACTCTTCATTCCTCACGGTGCGCATACATATGTTCCAAAATAGCCACCCATTTCTAATAGCTTCATAATTTAACAGAGCCATTTAGCCCCTGTGTGTCTAATTCTGAGGCACAGTGTGGGTCAGCCCAGGATGGGACAGGAGTAATGCCTGAGCAGATGGAGAGCCTTCCCAACCATAATGATGCAATTAATGCTGCAGAGAGCAAACCCCATCATAAATGGGGAAGCCTTTGCTTAACAGCAAGGCTGTCAATATGTGAGGAGCCAATTTAAAAATACAATTATATTACATAATAAACTGTAATAAATGTTAAAATCAGATCAGTAAATGTCAATAAAAATGTATTTTTTAAAATGATAAATAAAATTTTAGATCAAAATATGTGATCAAATATGGTTTTAAGTAGGGATGTTTCTGATCTGATCAAATGATTGAAAAATCGGGTCGATCACGTGGTTGATTGGTATGGAATGCTCTCTCCCAATCAGTATCTTATTAACATATTGCTATTATAATAAGCACTTTAGATTTCAAGCTTATTATCTCAGATAAATATTCCACTAGACGTCTGCATGTCATGAGCGGATCACGACATGTTATTGCCAGAATATGGCAGCAATTCAAGCAGGGGGCTAACAAAAACAGCTCAGTTAAGCTAGCGAGATGTTCAGTAACTGGTTTAAAAATGCTTTAAACTGACAGCAAGTGTCTCTATAAGTTTGTCTAAACTAAAACAACAACATAAAAAGGCATTTTAACAGAAAAACGTTTTTTTTATTTATTCATTTAATGTTAAAACTCTTTCTGTACTGCAGACAGAGAGACGGCTGCTAACTGCTAAGTGATAGCTCCTCCTTGACCAGCCACTTAGGACCCGAGCTGTTCTTTGATATGCCTGTTTTATTTTACTGTCAGACAAAAAAGTTAAGAAAAATTAACTACTGTTTTAATAAAATGAAAAATGTGGTGCCTTAAGAAGTCTTACATAAAGTCTTAAGAAGTTAAAAAAAATGTTCTGATATCAATCGTGAATCATCATCATCACATTCATGCTACAACAGTCATCATTATTTTTTTAAGAATTTCAAATAAAGATATGAATCACATTTGGTTAAAAATATTCAATAGTTCTATAGATATTAAAGCTAAAGTCACTAAACTTTCTCACATGACTAATTATCACCTAGATTTAATTGATAATAGTTGTTATTTTTGATTACACTATTTTTACTTGTTTGTTAAAGCTACTACAAATAACTTCTATGTTTTTATGTTAAATAAAAAAAATTAACAACCTGATACTGTTAATTTAATTTGTTCATTTTTAAAATATGCTACAAAAGTATCAGATCTGGACTAATAATTATGAAAAAACCTGATCGGGACATCCCTAGTTTTAAGTTATGCCAACTTTTAACAAACTTGCTTTGATCATGCAGGTCAAACCAAAATTTCCCAACAAACATACCTCATCTCATTATTTCACTTCACTTCATCACATAGCTTTTGCAACTCCCGCCACCGCAGAGGCGACATGCCGCAAGCTTCATGCTGCAGCTAATCCTATCAGTGTATTAATTACTAATGATGAGCTGATGGAGCAAAAACCTCACTTGCTTGCAAGCTAACACCCAAGTAGACCTAATGAAATTCAAGGCCCGGGCTGATGAAGGGGTTCCGACCCTTCCTAAATTGCATTAGCCGAGAGACGGAGTGAACTTTGGAAGCAATTAACAGGAATGCTTTGACAGGGAGAAAGATAGAGCCGGAAAGAGATGAGGGCCAGCAACACCGAAGAATTAGAAGTGGACACTGAAAAGATAGGCAGAATGACTAAGAACAATAATAAAGAAGAGACACTAAATGAGTTAATTATGTGATAATATGTGTACAATGGTCTCCGTCATTGATTTCTGGCTTTGAACTTCCTTTAATGTGTGTAAATCAGTTAGCCAACCTTCTAACGGATCTCTTTCTTTGATGCACACACAAAGTACGTGACAGAGCAAATCAAGTCACACAAGATTGCAAACAACAAAAATGATCAAATTATTTATGCAACCATCCCAATGTTTCTGTCTAGAGTTTCTTTGTCCAAACAAAGATTATGGTGATGTATAAATATAATTCACATCTTCAACAGCAGGAATGATTCTCAGATTCGTCTTTTTCTGAGGCTGCAGAATGGAGATTATAACAAAAAAAAAAAGAGTCCATTCATTCATCAATTTTCTTCTGCTCATCTGAGGCCGGGTCACGGGGTCAGCAGCCTAAGCAAAGGTGCCCAGACTTTTCTATCCACTGCTACTTCCCCCAACTCCTCCGGGGAATCCCGAGGCGTTCCCCGGCCAGCCGAGACACACAGTCCCTCCAGCGTGTCCTGGGTCCTCCCCAGGGTCATGCTCAAAACACCTCCCCAGGGAAGCATTAAGGAGAATAAATTAAAAATAAAATGAAAACATGTTCTTTTTTTTTTAAAGCTTGTAGTTTAATTTGACAAGTCAATTATAATGGTAACCTCTGATAAAAGGAACTAAACTAACAATTTGTCAGAGAGCTACAACAAATCAAAGGCTGGTCACCAATTGATATTTTTAAAAATATCAAAACTTAATTAGCACAGTTGAAGTCATTCTCCATCAAAGTAAAATTTGAACTTCAGTATTTTTAATTTAATCGTGTTTAAAAAATGACTCTTGCTTGATTGATCACCGTTTTAACATCCCACAACCAAAAAGAAATACAGCTTTGGTCCTCTTTGAAGGACATTTGATCATGAAATTAGGTTGCTTAAAACCCAAACAGCTACAAAAAACAACCATCAACTAGAGTATCTAAATGTTTGGTTATTGAAGAAACTCTGGATATAACAATATTGACAGTTATCAAACTGCAAAAAGAAAGAATTAAAGTATAGTGTTAAATAAAAACGGTCATTCGCCGCCTGCTCAACGATCGTCAACATAAACTGATGTCAAAACAAAGACCTTCCACTGTGGCGACATTTTGAGCGAGATTAATATGCTCGGAGTGCAGATACAGAAGAAAACAAAATAAATGGTCCACAATATTCATTAGGAATTGGCCCCAGAGCCCAGTTCCAAATGGATGCAGCTTTTAATTTAGAAAAACCCTGGAGAACTGATAAGGTCTGATGCAAGTAGTGTGGGAATGAAGGGACAGGGCTAAATTAAAGTCCTGTTTATTTCCTATCTGCTAAACTAGCAACAGACAGACGACAAACTCGACTTTTGCCTTTCCAAATTTCTCTCAACTTCAAATGACTAAAAGGAGAAAATGATAGCCTCCTGTTGAGATTCTTTGCTGAATTTCACCAAAAGGCCACAAAGAGTAAGTTCTAGCAAAGTAGAATGAATAAAAGTAAAAGGTAAAACATGGAAGTGTCTTATTCTGTGGGACTTGGAAAAATGTTCATATTACATTAAAGGTTCAAGTGTGTTTGACTAAGTTCAAAACATATTTTTTCCACTGGAAAAGACCACCTATACTCACACAAGTATTAAAGCCAACCCTTTCTGCAGAGGAATGGGTTGGGTCCGATTCCAAACATAAATCGGTCTATCGGGTTGAATGCCAGGGTAAACTAATAAGAGAAAAGGGTTAATGGAAGTCTGCCTTTGCAGTTCATTACCAGGACCTCCATCTAGTCTGTGCTCGCTAAAATGTTCAGATGTCACACTTTATATTTGGAAGAAGTGTTTTCTCATCTTCCATCCTCTCCATTAGTGTGCAGCAGCCAAACAATCAAAGCAATTAGGAAAGCGTCGCTCAAAGCTCTGCAGGTGAGCACTTGACACTGGGTAAACTTGGAAGTAAATGGGCTAAAATGAAACATAAATATCAATTTGTTTCTCTCTTTTCCCTTTCCTTGCTTTATAAAGTCATCTTAGAAATAGTTTAGAACAAATCAACTTTCTTCCTCTTCTTTATTGAAATCAGCTGTTTTCCCACTAAGTCCTTTGGCAAGCACACTGTCGCAAAACATATTGACTGATATCCTCTGCTGCTGGCTTAAAGTTTAAAGCCCAAAGTGTCCTTGGCCGTCAGACAGAGGGTTCTGTATACATCCTGTATCGATTTTGCTCCAGTAACTTCAATAACCTTCATGAGTTCTGACAGAGCCTCAGCCACAGCCACTCTCAACACTCAACTCTTGCAGAACAGTGGGGGTTCCCACCTGGAGCTGGCTGCATGCAGTCAAACCTTTGAAGGCTATCTTGTTGACAGAAGGAAGGAAGATTTGCCTGCATGTTCACCGAGGCCCCGTGTCCTTGATTTGTCCAACATCTTTTGTGATTATATGTGCATTTGTTACTTTATTATAAGAAAACATTATATTGGGGATTGCCCCATTTTCTGTGTTTTTTAAACTACAACCATCCAACGATAGAATTAACAGAAAACTAGCATTCATACTACATAATGAAATCCACAGTCCTGATTTGTATCAGTAAGTATCAAGGCTATTAATGGAAAAGTCCGATTGAAGAAAAGGGCACAGCTGAAAAGACAAGACCCTACAAGACCATTGACATCACTGACTTCTTTGTACTCTGCCAATATGTCAATAAGCTACTGCGCTTTAGAAGGTAAAATGTATGTGAGGCAATTATTTAAACGTTTATCAACAATAGCAGTCTTTGTGCTTTCAGAGTATTCAAAGTAGGCTTGTGGTCTTCTAAGATCAATGGATTTTCAATGTATTTTGACCAAAGTTCTTAAAAGTCCAACTCCAATCATCTTTTGATTTATCGTAAAAGCGTTTCCATTAGTCTTTTAATTATGATTGTGTTGTTTTTAGCCAAAATCATGGAGTTTCTGCAAAGCGTTAGTAGTTCACTAGAAATTTGTCTCTAAATTGTGGACGGTTTAGGTACCATATGTGTTCATCCATCCAAGTAGTTTGTCTAAGTGGTGTTACCGTAGTGTCATCACTAATCCCAAGCCCCTGTACCGATCTTGCAGACCGAACACATACGGTATCCACAGCGGAACGATTAGGATGGAGTAAACCCATCCTCATTTCCCATCATCCATCTGTTTACATGTTCTCCTGCTAGCTTATAGCTAAAAAATACTCAGGATTGCAATTTTAAGCTTAATTTATATCCCCTATCATGAGAAAAATGCAACAAGAGCATGCCAAAAACACAATATTCATAGGTGTTGGTCTTTAATACACATTTTGGTTACCAAAAATCGGTGAAATGATCACCTATTAAGCAAAATCCGGTTAAGCCAATCACTGTCATCAACATAGTCTGTAAAAACAGGTATGCAAACAGATTTCCTCATACAGGTATAGAAAAAACTAACATTCACATATATGTAAGCAACAGAGCAAACACATAAACATAAGTGGAACGTGGTATGCTTAATTTTTAGTCAAGAAAACAGGTGCATGAGCCATCTGGTGCCAGACAATCAGAACAATCTGTAAATAGCCATTCCGTACTTAAAGTCAATCTTGAAAAGATTCCAAATCCACTAAAGCAGTCATTCTGGCACAAACCCATGCAGTTTTATATATGGCATCCACAGTTAAATCAGATGAGATTGGAAAAAAGAAAGCAATGGTGAGATAAAAACAACAACTTTATCTATGTTTTAGTTTTTTACCATTTTTAGATTTCCGTTAAAGCGTACCATTTCAGTGCCAGTCTTGTAAACTTTAATCCCTGTGTGACTTCTTAAAGCTATAGAACAGCATCAACCATGTTTTCATTCAAATACATTTCTATGCCAGCAAATAAAAAAAGGCCCTCATTAAAAGTGTGATCTGCACTCTGCTCACACACTTGGAGTTGAAAATGGACGTGGCAGGAAGTTACATGGCAAATCAAAATCTTGCAGAAAGCGTAAATGGCAAGCTAATTAACAAAGCGCAGATAAGGTGAGAAGGTGATGGACACAGACACCCTTTGCTGAATATAGATCGCGGGACTCTCATTGGGTGGTCTTAATTAAGCATGCGTCCAAAAATGTGTCCAGTGTGATCTTTTATGAACCAGGTTATCCAATTATCTGATAACTTATTGTGACATCTTCCACTCTTTCTATAAAAAACCTGCATTTTCTCGCAAACATTTTTAAATGGGAGATCATCCCATTGAAAGTGTCAGTTTAACATAGCAAAACACCTTAAATTAAAGATGCTTTCCCACTTTTATTACGGTTGAAACAAATATGTTCAGGCTTTTTTTTTATTTGAATAGCAAATAAGGACTTTAACTAGATGAATCTAAAAAGAGCAGCAGGGGAATGTGGAGGTGTGTGCATGTATATTCACGGATGTTGTAAACAATCGTGCTTTTGCACAGGTTCCACTGAAAGCCACTTGAAAAATGGTGAAGTGGCGACAAAACACTACTTTGTACATCAATACAACTGATTACCATCCCATTTTCTTGCTCTGAATCAATCGCTACACCCTAAAATGAGCAACAAACAGAAGCATCTTGAGTGTTTCTGAGATGGCTTAGAACCCTTACATGAATCCGGACATTCTTAAGTGTGTTTACCCGCAGCTTCTTCTGAGCCTCAGATGAACGGCATTTCCAAGCCAAGGCCTTGTAACTGGGTGCACCCTATGTTTCTGTCAACTCTCGCATCTGTCTACTGGTATGTCATGTGGAAAGGTCAAGGTGGTTTCTCCACCTTGCAAAGTGGGTGAAAAAAAAAAAAAATCAAACACCCATCAAATGGTTTCTGCAGATGTAAAACTGCAATGAGAGGCGCCAGCCAAGTGGGGATTCAAATAATTTAGCTGTTAGAGTGGAAAAGATTTGCCATTCTATGTGAGAATCAAAGGAAACATTGCATGCTTCTATTCTATGAGTTTTAGAGTGTCTTCCCTTATTGAGGTAAGTCACAATTGAACAGAAAAACAATCCTATAAATTAGAACTCCAACGGATTTCATAACAAAACTCTGGCAACTGTTGTCTGCCTCTGCTTGCTTGTGGGTTTGAAGATTTGAGATTACAACTGGCTCGGTATCCAATAAAATTTAACGCATCTACTGTGGGAGCAGCAGGAAGTTAATTTCACTCATTGCCGATATGCGACCCTGGAAGATAGAGTAGGCAAAATGAAGGGGGTGAATGGGAGTGTGGGAGTTGTAAAAAAAAAAGAACGCCAGATAATGAGATTAAGGAGGAAATTACAAGGACCAAGAGGCTTATGCACAAGGTAGTGGGAAATAGAGAGATTGTAAAACAAGGGTAGTGGGGATGATGCGAAAGAAGGCAGGAGAGAGGGAAAGGGAAATGTAAAAAAAAGGAGGATTGGGAGAAAGAGAAATTGTAAATAGAGAGTGGAATGAATGAGGGCCCGTCATACAAATACAAGCACTCTAGAAATAGTAAAAATCTCATTTCGAGTGATGAGTATTCCAATCAAGCGATTACATGATGTTACAGTGCAATGCAAGTGGAGCCCCTGGTGACTCTACAATGGTGGTGGTCATTTTCTCATTAAAGCCCAAACAGTGCAGCTAATAACTAGTAAGTTCTTTGTGTTCACTGTATTTACACATTTGATGTTAGGTGATATCCCGTTCATTATGGTCAAAGTGTTCTTGGGCAAGACGCTGGGCCCAAAATACATTGTTCCTGGTGGTTATAGGTTGGTGCCAGAGTAAGGCAGAGAAACTGCTATCAGTGTGTGAACATGTGTGTGTGCATGCAGCTGTAACAGTTTGAACACAGAAACTCGTGGAAAACTTTCCACTTAGTTTAGGAGTGTATTTTGAGGGGATGTTTGGACAATTATGCGTATTGGTGAACACAAAACGTCTCATTTGGCAAAATGCAGTCGGTCAATTTTCAGTTTAAAACCAGAATACATAATACACCATTGAACCAAATTGTGGGCAAAGTGAGTCGTTGCATCCCTACAAGAAATACGTTTGCATATGTGTATGTTGAAAGTTTTAAACATGTGTGTTGTTCTAAATTCAACATATTCAATGTTGTTTTATTAGAAGAAAAAGTAAACAAAAAGGTATTTTCCCATCGTTGCTTGCAAATAAAAAAAAATGAATCTGTCGGAATGTTTTCCTTCCTGTAGTTTTATTAAACACAAATTATATATTGAACCAAAACAAAATCGTAGAGTATTAGTAACGTCCTGTTCTCTTCACACTGCATTTCCCATCAGCCCATGCAGCTCCTCCCAGAAGCTCCTCGGCTGCTTCTCATCTCCAATCACCCTCAACAGCTTAAAGCCAGAGCACCAAGCCAAGCTCAGTGCGAAGTATTGTTCTCCTTGCAATTCTGAGTGTCTCTAAATTCTGCCCTTATTGTTACCGACCTGTTTTTGAACTCTACACCTTCTTGTCAGCCGCCTGCCTCGACTCCTGACTGCCCTTGACCTCCGTCTGCCTCTCCTCTGACAATGCCAAGCCATGCCTGACCTTCGCCTGTCTCTGACCACCGTCTGCCTCATCTATGAAATCTCCACGCCATGCCTGACCACTGCCTGTCAGACCAGCATCTGCCCCTCAACTCTTAAAAAACACTGCATATGGATCCAACTGCCCCTGACTCTGTGTTCACCATAGCTCTCTATGCACTTAGTTCCATGCAACACTAGTGTTGCAAGCTTCATATGGTCTTTAGCAAATCTAAGGCCAACTGAATTTCGGAGGCCAATGGTTTTTGACTGCAGAGAGATGGCAAAATGTGAGTTCTTCTGGTCTCAGCTTCTTGGCTAGTATGAAGACTTTTCATGAAGCTAAATATGCACTGTTTTGTACTCTATGCACTTAGTTTTATGCAACACTACCAGTGTTCTCTGACACCATATATTTAGTTTAAAGAGCTTTTTATTTCATGGTTGGGTTGTAGTTTTTCCCATTTGCTTCCCCTTTGTTATGAGACTACTGACAGTTGAGTGTAGAATATTTATTTTTGAATAGATTAAGATTTATAGTCAGGATTCAATTGAATTTGCTCTTGGATCTAGTTGAATATCAATACACCGAAGACAAATTAATTAATTGATTTAATGACTATGTAATAATTGATTTATCTTTGCATACCCAGCCCTACATAATGATCATCCCACCAAAGAAATGTAGTAATAGTAGTATTAAAGAGAAAAAAAAGAGTGTTTGAGATGGTGAAGCGAGAAGCACATTGATTATTTATGATGCCCTTTCTCCAGTTAATCAACATGGCAGAATTAAGTTCTGCAACCCTATGAATCAACAGAAATATCACAGACCATCTGTCCATCTCTTTCCAACTATACATATTCTAGTGTTAAATAAAATACAGAGGCATTTCTGAGGATTTTTTATTGGATAAGGCTTAAAGAAATCATATTTTTAACACTGAAAATCTCAAGAAAACAACTGCTAGTTGAGGAGCATCATAGAGAACTAAATGTTGTGGGTACACACACACACACACACACCCACACACTCACACAGCAGGCACACATTCACCAGGCACTTTGAAAGCAACAACTGTCACTGATTTTCCTCTGAGAGCAACCGCAGGGTCAGCTGAACAGCTGTTCGTCTTCCTCAGCCAATCAAACAGGAGCAGGGATCAGGAACCAAGCATAAATAAACGCCAATTAAGGAGGCAAAAATTAATCCAAGCAACCAGAATTCCTCTATCTTTGCATCTTGTTGTTTTTTTCAGTTGTTGACAATGTAAATGCTTTCTATATACGACTTGTAAGTCTCAGGTCTGTTCAGTTTATTATAAAATAAGATTATGTAAATAAGTCCTTAAACAAATGGTTGGAAAATATAAATACATGTTTCTTTTCTGTTTGCAATGAAAAGAAAAACTCAACAATCACTAACTTGCATATTTACAATAATTAATACCCTTTTTCATAATTACAATATTTTTTATCTCTGCAGGTTATGAACAGACATCTCTCACAAGTTTCGCAACACTGCTGTTCATGTTCTACCTTCATAAACTCACAACAGCCACTGTAATTTTTTTTCTTTGCATCAGTGTTGCATGAAACTAACCTGCAGCACTGCCTGGATTTTGGCAGATACGTCAGCCTGCTCATAAAGCTTGATTTCGTCTTCCTGGGTTCGCCCTTGACTCTGCGCGGCAATCGGCTGCATGTGGGACAGCACCACGCTGTGCGCCTGGGCAACTGCCTTAAACTTCTCAAACAGGAGCTCCAGGAGATCCAATAGCAGCCTGCAGAGGGAGACAGAGAGCACAGAAAGGGTGAGCTGTCATGAGAAATACAAACTGGCAGTGATGTGGAAAAGTGAATGAATGAATCCATGGGAAAGAAGATTTAAAAAAAAAAAAAAAAAAAAACAGTCAAAACAACTAACATTTTTATTAAAAACATTAATAATTTTACAGGCCATGAAGACTTGAAACAACAAACTTGTAATTATAAACTTATAATATTTTTGAGGTGTTTTAAAAAAAAAAGAGAGATCAAACAAACCTCTTCAAACCTAAAAGTTGACAAAGTCCATACCTAAATCATCTACCAATTATGACCAAATTTAGGTACATTTAAGACTTTAAATACCTTATCAATGTTATTTGCAGTTTATGAATGAATAACAATAAGTATACAAATGTGGAGAATTTTCTGTGCATCTTAAATTTGTTTTCCTACATAAGTTTTTATTTCACTGTATGGCTTTTCAATTTATACAACAGAAAAAAATGTATAAGCATATAGATCAGGGTTCTCAAACTCAATTTACCTTAGGTATGGGGTTCCATTTGTGCCAAAAATATGTTTTTGCATCCACTGTCTATCTCTTTGATCTATTGTCTATGTCTACTGAATGAGTTTATTAAACATCTATGTACTACTAAGCAATATCTTCTGCGTGCCCTGTAAAACGAAAGGAGCTAATGACGCTAGCAACTGTTGCTAAGGACTTTTCTGACCACCATATCCAACGCCATTAGCAAATGCAAAGTTTTCTACATATAGCAAGCTGAAACATCACAAGACAAATACAAAGCTATCTTCAAAGAAGCATGGACATGCAAAAGATATTGCTTAGTAGTACATCGATATGAACAAATGTTCAATAAACTTGTTCAGTAGACATAGTGGATGCAAAGACATTTTTGGAACAAATGGACCCCATACAGCACTGGCTCCACATATTGAGAAAATCATGAGCAAATAGTCACTTTCTAAAAAAAAGAAGTAAGGAATTCATTAATGTAGTCTGGGGAGGTGTCAGGTTTCCTACTCTAAAAGTTTCCCTGCTTCAATCTCGGTCAATGTCACACCCCCATGATTGGTTGGTTCGTCAGCTCCACACACAGCAATTTTAAAAAAGGGTCATTCAAACGAAAGTTGCGGGCTGTATCAACATAAAACTTTCATTTTAAAGTGGGGGCTGCCAGTTTGAGACCCCTGTTACATATGAATATTTTTTAATATACATTCGTAAAACAGACCGAAAGATAAACTGTCCAAATGAAGAATAAAATACCAGATAGCAACAAATACTAAGAACTAAAAAGTCGTTATAGGCATACAAAAAAAGAAATAACAAAATTTTGCAGGTTACTCTTTTTATTTATGGTTCAATGCGACCTGTGTGCATCAATATCAGCGCTTTAGGGCTTGTCAAAACCCAAATGATTTGGCCAACGCAGACTCAAACGAACAGCCACTCTCATTAGCCTTAAATGGCTCAAGCTGAAAAGGAAAGTGCAGGCAGCTCTAAACTGACCTTCCCCTTGATCTGAGTGCTGCACTCCAGCTAGAAAACTCACAGTTGCCTCATCTACGCTAATGCCTCAATGCAGACTTTGATATATCCGCTTTCTGCACAAAGACTTAGCTTTCAAAGTAAAGCAAAAAAAAAAAAAAAACACATCATACATTAGTTGAGTCGCTGAGTTCTTAGCGCACACGTGAGAAGTGAGTTGCCATTTAATTTTAGTGGACACATTAAAGCAAATACACAAATAATGGGTAATAATGTGTTTGTTTTACCCAACCTCTTGGTCCTATCATTTCATGTGTTAGGGGGTTTCACCTGACGGATATGAAGTCTTTCAATTTTAATCAATATAGCTCATTAAAAAGACTGCTATAAACCCGACTTGAGGCTTGAGAATCTGAGAATTCTTTATTAGTCCTTCTGGGTTCACAACAAAGACCTCAGGTGTTGAACCTGGCAGCCAGAAGAGAGGCTCAACTGTTTGGGTTTCATCTCCTTCTCCTGCAACCCCCTGATCATTTTACACAGACGTGACAACAGCATTAATCACAGCTCTCGCTGTCATTAATGGGGTTTGGGTGGGTTGCAAACAGTTGATGCTTCAATGGGATCATGTGCAGGAGTTATCAAGTTTATTTATTTTTGTGTGTGGTTTATTGGATTAGAAAAAGGACAATTAAAATCCCATAAAGGCAATTAAGATCCACATGAATACCCAACTCAGTTTTCATAATTGAAACGTAGACCACAAGAATGTCTTCTATCAACTTGAATCTTTGGTCATTTTTTTATGTCTAGGTTTTTCAATTAGGGTAATACTCAAATAGTGAACTTACATTAAAAAATCTTAAAGATAACAGAATAAAGTGGATCAGGAGGATGCAGAGATGACTGATTAAACTGCCCTTCCTGGCAGATAATCCACCCACAAACAAGTGAAAGCGGTGTAGATCATCTGTGTATCACATCTATCTGTGTATCACAGTATCATATTTTTCATTATGTATTCAGAAAAGAAAACGATGGTGAGTTAGGATGGAGCAGAGTAAGATTAGGGAGGTATAAAGACAACATGGAGATGAGATGGATCTTTTTGCTAGAAGCCATTCGAGTTGGCTGACTGTCACTACATCACAGCAGCATTGAGTAAATGTTATTAATGGACTGAGGGGAAGAACAAATCACTGTGATCTACAACACCATGAACGTTCATGACAAGTGTGATTTAATATGATGGACTTGCTAAAAAAAACACCTTAAGTGCAAAAAATGCAAATATCAACCAGGAAAATAGGTTAAAAAACAGATCTAAAGAAACAAATATGACATGACCTCTTCACTTTCTTCCATTTCCACCTCCATAACAGACAGACAGACAGACATCTGGAAGTGTAAACAGCCAAGTCCTTCTCATTATCTCCCTGCAGAAGCCTTCCTAATCCATATTGTCTGTTCTTTGAGACCTCACGTCTCATTTCCCCTCAGGATCGAAGCTGACACACAGGGCCGATGAACCGTCAGGAGAACAGTCTCTAACTAACTGACCAGCAGCAGGAGTATGTGCGATTCATTTTACAAGGACAAGAGCAGCGTCCAAATTAAATTATCATTAGCCTGCTTGTCAGTCAAAGATCATCAAATTACTGTAAATAGTGCCCCCGTAGAGTGTTGAAAGAATGTTCTTGAAATAATGAGTGAGTGTGTCGGGTCAAACACAAAAGGACATACAGAACAAAAAACGTTTTCAAACAGACCTGTCTGTGTCGATGCTCTAATGATTCAACGCATTTTCACTATTAAGGAGGTATGGTTCGGGCCCCCTCCGCATCACTTTTTTGGCGTTCTTGGTGTCCCCAACTCATCATCTTTTGACTTACTGGCTGTTTCCATTAATTGAGGGGTCCCCAACCTCCGGGCTGCGAACCGGTACTGGTCCGAGTGCCATTTGGTAGCAGGCCACAGATGCTAATCGGGGTCCCTAACCCTCAGGGGCGCAAACCGGTAGAGATACCGGTCCAGTACAGCTTCCGCGTTCTATTAGGGTTAGGGTGCCGGTCCCGGTTTAGGGTACTGGCCCGCATTCCAAGGCTGGGGGACCCCTGATTATAGTCTGCTGCCCGGTACCAAGCAGCACTCGGACTGGTACCCTCGTACTGGTAGCCCTAATGGTACGGAAGCGGAACCGGTAACAGTACCGTAGAGGTTAGGGTGCTAGTACCCTAAGCCGGTACCAGTTCTGGGTTAGGGTATTGGAAGGGTGTTCTAACTCTAAGGGTACAGATACAAAACTGGTACTGGCAGCCTAACCCGGTACGGGCTTAGGGTTAGGATACCGGTCCACATCCTAAGGGTTGGGGACTCCTGATTAGAGACTGTGGGTTGGTACCAAGCAGCCCTTGGACTGGTACCCTCACACCGGTAACCCTAAGGGTACGGACATGGAACTGGTACCAGTACCCATAGGGTTTAGGGTAATAGTATCCTACTGGACCAGAATCCGTACCAGGGTGCGGGGTACAGACACAGAACCGTTTCTGCATCCGTTACAGTGTCCCAAGGGTTGGGGACCCGTGATTTAGCATCAAAAGTTAGTGTTAAGCGCTTTGTCTTATATTATATAAGGGCGCTATATATATAACCCACCCGCAGAGAGTAAGAGGGGCATTTATGTATATATGTGTGTGTGTGTGTGTGTGTGTGTGTATGTGGGGGTGGGGGGTGGGGGGGGTAAAGCACAGCAAAAAATGATGAGTTTGGGACACTGAAAACGTCAAAAAGTGACGCCAAGGGGCCCCATCCATATGTCCACACATGGCGATATGGGAGTGAGAATGGGAAGAATAATCACTCTAGTGAACAGAAAAGAGACAAAGGAGTCCAAGTTTTGTTTTTGAAAACTTTCTCTGAAGGCTTTTAAAATTATTGAAACCCAATAAAACATGGTAAGAGTGTCAGATCTAAAAGGTGAGTTCTGTTGCTTATGAAAAAGTAATATTTTGGATGGAATAAAGTCAGACTAAAGAAACCTGATTAATTTTGACATTTAAATAACGATAAAAATGAGAACTCTTTGTTTTGCCGTGCAGCTACTTCAAGAGGGTTAACACCTAAAACCTTGAAGTGAGAACCACTACTCTTCAAGCTGTAAAGTGTTTAAGTGTTGCCTGCTGGTCTGCAGTGCTATAAAATAGTGTGCAAAATTTAAGACCATTGTTTCCTACAAGTACTAGGCTGGACGGAGTTTCCATAGCAACAAGCATCGACTTTAAGGCCAACACACAAAGAATTATGGCAGCAGTGTTTGCATCCAAAGACCTTCAAGTGTTAGACGCTAACACACCAGAAGGCAAATTTAAAACAATTATAAATTAGATTTTCTGAGCTAAAAGGTGGAGGTCAGACGAGGCTGGGCATGAAGCAGGAGAAACCATGCAGACAAGCCGGGAGTGAAGATCTCTGACAGAAAAAAAAGACGTTCCTTCTAAACGGTTCAGGATCAGTGGACTGAGACTCTCAGGACTGCACTCTGTATGTGTATGTCTGCAGCATCCACTTTTAAAAGGTGGCAGTCGTATAAGGCAGGTGTGAAACTGTGTATATGGGTGTGTTTAAGCATGACACAGCTATGTTTAAAGCAGCAGACACTCTATTTTCATGGTCTGGAGCAGGTGGGTTTCCACTTCAAGCCTTTACTATGTTTCACACATGCTTTATTGTCTGAATATGAACACTCTGGGGCTGCAGTCGAAACATACTGCCGCTTCAGTCAGGTGTAAATGCATAAAGGAAGATGCACCAAATAATACTGGTATTTTTCACAGATAAAACCAGCAGTAACACAACGCCCTTTTATATTATGTCTTCTAAATGACAGCAATGCTTCTCTATTAAAATATTGCTTTGATTTCTAACAAAAAAATGCTCATCATAGAGATTTACTGACTTTTGCAGAATCCGAATTGCTTCCCTACCCCTATGGGTACTCCCTATTGCTCCAATCCTGAGGACATTTAGAGTTGAGGTGGTGTCCGAAAGTGTTATGTTCAAAAAAACAACTTACAATAAAATACGATAATTATCAAACTTCAGTTTGCTTATTTTCTGTTTCAGTCGTTCATTTCTAATCTAAACTAACAGTACTTCTGTCTTTCTGCTTTATTTCACCTTGGCTGGCTCTCTTGGGCGAGGTTCTCCCCCCTCTGGTAAGCATGGTCTGCTATCTGGGTGGTGGACCTCTTGACAATCTGCTTCAGCTCCGGCTCCAGTCGCTCCATGATAGCTTTGATAGTTTCAGGGAGTTTCTTCAATTTGGCCAAAGCCTGAAGAATAAAAAAGTTAAAATCACAATTTTACTAAAGTCAAAAGCATCAATCATTAACAACAAAACTTTGAGAATGGAAAAACTCCAAAGGAACATTGATGTTTTGTTAACTGGTGAAGTTAACCAGGATGTTGAAAGAAAAACCTTTCGACAGTGACGTTGTTTTAAGCGATAAATACCATTTCTTTATTTTTGGTCATGTTTTATTGAATCTGATCTCTTGTTATAAATGAAGGTATAAAAAAATTGTGACTAAATACAAATTTTAATTTTCATACATCCAATAAAAAGACATGTAGCAACCATTCAAACATAGTATTTAGTAGGGGTGTAGGGAAAAATCGATTTGGCGATAAATCGCAATATTTCATTTGGTGATCCTTATATCAATCTAAATTGACGACAAGACTATATTTAGTTAACGACTTGTGAGCAAACATAGTTTGTGTTCCATCTAAACCCCCAACTGCTAGTTGGCAGCTCTACACCGCGACCAAAACAACAACAACCATTTAAAATTACTGGAGAAGCTACATTTAGCATTGATGGAAATTAACAGCACTTTATTGCTTTAATCAAACCTTATTGGTTAAGGCACATTCATTCAATGTTTTTTTTTTTTTTGCTGTGGAAACAATACAATAATGAATGTTTTCTTTTAAGAACAAATATTTAATAATTTTCTAAAATAAAAGAACCATGAATTGGCTTGGTTTAAAGCAACTCACATATGAGAAACAGGTGCTTTGCTTAAGGTTGGGGTCATTAAATAAAATTAATTTGACCATTTTAGTACCACAAAAGGCATAGTAATCATCTGGTAGAATTATTTCTCAATATTATTCTCTTATAAAAAATAAAAAAAAAAAAAGTTAAAATTTTTTGGGGTAAAGTCTTGGGATATATTGCAAATACACACCATTAAAAGATAGAAAGAATTGTGAATCAAATCCAATCACCACCTAAGTAAGTATCCACGTGATTCAAAAAGGGCCTTTAAGGCGCTACAAAAGGTACAACTTTATTTACCCGGATGAGGATGCCCATGAACTCTGCGCTGTTCTCCTCCGGATCGACTTCAGGCAGATCTGCTTGGTTTAGCTCCTTCGTATCCTGCTGCATCTCTCGCACTACAAGTAGGCACACATATAAGACCAACATCTAAACAAAAGTCCAATCATTTCCATATTTATCTTTTCATTTTTTTAATAAACGCACTGCAGTGAGATTGAACTCCAGAGTTTGCATGGCAACAACCAACATCTTTATCTCCACGACACCTACACCTCCACAGCCTCTGCAACTGACTTAGCCACATTAGCAGCTAAATTGAGAATGGCAGTATCGAGTGATGCTCTAATTTCCATTAGATTGAGCCTTCAAATTCCCCATCAAAGCATATTAAGAGACTTAATGTTTATGGAAAGTTAATGGACTTTGGGTGTATTTCCTCTTTTCACCCATTCCGACTGCAGTTTGTGTAATAATTATGACAATTACAATCTACAAATGAGGTGCTCTAATGCTATTATACAAAATGGCAAGCCAAGCCACTGATGGAGCCTGGTTGCTGTTTCATGACCAAGGCTGTTAACATAGCAGTAAACAGGCACTTACAGGCTGGTGGTGGCTAATTGCTAGAACTCTTTTTGCATAATGTGGAGAAAACTATGGAGTTATTTTGTTTCATTTTAGTCAACAGTGTGGGAGAAATGATCAGTTGCTTAAAACATACTACAGGTAATTCCAACATTTGTGCACTATTGTGTGTGGTGAGGTCAGAGAACACATTTGCATGATAATGAGTGAAAATGAGTTAATGACAAGGGAGAAGCAAAGAGTTGTAAGGATTTTAGCACAAGCTAAACGCACAGGAAAAAGGTATGGACAATATGGTTGCCTGATTTCTACACAGATAAAAGCGGTAAGCTGCTAACTTCAAAAGCGAGTGGGTGGTAAAGGAGAAAAAAAAGAGCTTGGCTTAATATAAAAACTCTGAAACACCCAGGGAATGCCAAGTTATTGCAGGATTAACTTTTTTCATTATCTTCTTGTTTGTGCGCCTCTGTGCACTGCTTGGAAGAAATGTAGTGCTGACTCTACGCCCCTACAACTGAGAGAATTCATACATTTTTACACACAGTTAGAGCCTGCATTATCCGCTTGTGCTAAAAGGGCTAGTTACCAGTTAGAGCATAATAAATGCAATTCCCCCTGCTGCGAAAAAAGAAGGGTTGTGTGGCTAATAGCACATGTAAGGGGGTGTGATAGTCATTATATTTGTGAGAGAAATATGTATTAGGATCACAGGTGAAGATGGTGCGATTTAGATTGCAAGATTAAAAACACAGTTTTCTGTCCGTCTGTGAGCAAAGTTGTTGTGTAGTTGCAACAACTATGTGGCTTGTTCATGTTAATAAAAAATAAAACTGAATCAGCCCTTTTCAGTCAAACAGAACTGTAAAAAAACTAGTGCATTTTACCATAATGACATGCAAATGGATGTAAGTTGCAGAAATGCTAATGACTTCACGTTAGAAGATGAGGAAAATTAAATTAAAAAAAATGAAAAACAGAAGGCTAAATGTGTTTTTTCTATGTCTTATAATAGACCAGGGGTGTCAAACTCATTTTGGTTCTGGGGCCACATTGTCTGATCTGAAGTGGGCCGGACCAGCAACACAATAGCAAAACAATATATGGTCAACTTGTTATCTGTAGTTTTGTTTTTTTCTCAGTTGGAAAAAATGCCACCAACAACCTTCTAGTCTAATCACTTATTAATTATTATCTTTTCAAAAACAACATTTTGGTAATTGTGGAGTCACACCTGCTAATTTTTATAGCAACTTAACAGCGGTGAGGCTGGCAGGGAACCTAATTGCATTTTTCCCCAGACGTGGTGCGTGCTTGCACAGAAATGCTGTTTATTTCTTGATCTTTTGCTGTGCTTGTACTTATTACCCTTTGCTTCCCCTAGTGGCAGAATTGCGCATTGCAGCAATTTCTCTGAATAACCATAACTCCCCACAGGAATGGGCTAAAAACTTGGCTTTTTTCCACCAAACATCCTTATACTTTTTTCTCTCCATAATAGGGCTGGATTAAACAATCTATTGGGCCGGGTGCGGCCGTGGGCCGAATGTTTGATATCTCTGCAATAGCCCCTTTTCAATTGACGTCGGACAACAAGGCGACAATGTCGACTGTATTAAAAGTTACTTACGGTTTACAGGAATAGTAAACGTGTCTGACATTAGAGTAAAATTAATCACTATTACAATATTTTCTAACAATGACAAAAAAAAAAATCAGCTTTGGACGCGATGCGTGGCCAAAATAATTTTCCATCGGTTTTTGTGCTTGATCGATTTGCACAAAATACGTGCAAATAAAATCACATCGTAAATGTGTTTTTTTATTTTTTAGCATTCCAAGAGAGGAAAACAAGTACCGTTTGGTAGCACATTTGTAAAATAAATGTATACAATGTTACTGGTACAACTGGTTAGGTTATCTTTTATTATCTATTACTTTTAACTGTGTTCAGTTCTCCGCTCTGCAGTTTATACCTTTAAACCGGAAGTCACTTTATATACAGTCGGCCATTTTGTCTGATGTCACAGTAAAAAAAGGGTCTATAAAGTAAAAGAAAAAAAAAAAAAAGGTTGACAGATTTTCCTTCAACTTTCTTCTTTTATGACGCCAATTATATAAAAGCATTCTACTTCTTTACCTATCCACATTTACCCTCCTCCCATGGGTCTAATTTGCTCTAAAAACCATACCGCTGCTTGATCCAGGTGTGCTGTACTGAGATGAATCCAGAAGCTTGCGTGGAGTTGACAGACTGCTGACCTCCAACACAGGTATCGGAGACATGTCTTTGGTAATGGATCTATGAAAAGAAAGAAATCAACTTGATGCAGTTTTGCAATTAAATGTTGTTTATTTCATCCCACACATTTATGCTTCTGTAGCTGGAAAAAAACCAAAGGCAGAAATTAGTATAGGTATAAAATAAAATATATTAGTATGCAGCAACAGAAACGCAAACTGCACTTTCAAAATAAATAAAATTTACAGTTAAAAACACCTTGCATCCCTGGTTGGTGAGCACAGTGCTGCTTTCCAATGAGCTATTTATCAAGCCTGGGGTAAAAGCAATCCAGTTCCTTTAAGTTGGGTGGTATAAACACAGCGTGCCTGCTAAGTGAGTGGGTTGTATGGAGGCTGGCGTGTTGTTAAAGGCAACCCAATACAGGAAGGCCAGGACCTGTCACTAGCTGACCCTTAGTAATAAATCACTGTGCCTCACCAACCCCCTGCCACCATAATTATTGCACCCCTTCACATAAACGCACACACACAACCGTAAAATTGCAAACAACACTTTAGCCGAATGCCTTGCAAGGAACAGAAGCAATAGTGTGTTCACAGCAACTGGGTCGCATTATCCCTAATAGGTTATACAGCCACATCATGAAAACGAAGAAAGTCGCCCGCGGGTCACAGTTAATCTCATAGTGGCTGCAAAATCTACTTTCACATTAAAAGCATCGATGATGTCATGCTGAAATAACGGTTGTTCTGTGAGTAACTAATGATGGACACTGATGGAAAATGTTTTCTTTTAAAAGGCAAATCGTCTCAACATCTCTGTGATCCTTCTACAGCATGACTATCACGATGTTAATTGCATGCCAACTAATTAGTTTTGAATGAACTACTTCTGTTTGCATCTAGCAGTATGTAACTGGAAAAGCTTTTCATCTGATTCCTTTGGAGTTTCACAGCACACTGTATAAATATAAACAGCAAGTCTGTAATTGTTTTTGACAGTAATGGTCTTGATTTCTATCCAGCACATAATTGGTAGCTCTTACTTAATTGATGCAGCGACAAAATAACTTCTAATGAAGACTCACGGATCAGATCTAAACTTTGAAAGGTCGAAAAGAACAAACTTGATCTTGATTTTCAAGGAAATAAAACTACTTGACCTTAATTCTGAAAACTTTTGTTTTGAAATTCTTTCCAAAAGCAAAAACATATTTTTGCTGTACTGGAGTGATTACAGACTAACTTCAGCAAAAACTGGCTACCATCCTGAGGCTTTAACAACATTAAAATCCCATCAGTGCAAAAGCTTAAAGAGATAAGTCAACGGTGCATAATATAAAAAAGGATATTTCTAAAAATGTTTCTCTCATTTATACTTTTGTGGATCACTCGTTCTTTCAAAGCCCTAACAATACAAAATCAGAAATTGTTCTCACCCAGGGGGTCGTGGGGCGTTTTTGTCTTTGTTCTTATGTCCAAGGCGACTTGTGGACTTGATGTAAAGATGTCGGTGGAGCTCATCAATGAGCACCAGGTGCATGTTGAGCTTCTTGTTGTGGAGCTCCAGGCGCAGGTCCCCGAGCCCTTCAACCTGCAGTAAGGGGCCCTCTAAAGACTCCACCGCTGTCACCTGCATAGGACAACACCCCATAGAAAAATGTTACCCTTTGAAAGAAAGGATTGGTATTTGTTTCATATTAAAGACTTCAAAGCAGTCCCAAACACAATCCACCCCCACTCAGCATTCACAAAAGTTTATCTCTAAAAAGATATTTTTTTCCCAAAATAGGTCTGGGCTGCACGGTGGCGCAAGTGGTTAGCGCTCTCGCCTCACAGCGAGAAGGCCCCGGTTCGAATCCCGGCTGGGACCTTTCTGTGTGGAGTTTGCATGTTCTCCCCGTGCATGCGTGGGTTTTCACCGGGGACTCCGGCTTCCTCCCACCGTCCAAAAACATGCTTCATAGGTTAATTGGTGACTCTAAATTGCCCCTAGGTGTGAATGTGAGAGTGAATGTGTGTGTGATTGAGGCCCTGCGACAGACTGGCGACCTGTCCAGGGTGTACCCCGCCTTCGCCCTTCAGTAGCCGGGATAGGCTCCGGCGCCCCCGCGACCCCGAAAGGGAAGAAGCGGTCAAGAAGATGGATGGATGGATGAAATAGGTCTAAAATTCGATTTAGTTTCAGTTTTGTACATTGCAAAAACACAATTTGACCGTTAAAAGTAAGATCAATTTTGTTTCCTTCAAAAATATTTCTCTCATCTTACAAGTCTAGAACACTATGCAATCAACCAGAATGTAAATTATGTCTAACATAGAATTCTTGGATTTTCTCTTTTTTACTATTCAAGTGTTCCTTAAAAGAAATCCACTGGTTTTGTCAAAAATACAATTTATTTAGCAACATAACTGAAAATATTTACTGAAAGTTTTTTTCAGTTTCATTTGCTCCTAAATGTTTTGCCTTTTTTTGTGTAATTTAAAATCCAGAAGTCAACAGGGCAGGAAAATGTGCCAAAGTTACCTGAACCAGACCTACTGCACCTTATAGTGCCATACATCTAACTATATTGCAACCATTCAACATAAAAACGTTACAAGCAAGAAATATAATAGTTCCACCTGTAAGAGCTAGGAGGCAATTTCAGTATAGGTCAATTATCAAGTTGAAAGTTTCACTGGGAAATTAAGTCAACCCATCAATCTGCAGCAGTCAAACTAGCCTTGCAGGTTAGAAAACCATTAGAAGTAATGGCACATGTATAAAAAATGTGATTTTTTTTTCTTTACACCAACAAAAGGGAGTATGCGATGAGCCTCTGAATGGTAGCAGTAACAATGAAATTCACGATAGTTTCACACCCACTAATACAAAAATAACAATAATATATAAATTCAACAAAGTGTATGGTTGGTGTTTTTGTGAATGCAGCAGGTGTCATTGTGTTCATTTTTCACGACTTATTCAGATTCACATAACCTGATGTCGAGCCGCATTGCAGCGGCACCAACAGTTGTAGCCTGCTAGCATTTAATTTCTATGCCATGCAAATAATGCTGCAAAAGCAGTTAGAATGAAGGGCTAGGCTAGGTAAGGCTAAGCAAGGTTAGGCTAGGCAAGGCTAGGTTAGGGATTCAAATGATTTATATTGTCAGACCAGTGGACAAATTAATGTCACTGGTAGAGATTGGAACTCAGGTCCCGGGGAAAAATATAAACAAACAAATGAACAAATAAATAAAGTAAACATAAAGAACACAACAGTCACACAGAGTTCAGCAGCCTGACAGCTTCAGGGAAGAAGCTGTTTCGGAGCCTGGTGGTTCTGGATCTAATGCTCCTCAGCCTCCTGCCTGATGGGAGTGGTTGGAACAGACCATGTGCCGGGGGGGTGGGGTCTTTGATTATGTTCACACCCTTCCTCCTGCATCTTGCGATGTAAAGGTCAGTGGTGGTTGGCAGCTCTCTGGTTAGGCTAGTTTAAGTTAAGTTAGGCTTAGCCAAGCAAGGTTAGGTTAGGTTAGGTTAGGTTAGGTTAGGTTAGGTTAGGTTAGGTTAGGCTAGGCTAGGCTAGGGTAGGCTAGGTTAGCTAAGGTTAGGCTTAGCCAGGCTAGGTTAAGTTAGGTTTGGCTAGGCTAGGCTAGGTTAGGTTAGGCAAAGTTAAAGAAGAATGAGTTCACATCGGGGACGTCAGATGTGTAAGAATACCAATGAGAGGTTATTTGGTGCATTTCCTCAACACATCAACAAAGCTGTCATGCCAATATTCTAAAGCAAGCATGTCCAAAGTCTGGTCCGTGGTTCAAATGTGGCCCACATTCAAGTTTCTAACAGCCTGAAGGATCCTGTCATAAAATCAATCATTTGAGGCCCAGAGCATTTTCTAAAAACTGTATGATTTCATGTTGCGACTGGCTAAATTCTGTTAAAAACCATTGTAAACCTTGGGCAACACTGTTGCGGGACCATTTTGTGACACTTACTAGCTCATTTCAAAAAAGGGGATTGTAAACAAAGTAAGTAGATGTTTCTCTGATCAAGTCCACAATGTTTTGTACACCTGAACAGGATAACTATTTGTGTTATTTTCCTGTTCACATGATTTACATTTAGAAGTTTACAGAGCATTTATTGTACTGGCCCTCACACATTATAACCTCTCCAAATCTGGCCCTCTTCGCAAAAAGTTTGGACAGCCCTGTTCTAAAGCCCTAGTTACACACACCCGTACAGGAGTTAAGCAGTACAGGTGCTGCAGATATTCGGTTGTCCAGGCTCGTTGAGGGTCGTACAGAAGAGCGGTTGGTTAATGAAATGCACCATTGTTTTGGGTGTGGTAAGTGTATCGTGAAGTATTTGGAAGGATAATGTAAGTTGCGAGCATCTATGATGTACAAGTGATATTGTCGTACGGTGTACTTACGCCACGCTCTACATGTGCCAAACTCCAGGCTTTAAGGGGCCAATCTCCTACATGTTTTCCAACTAACGTGTCATTGAAACTCTTTATTTGCTAAACAGACCTGATCCAGGTTAGTAAAGCATTTGTCACAACTGCTCTAAAAACTAGATTGAGGCTGTCTACAAGTGAAAAATGGCCATACCTGTACAGAGTACACAAGAAGTATGCACTTTTCACATGAATAGCACCACAGGACTTAGAGGGTGAAAAAAATGAAAAATCCAAAGCATAAACCTGCATTTCACCTACTTCACTCTTACCTACCCTTAAGTGTTTGTTACGAACTGTTGTTCCCATTTACAACATTGCGGTTCTGTGTGGACCACCTACTCACAGCCAGCATCCACCCATAAAAGCAGTTTTGACAAACCCATAACATACAGTAAAGAAAATAAAGTTGATTTATTCCCTGGAAGAAATGTGAATCAGTTTGACTATGAAGAAAACATGTTCAATTGAAGAACAGATGGGGCACTTTACTATGCTGCCCCCCTGTAACAAACACACTTCTGATGTGTTTGAGCTTGGTTAGATTTCTGTGTGCTGACATCTCATGTGTGCGCATGAGTGGAGGGAGATATCTCATTAGCATTGAGTTACTTCAACAGAGAAAGAAAGGCTGGTTAGCATCATTAGAGACCAGGTCTGTCAGCATAATGAGAAAAATTAGTCGTGAATTTGGTAGGAAAACAGGGAAAAAGTAAAAAAAAAAAA
>NC_050534.1:13248155-13255062 GCF_002922805.2 Oryzias melastigma | reverse complement strand
CAGTCAACAGAATAACCCTCAACTGTCTTTAAATCTATTTCCATATAACTTCAGCTACTTCAAAAGCATTTCCAAAATATTACTTTACACATAAAGGAAAAAAATGTAGGAGATCTTGAAATACTAATTTTGAAAATTTAACACAAGATTTTCCAAAAATCAAACCTTTTAAAGACATCAACACTTCAGTTGATTGTATCATTGCAAGTTGTCAGTTAGTCAAAAATATGTAGCAAAACATTTAATTTTCCAACTAAAAGCATATATATCCATCACTTTCGCCTACACTGAACTCTGCAATTAAACTGGTATTTGAGTTGACATTCATAAAATCTGAATACCGGTATATTAATTTAGCCAGCTTAGAGGCCAAATGGCAGTATAACTGTCCTGAGACTGCAAGATTTTAAATTTCACAGTTAAGTCATTCCAAAGACTAAAATACATAACCTAATCCCTCCCTGCTTCATACACAGCATTAAGGTAGTTGTGACCAATCAAATGTTCCCAAACGCAGCTGTGACATCAGGTCACCACTCCCTCAAAGGAAAGGTGATTTTTTTTTTTTTTTACTATAAGATGAGATGAATTCATTCAATTATCAAGAAACTCTATTGGTTGCAGATGACTGACCCGGAACAAAAAGGCAAATTACAATACAATCAACAGTGAGCGTGAGTTCACTCTAAGCAAACACCTTTAAGTGTACAAGAGAGGTAACACAGGCTTGGATACTTGGGATACCAGAATATCTATATTTAGCGAGTAAGAGTGATATGAGGTTCTATAATTACATAAAAATGCAACAGATGGTCCGAGCTAAATAACAGAGGGAAACACAAAAGTGAAGTACAACAATGGTTGTACTTTTGTTTTATTTTGACAAAAAAAGATCATTCTTTATCCAAAGAATTTAGAGGAAAAATCCTATCAGTAATGTAGCTTAAAACCGACACAACCACAAAAAAGTTTACATTATTTGTTGTATACGATGCAATGACTTTTTTTTTAAGTATCAGTAAATCATTTAATTTTGAATATGGCTTTAACTCTAGATAGAAACTTGATCAAAAAAATGCTTTCAAAAGAATTATTAAACACATCTTACTGCAGTAGAGTTCGTTTAAATGCTAAATTACTGCATTAAAATGTAGCAACATCTTTAAAAAAATATGTCATAAATTTTAGTTTAAAGTAATTTAATAAAAGTATTGAAAAAAAAACATGAGTATACGTAAATACTGAGTTTATTCAAATTAAATTCTCAATCTTATAATTGGTTTCTGAATCCACAACATTTGATTAAAATCTTGAATTTGTTGGTAACATTTATGTTTTAAAATAAAGTTTACTTGGATATAAAAAAAAAAAACAATATTCAAATAGAGATTTAATTGAACTAAGGTGGACGTTTTTATTTTAATAATGTAAAAATATTTTAAATATAAAGTAAAAAAACACAATTTTCATGAAAAATACTACAGATTATCTTAAAATAAATTAGTGAATTTGATCAATAAAAACATATTAATTGTTTTGAACAAAACAGTTTTTAAAAATCTTCCTATGTATATTTATTATATTTCAGAGCCATTATCTACAATTGAAAATAAAAAAAAAAGTATATGCAGTCTGAAAATGGCCTTCCCACTATTTTAAACCAACTTTTACGGTATCATTTATTTCTCACCTACAAACAGTAAAAAAGGGAAAAGAAAAAGACTGGACTGAGGCAAAACATTAAGCAGAATTTAAACTTCCCATAAGCCCACATTTTTGATTGAAGTCTGTGTTCTTTTAACCTTCACAAAAGGATTTTTAATGACTTTTTCTTGGTACCAGCTTTTTATTTTCCTTCCTCCTCACATAATCCTATTTTAGCGAACAGACTATTACCAAAAGACAGAAAAAAAAAGATGTATATGACTGAAATTGGATGGGAAAGAAGAAAAATGAACAAACGGTTCCCTAAAACTTGATTTAGTCCATTTTTCAGACCACCTGCAGCACATATTGAGAAACAAACTAAAGGAACAAAAGTTCACACACAAACGCAATGAAGTCAAATATATGGGATGCACTACAGATGTGCGATGAGTCACTTTAATGCTTCCTTATAACTATTGCAATTTTTGTTGTTGTTGTTGAAAAGAAATAATATATTTGTTGTTAATTAGTGAGACATTTGATCCCTCAACACAAAAGTATCTTACTTTTTTCGGGCAAAAACAAGGATAAATAATATTGAAAATGTTCTCGTCTTCTTACCAGCATGTCTGTGGCATGAAGGTAGTGCTTGCTTGCCATATAGGTTTCCAGGCGTTGAGGAACCTGCTTGATGCTTTCTATTTCATCCAGGAGCTGCAGGACGTGCTTGTGCTCGATACCTTCAATCCACAGCTTCCTCAGCTCATCTCTTTTGCAGTGGAGCAGCATCTTACAAGACAAGAGATTCTCCTTGACCTGCACAACACAGTGACACAAAGTCACTGAGAGCTTTGTTCTGTGGAACATACTGTTTTGTACAGAGTAGAACACGATTAATCTAAATTCTACAAAATATAAATTACAGTTACTTTTGGTGGCCATTTAAAATGAAAGAGACATACATAAGGAACATAAAAAATATTATTTGAAAACTAAAGCTGTTATTTGGATTGTTTTGTCTGCACAAATTTCCTGCCAACGTTCAACTTCTGCAACAGACCTATTTGTCATGTTTGGAACATACTTGATGCAATCTGATTAGTCTCATTTTCTCTGTTTAGGACTAATAGAACTAGTATTTGGCATCCCAACATTCTCTGAAGGTGTATTCAGACAGGAAAAGTCTGTTGTTCCAGACCGAATCTCCTTAATTTGATCCAGATTGAGTCCTGAACCTTGTAAGCATCTACATTCAGACTGGCGTCTACCACACAAAACTCGTAAACAAAACCACATGACTAAAGATCTCTTCATTCATTGGTGCGGAGCTATGAGGGTGGGGCAAAGCAACAAGAGAAAGAGTAATGGAAGTTCTACTCTTTGCAAAACTTGTCAGGATAGTTTTTGTTAACCAATTTGAAACACTTCATTCGAGTTCCTGTGTCACATTGTTGCTCCGCTACTGTTTACACCCTGTAATGACCGGCTACGGTGGCTGTTTTGGGCCAGTTCTTCCACTCCTAGCATGGAGCTTATTCAGACTGAAGAATCCCAGAGCACGCCGGAGTTCAGTCTGATTGGACACAAACCGAGATCAGCTCATAAATAAGGCCCCAGAGTGGTTCCTGGTCCCGGATCAAAGCACACTTTGGTGTATTCAGGCTGAGACTATGTTCCGGATTATCAGGGAAAATGAACTCTAATGTGTCCAGTCTGAATTCACTCTGATTCTCCCTCAGTCCTGAGTAGAACCTCAGCAGATGGACTGAATGAAAAAAATATTTACAGTAAAAAAAAGTAACATAAACTTTGGGGTCCAATAGACTCTTATGGATCTTTCTTATGTCAAATTATGTCTAAAAAATCAGAGATTTCTCTTGTTGGGAAAGGCTGGCCATATTGTCCAGCTTCATATTGTCCTTAGTAGTTATATTTCTGATTTAAAACATATTTTTAGTGAATTGAAAATTCTAGCTCATAGCCAATTCAGTAATAGAATGGGAAACTCTAAATGTCAGGAAAAATGTTAAGATAATTATTATTATTACAATTTTTAAAATAATTTTTAACTTCCTTTACTTACCTAATAATCTGAATAATGTGCCCTACATCCTATTAATGTGTTTTATTAAATTTAAGCACAGTACCATTTTAATGGCTGCAACTGTAAAGTACGTACAAAATTAAAAACATATCTTTAAAAAATCATGTCAGGTCATTTGATGACAGTTTAAAAAAGTTTGAAAAAATATTGGGAGCCCTTCAGTGCAAACGTAAATCAAGAATAAACTAAAGATACTATAGAACTAAACACAGTTTAATCCACAGCTGCAAAACAAATAAGCATTTAAAAGGGAAAAAAATAATTGAAATATTTTTACATTTAACAAAAATGCATCATTTTATACTGTGGCAGTCCTTGGCACTAAAGCACAAAAAAAGAACATGTAGCACATATACTCCTGTAGAAATCCAATCTAATCTGGTTTCAAACTTCAGTCTATGAAGAGAAATATTTAGAGATAGAAACCCTATATTTTACAACTTAAAAGTTAATTTTATTGTAAAAGGAACTTTCATATGCTGTTGTCAAAAGTTGCATAGTAAAAATACAACACAGTAACAAGTCAATGATTGCAAATATGTATAATCAAGGAATGGCAAGAAACTGGAGAAAATGGCTCATTTTGTGTTAAAGGTTGCAGACTCGTGATCTAGGATGTCACTCCTAATAGATCCCTCTGCCTCCTACCTGTTTGATCTTGTTGCGGGAGCTGGTGATGCGCTCTGTGATGCTCTGGTAGGTTCGGATTGCAGTTGTAAGTTCCGCATAATGCTGAACAATCAGTTTATCCAAATCTCTGTCACACGTCTCAAAGGCCTCTTCCAGACGACTTTTCTCTGTCTCCCTGTCCTGAACATCATCACTGCTGGACAGAGTCCTGCAACAGAGGAAAGTAAGAGACAAGATTCAGTAAAAAAAAATAAAGAAAGAAAGAATATAAAACTACAGTGTTGCTGCGTTTCTGTATAACTCATCCTTAGTAGTTTCTAGTTAAGATTTATTTTTGAAAAGAGAGACTAAAACAATTAGCTTTACATGATGCTAACAGGATCTCGTACCCGGCTAACACCAATTTTCCCTTGTGCTTCAAGAAAAAAACACAAGTGAAGTTACTTGATATTAAATTATCTGCATATAACAGTCATATAACATTCATTTTCAATAATACGAGATGACATTTAACATATAAGTTAGCAAACAGGAAGGATGTAGTTATCCCCGCCCATGAAGGTTTAGCATCAATGCTAGCTGTCAATGTTTGCCAAAAAAGCGAATGCAGGCGCCATTTAAATGAGAATTGCACAGCTGCAAAGCTGTTTTTAGTCTCGTACGCAAGATGTGAGAAGACATACCTGATGACAGAGATAAGAAGACCAGAAGGGTCTTTGTTTTTGTTGACAGAGCTCTTGTATCTCCCACTTTCAGCTGCCATCTTTCCAGCTGCCGCACTCAAACAGGAAGTTGAGAGCGCGAGGTTACACAAGAGACTTCTGGGAAATGCAGTTCATATAAACAGAAGTAAGGGGAATCCGATTCTTTTCTGAAAAGTTTTTTTTTTTTTTGTTAATGTGATTTGCACTTCAGGGCCACCGTAGATTCCCTCAATCTTTCTCATATAATTATAGATCATAAAATTATAGTATTTATTTTCATTATGTATTTATGGATTAATGCTTATTAAATGGGGTCGGAATATTGAATTGAATTTATTTTGTATTATTTTATAAATGTAAAATGTTTCGAAAGCTCATCTAAATATTGTAAAATTTGTAATTTTTAATTATTGCTATTTTAACTGACAAAATAGGATTTATTTTACTGTAGTTTTATTTTTTTGTAGGCCTTTTTTATTTCTAATTGAAAACATTTTTTTAACAACTGGCATTCCAATTAGTTATATTAAATAAAAGGTTAAAAAATAATAAAAATAGTGATAAAAAGTTAACAGTATGTGAATCACCAAAATTCTTATATTGCTTGTCTCCAAAAAGATAAAAATGATGCTACACATAATTTTGCTGGACCTTTTTGACCAGGTAAACCCCTCACTATATTGGCTAAGAATTATTTAATATTTTAGAAAGCTAAAAAAAATAATAAAATTGTTTGCCTGCTTTATTTCTGTTTGAGTTTTGTATACTATACTTTTATTTTACAGCTCAGTGTCCTGGATGTGGTGCTTTATTAATAAATAGAACATTCTGGATTGGATAGGCCTATTGATTATATCAATGTTAGCATAACAGAAATAATATTAATCAGTAGTAAAAGAGCATAAAATAATTTAGTTTCTGAGGTGTTTTGTTGATTGTTTTATTTCTTTATTGCTTTTTTCTTTGATTTGTAATTAGACAAAGAAATGTTGCGTCATTTAACGTGCGTACTCTGGATTTTTCCAATGGTTGTCTGTTCTGTATTTCTGACATAAGCAACCGCACCAATAAAAATGGAAGCAACCATTGATTTTGGAGCAAAGAAAGTCAATCTTTAGTACCCTCAGGTCTGACTGATGTAACACTGGACCAATGAGATAACATTGTTTGTGGTTTTAGTGTGGTTCCATCTCCTTACCCACCAATATTGGAACCACTCTTCTTTTTATTTTGAAAGCAATAACTCAAACTGAAGTTATTAACGCTTTACCTTTAAAACCAAGTTCCATTAGCAGTTAACGTGTAAAGCTTCTTGTCACTAATGACATTAAAACAAGGTTGTTTTCAAAGAAAGTTTTTGAAAGTGCTTGTTTCAATCCAAAGAAATTTGACTACTGATGGATCATTTTCTTGATCCTTTGGGGTAAGTTGTCAGCTAAGATAATAGGCAGTGATCAGCCAATTTTAAAAAGCTCAATGAGTAGCAATTGATGGTTTATTAAATTCTTTTTTTCTTAACTCGACATACTTAATGGTCAAAACATGGAAACTTTTGTCACAAGATATGTACTGCAATCTGTTCCAGCAATTACAAAATACTTAATGTTATATTGTGTATTTTATCAATTTTTAATCCAATTTTTCGATTAGGAATAACATTTTCGCCAAATAATCTAATACAAATATTGTAAAACGTAATTAAAAAAAATATTTTTATTATATGCCAAGAACCCACAAGTAGATTAAATAACAAAAAAGCACTTTATGGTGTCTAAATTTAGCGTTTATACTAGTTTCCATGGAAATGTGATGTTTGCACAAC
>NC_050534.1:13245118-13247534 GCF_002922805.2 Oryzias melastigma | reverse complement strand
TATAACAGTCATATAATATTCATTTTCAATAATACGAGATGACATTTAACATATAAGTTAGCAAACAGGAAGGATGTAGTTATCCCCGCCCATGAAGGTTTAGCACCAATGCTAGCTATCAATGTTTGCCAAAAAAGCGAATGCAGGCGCCATTTAAATGAGAATTGCACAGCTGCAAAGCTGTTTTTAGTCTCGTACGCAAGATGTGAGAAGACATACCTGATGACAGAGATAAGAAGACCAGAAGGGTCTTTGTTTTTGTTGACAGAGCTCTTGTATCTCCCACTTTCAGCTGCCATCTTTCCAGCTGCGGCACTGAAACAGGAAGTTGAGAGCGCGAGGTTACACAAGAGACTTCTGGGAAATGTTGTTCATTATAAACAGAAGCAAGGGGAATCCGATTTCCTTTATCTTTCTCATATGATTATAGATCATTAAATTATAGTATTTATTTTTACTATATATTTATGAATTGATGCTTATTAAATGGGGTCTGAATATTGAACTGACTTTATTATGTATTATTTTATATATGTAAAATATTTCAAAAGCTCATCTAAATATTGTAAAATACGTTCTCAAATTTTTTTTATTGCCATTTTAACTGACAAAATAGGATTTATTTTTACTGTACTTTGCTTTTTTTGTAGGCCTTTTTTATTTCTAATTGAAAACATTTTTTACAACTGGAAATTTAATTGTTTATATATTTAATAAAAAGTTAAATAATAATAATAATAATAAAAAGTGGTAAAAGTTATGGTTAACAGTATGTGAATCACCAAAATTCTTATATTGCTTGTCTCCAAAAAGATTAAAATAATGCTACACATAATTTTGCTGGAACTTTTTGACCAGGTAAACCCCTCACTATATTGGTTAAACAATATTTAATATTTCAGAAAGCTAATTTTTAAGATTTTATTAAACAAATATATAAAATTGTTTGCCTGTTTTATTTTCTGTTTGAGTTTAGCATACTATATTTTTATTTTACAGCTCAGTGTCCTGGATGTGGTGCTTTTTTAATAAATAGAACATTCTGGATAGGATAGGCCTATTGATTATATCAATGTTAACATAATAGAAATAATATTAATCAGTAGTAAAAGACCATAAAATAATTTAGTTTCTGTGGTATTTTGTTGATTGTTTTATTTCTGTATTGTTTTTTTAATGTCTGGTTTAGACAAATAAAGGTTGTGTCATTTAACATGCATACTTTGGATTTTTTCTATGGTTGTCTGTTCTGTATTTCTGACATAAGCAACCGCACCAATAAAAATGGAAGCAACCATTGATTTTGGAGCAAAGAAAGTCAATCTTTAGTACCCTCAGGTCTGACTAATGTGACACTGGACCAATGAGATAACATTGTTTGTGGTTTTAGTGTCCTTCAATCTCTTTACCCACCAATATTGGAACCACTCTTCCTTTTGTTTTGAAAGCAATAACTCAAACTGAAGTTATTATCACTTTACCTTTAAAATCAAGTTCCATTAGCAGTTAACGTGTAAAGCTTCTGTTCACTAATGAGATTAAAACAAGGTTGTTTTAAAAGAAAGTTTTTGTGTTTGCTTGTTTCAATCCAAAGAAATTTGACTACTGAGGGATCATTTTCTTGATCCTTTGGGGTAAGTTGTCAGCTAAGATAATAGATCAGCATATTTTAAAAAGCTCAATGAGTAACAATTGCTTTTTGATTGTTTTTTTAAATACTTTTTTCTTAACTCAACATACTAATTGTCAAAACATGGCAACTTTTGTCACAAAATTTGTACTGCAATCTGTTCCAACTATTACAAAATGCTTAATGTTACATTGTGTATTTTATCATTTTTTAATGCAATTTTCCAATTAGGAATAACATTTTTGCAAAATAATATGATTCAAATATTGTAGCACGTAATAAAAAATAGATTCTTATTTTATGCCAAGAGCCCACAAGTAGATTAAATAACAAAGTAGCACCTTATGGTGTTTAAATTTAGCTTTTATACTTGTTTCCATGGAAATGTGATGTTTGCACAACAAGTTTTTGTATTAGTTACCTTGAGCTGGATTTTTGACAAAAAACAGGTTTTTCAGAAATAAACTTGTTGGAAAAGGTACTTAGTTCTGCACACTTGATGCACACAAATTGAAAAGGCAGAAGTCCTATTGACATCTGTGACATTTAAGCTTACATTGTTGGTTAAAATTGAAAAAATATTGAGAATCTTTTCAATGCAATAAATTTAAAGTAAGAAAATGATTTCTAAAACACGATAACTGACTTTAACAAATAAACAAATATAGTGATTCCCTGTAAGGTAAACTGGATTCCTGCGCCTTCCTGTCTTTTGTAATGGTTATAACAACCAAGCTTAGAGCAAAAATGTTTTAGCTCATAGAGTGAAGGCGTGAAAACGGCATG
>NC_050534.1:13244010-13244896 GCF_002922805.2 Oryzias melastigma | reverse complement strand
CTGTGTTTTGATTTGGGTGGTTTTCTATGGAGAGAAAATAAACGTATCCCTATTTATGCATGCGTAATTCTTGATTTGAGTGTAACTTTGGATTTGTGCATGCGTAATTCTTGATTACAGAAATTACACATGAACACACACAGCTGCATTTACCCAAAAATCTGAGGTGAGACTCTTCTCACGTCTCGATTCATTTGTAAGTGATGCGTTTAAATCATGCTAGAATGCTGGGTCATCAGAGACTTCTTATCAGCCACTTTGAACTTAAAGTATTCTAGCAGCGTTTAAATGCATCCCTTACACACAAATCTTGGAGACACGAAAAAAGTGTCTCATCAGATTTGTGCATAAATGCAAGGTTGTGTGTGCTTAACAAGCTATTTGTGCGTTATTTTTAAATATTTGTGCGACTAGTTAGTTTCAAGCTGTTGTAATTTTACGTTGTGTAAACGGTATTTTGTATTTTTTTTAATTCTGTAATTTTTGTACTTATGCATAAAAATGCATTGTATGAGTTGCTAATTCTTTGTCACGAATCCAAAGTTACGCACAAATCAAGAATGATGCACGCACAAATTGAGTTGAGTCTATATTCACTTCACACTTTTCAGCCATTGAGCAAAACTTGAGTAAAAAAAAAGTTTAGGAGCAGCAAAGAAACAAAATGATGCTCTATAAATCCTCTCAAATAATAATAATAATAAAGGAAAATAATGAATGCATGTGTACAACAGGAATAATGATGTAATAAATGTAGATACCTAAAGCAGAAGTTCAGGTTTTGTGTAGGAATACAGTTTTTTTCTCAGCTTCACAGTAATAAATGTAGTTTCTGTTTACTGATAAGTAGTGCAGTAGTGTTTCAAGCTGTAGATTTTGAGCATCT
>NC_050534.1:13211517-13243695 GCF_002922805.2 Oryzias melastigma | reverse complement strand
CATTAATTCTCGAACTACGCATGCGCATGAAGGATCATCCAGTGCTTGAAGCACCGCCTCTGGCGGTCAGGAGGGATGAAATAGAACAATATGTACCATGTCCAAAAAAAAAAAAGAAAATCAATAATTCAGTAATCAATAAAATCAATAAATAAACAAACAAACAAACAGTCACAATGTCATCTTGGTTTGTGAGATGAAGATAATACTGATGAGTTTAAGCTTTATATTTAATGTAGAAAGGAGGAATATCCAAGTCTCGAGAGTTTAGTCTAAAATCTGTCACTTTAATGCAACTTTCTTTCAAGTTTTAAGTCCAGTAGAATCTGAAAGAAAACCAACCAGATTCAACATCAGGATGGGAACGTACAATCAGTAGGCACTGAAATGATTGATGTTGCTGTCACCAGAGCATACACAAACGACCAGTGCTAATTCTAAATTGAAGAAACCTGGCTAGATAATGGGCGCCTGTTTCCTATCTACTTACCTTATACCACATTCTACCTTCAGATTTCTTTTTCTCTCTTTTTCACTCTGGCAAAAGTTTCTTTCCCACAATTTTTTATTCTTAACATGACAGAACTGTCTAGTAAGTTGGTGCACATGCCTGTATTAAAAATCCTCATCTATTTGAGTCTATTCTCTCCTTTTCTCAATCATGTATTCATATTTTTAACTGTTAAGCTTTCTTCTTCATAACAAGTTGTGTTTATATTAAGCATTTTCTGGTTCACATTGGAAGAGTTTTTGTTGAATTCCTTGAAGAAAAGAAAGTATTATATACAGATTTCTAGTAATAAAGCAAGAAAGTTCAAAAGAAGTCTTCTCTACTTTTTCTTCTAGGTGCCAAAATCCTGACCTCAACACTTACAAATTCATTATCATCCTGATGAGATGACATTATTGACTGTATATAAAAAAAGTCTATTTTTACTATTTTTACAGTCAATGGATGACATGCTAGATTAGATCATTTTTTCCCTGTTTGATGGCCGAGTATTATCATTTTATATCGTATTATAACATAACATAGGTAATTATGTAAATCAAATTCTTGCCGTTTTGCTTTATGAAAAAGGTCCTACTTATAAATAATAGAAAACAATAGGAAACAAAAATAACTGCTATAGATTGTATACATATTAAAAGACAAAAAATCAATTAAAAATTAAGAAGGATAATATTTATTCCTGGGTGGATGTTGACCAGCGGAAAGTTTGAGGCAAATAGATTCTTTTTATCCATGGCCTTATTAAAAAATGGTCTATTTTAGTGTATTGCAAGTCTTTTTAGTCTATGCTAAAAGTGAGGCAGTATATTTGAACCTTACCTTTTATATACTACGCATTTTTCCGGCTTACAATGTTCCAATTTAGTCTGAGGAAGTATTTGTTTGGTATACTTCCCACAATATACTTGCATGGTTTATATGTGCTAAATATTTGAGTAAAAATAAATAAATACACTTCAAGTGTATTACTTTTTGTTAATGGTTAGTCTGCTTTAAAGGTTTTGCTTATTCATTATGATAACATTATGCTTTTTTGTCTTATAATTATAATACATTTTGCAGAGGTAACAATTTAGGTAATTCATAAAAAAGAAGCATTTTAGGATTTTTTAAATACATGCTAATATTAGCTGGAAAACATCTTGGCTATATAACAAGTTTGATTTCCCAAATAAAGAACAAGAAATGCTGTTGTAAACTCAACATACTGCACAGTAAATCTCACTATACACTTCTAAGTTCAACTCACAATCGTTAATGATAAGTGCTCAATCTGTATTAATTAATGTATTACAATATATCTATGTCTTAGTTTTGTTTTTTCCTTTTTTAAGTTTTTAAGGACACAAGACAGGTAAAGAAAACATTACAAAAACGGTGCAAATTGCACATAAACAAACAACATTTACAGTCCAGAGGTTGACAGTATTTTTTTTTCATATTATAGATACAAAAAAATAATTTTCTAAAAAATAAATACTCTTGCAGTCCTTTTTCTTGAATTAGCAGTCTGTCACAAATTTGATTCTGCGTCACATTCCCACGCTGCCTATTTGCCAGCAACAGCCAATCAACACAGCGGATACACAGACATGTGACTCCGCTGGCCAATCACCTCCCACGTTGTTCCCAAACGTAATGCTAAGGAAGTTTAGACACTCAAACTGTCAAGAGGCCCCGTACTTTAGACCTCAACGTGGGTAAAGTGTGAGAAAAAACAAAAACACGTCCTTTGTTTGTCAATAACACCGACAGGCGTCCCTTTTAACAAGCCGCAGGTTGACAATGGGAGCGAACAACAGCACCCGCCGCGTGTCATTTGAATCAGACGAGAATGACAACATCACAGTGGTGAAGGGCATACGGGTAAGTTGTCTCACACAAACTTGATTAAAAGCATGTTTTATCCACAGAAGGGTATTAGGATAGAAAATACAGAGCGGTGTTTACAAAAAGGAGGTCGAATCAACAAGTTGCGCTCATAATCTTGTCAACTTTCATTCATTCTGAGAGTTAAAGATAATTGAATGGATAAAACAAGTTGTGTTTTATTTTGAAGGTTTGTGAGCTCAAACTACTAGATATAAGAGTGCTGGATTTTTAGTATATTCCATCTTTTTTTTTTTTTAAATTAATCTACAGGTGGAAAGCTGATGATATATTGGGTGGTGAGTGAAAAAAATAGTGACTGTAGTTATGTGGGAGCTTTTATTCTGAACCACTGTCAGCTGCAGTTAAAAATAGAGCAAGAGGCTTAAGCTAACTAGGAAAGACTTCATTGGGAATGCTACTGACATTACTCAGTTGTTAAGCCACTCTGAGAAAGCTGTAATGAAGCTTGAATTCTGATTGGATTTGAGTTGTTTTAAAGCATCTCTATGATGTGACATTAAAGATCCACTCCAAGTGAAATTTTCTTTTTTTTTCACTCATTTTCATCATGAAATATAAAGAAAATTAAGTTTAAAATTCCACTTGCGAGTGTTTCTTCATTCAAATCCCTCCTGTTTGCCAGAGGCGGTTCTTCAAGCATTGGATGATCCTTCTTGCGTTGTTCGAGAATTTAATGACAGCAAAGTCACCTGTGACCTCCTGGTGACCCCCCACGCGTGGCTAAAAAGTGTGGGGTGTGTAAACTATTTCTTAGAAAACAACACAAACTTTTTGATTTTGGCTATAAACGGCATAATTTTTTTTAATAAACCACTGAAAAAGCTTTTATAGTGGATCAAAAGATGGGTGGGACATCAAGATATAATGATTGTTCTGAAGCATTAAGACATATTTCTCATTCTCCTTTGCAGCTTTCTGAAAATGTCATCAAGCGCATGAAGGACCCCACCGAACCAAAGCAACAGCATCACACTCCTAGTTCAACATCTTCCACAGCACCAACCCCGACCCCACCTCCTCTCCTAAAGGATGTACCTCCCCCTTTCGACTTGATCACCTCCTTGCCTTCTCCTGTAAACCCCATTTTACCTTCAGCTCCATCTGCCTCTGAGAGTGGGGCCGCACCTCCCTCTCAACGTGTGGCAGAACAGGTAGCTGCACCCACAGTACCCGATGTTGTGTTCCCATCTTCAGCACCCCTAGCTTCTGCTAATGCTGTTCCTGAGCCTGCTTTTAAACCTTTTGCAACACCGCCTCCTCCTCCTCAACCTGCTGTGGATTCAGTATCTTTGCCAACATCTGCCCCTCCTGCTCCAACTGTGTCTGAAGTGATCATTCCTCACCCTCCTCCTCCTGTAAACGAACCATCTTCTCTAATAAATCCCTCCATCCCTTCTTCCCCTCCAGCAATCAAACCCATTGCTTCTGCTCATGTGATTGAGCCCCTTGCTTCACCATCTGCATCTGAACCCATATGCCCCCATCCTCCTCTCATAAATGCTAAACCAATCGTCTCCCCTGTTCCCAAATCACAACTCCCCCTCTCCCCTCCTGATTTTGAGCCTGTCACCATCTTGCCCGCATCCATACCTTCTGCAGGGGATTCTTTGCACCCACAGTCTGCCCAACCATTTGCTTCACTTCCTTTGCCTGAGTTTACTGCTCCTTGTGAACCAGTTGCACCTCCTTCTCAGCCTGCAGCCGAACCATTATCACCTGCTTCAGTCACCAAGCCAGTGACAGCACATGAATCAGGAACAGCAGCAGCACAAGCAAGTGAGTCATTTCTCAAGATTTCAATATAATACTGATTAAAGTGGGATTGGAGTAAAATCGTCAATACTGCTTCAGAAATATACTAATAACACAGAAAAATGTCATCTTCATTTTTAATATTTTGCTTTATTGATTTGTTTCTGTCAATCTGACAAATATCTGGATTAACTTTTGCCCTTCTGTTTTCTAAAAAAAAGACTAAAGTGAAGGTTCATTTATTAAATACTCAGGTTTAATATACTTTTTTCATTGTTATTGGTTTCTTTTATCTGAAATTTTTCAGCAGACTTCTTCTCTATACCATACTTAATTAGAAGGTGAAGGTTATTTGGGGAAAATTGTGCACGAGTTTGTTCTATAGTAGATTGTAATTATTTTTTTTATTGTGTGGGTGTTTACTGTAAGCCACCTTAAGCTCTTTGTCTGTGCCTTTTCATGAGGATTGTAATTAGTCTTCATTTTCAAAATGGGCCTCACAGAAGCTACGGTCATATGGTGATTCATTGCCATCCTCGGTCTGTTAATGAAATGATTAATTTTTTTTTCTTGTAATAACGCTAATAAACCAGTGCTGTAATCAGCCTCCCTTCTATTATGTCTTAGGTTCATGCGGCCTTTTCCTTAAATATATAGACGCACAAATATAGGCGTTTTTGGATTTACAGCCCACATGCTTCTCTGTTCCTTTCCTTTTTCTTTTTTTCCTCTTAAGCTTTCTGTTCACTACTTTACATAGTTTGTTTTATGATATTGCTTATAGATTTGAGATCTTTGGGTAAGATGGATAGTTGATAAAGAAACAAAACTTATTGATTTGTACTGGGTAGATTTAGAAACCCACACCAGTGAAAATTGTGTTTTTAACATGTTCTAGTGGCATTTTTCTGATGATGGAGGACATATGTTAAGAACATTTCTGAGTACTTTTTTATTCAAATCACTATGAATCAAGAGCAGATGGAAAAAAATGCATTTTAAAAGAACTTGTAGTTGTACAAATTATAATCAGCAGGCCACAAGTTCCCCACTGCGCTTCATTCTGAGGCATCCGTTTGTAGACAAATAGATCCACGTATGTCTTTGTTTTCCTCGTCCAAGCTGGGATTTGGCTCAAAACTGTACGGCTGGATAGCTCCAATATTGCTTGGTATTTTTGTTGCACCGGAAGTGTTAGGTTTGGGGTGTGAGGGACTAGATAGCAGGAGAGGGGGGGAGCAAATTTTTAAAGAACTCATGCCGCTCTGCAGGGATTATGTCCTAGAAAATGAACCAGCTTTTTGATTTTTGGCTAAAAGCGGCCTAATCTTGATTAAATGACCAGAGGAAATGCTTTATTAATACCTCCAAAGATGAGGTGACTGTTTACCTGTCATTTTGAAACTCATGTCTGTGTTCTAAAAAAAAATAAATAAAAAAAAGATAAATGTATAAAATACAAGGACATGCATTCCAAAAAGTCCACTTCTAATACATTTTGTCAAAAATCTTTCATTCATTGTAAAATTGGGCTGTTTTAAACAGACTCATTTGTTTTTGTTGTATGTAACCTAGTGGCTACTTAGTTACTTAGAACTATCTTTATTTCTTTTAGTTTTAACTTGCCATAAACAAAAAAAGTGTCTCTTGGATCTACAATGGCGCCATAATCTTTATTTTTATACACGAGTTTGAATTAACTAGTCAAAGGGCTTCCAGCTTCATTGATCTAAACCGGGAGTGTCAAATTCCAGACCTCAAGGGCTAGTGTCCTACATGTTTTTTAACCAACCCTGCCATTGAAGCTCCTTATTGGCTAAACACACCTGATCCACGTAATCAACAGCAGATAAGGCAGGATTCTGGAAAACCAGCAGGAGGCTGGCCCTCGCGGCCTGGATGAACCATAGACTGTAAATAGAGATGGTCAACGCCAGTGAGATGTCACCCATAAAAAGTGCCTTACCTCTGGTTTTAGCGAAATTAAGTTAATTCAGTTGCCATTTTTCTGCATTACGAACACAGCGATTTGTAGCCAGACGAGAGTGATTAATCTGAGTCGGTCTGAGTCAACGTTTCTATGGCAGCCATTGTCTCCAACCATGAGTAAGCTTTTTCAAAGGCCTTCTACTGAAACCGTACCCGTGAGGATTTGTCAATTGAGCGTTCATGCTTTTAATGAGGCATCTGATTGGTCAGTTTAGTGCTTGAATACGTTGTGATAAAGAAAAAATATATATTAAAGAAAAATACATGGGATTAACAAGAAGATGTTAAGAAAAAGGTATCAGAGCAAGAAATTTTTATTTTGACAAATAGATGGACTGAGTAATAACTGTTTATTTCTCAATAGAAGTTTATGGAGTTTTTTTGCTTCTTGGAGTCACCAGGTACTTCCTATTTGGAACTTGAGGGGGGAGGGGTTTTAAGCTGTCCAGTGATATACTGACTATGGGCTAAACACACCTGATCCAGGTAATAAATAGCAGATAAAGCAGGATTTCTGAAAAAACAGCATAAGGCCATCCTTTGAGGCCAGAAGCCAGAAGTCTAACACTTTTGATCTAAACTTAGTTTTTTTGGTGCTGATTCATGTCAGATTGATCTTACAACCACCTATCTTAGTGTGTACATAAACACAAAACATTAATAATTCACTGTAGCCTTTACATTTAACAAAGCTTTTGGTCATTTATTGTGGGATCAAGTTTTCTGTATCCACATATATCAAAATCTTAACACACTGTGTGTACTACTATAAAGGAAATTGGCCATTTGGGTTTAAAAATCACAAAAGTCTGTAAGTAAGACTTCAATTTCAGAGAGTAGAATCAAATGTCCTTGCTCCACTTATAGCTGATTACCTGGATCAGGTGTATGCAACCAATTAGAAGATACAAGGGAGGGTTTGTTAGAAAATGAGCAGCAATGCAGCTGTCGGCGCCCACGCCAGATAACCTTGCTCACTCCCATTGTTTCTGGTGTGCCAAAATACACTTTTGATCTCATTGCCCTGAAAGTATGGGAGACTTCCCCCTGATCAAGCAGAGGACATTTCAATGTTACCTGCTAATTACACAAAACAGAACGGACCGTTGGATGCATTTTCTTCGTAGGGTGGCATCCACGATGTGGGCAGACTCTCCCATCCTTGACTGTGCTCAGTCAGTAAGGTAATTAAAAAAGACCAACTTTTGCCACGCCACACTGGCTCCAGTGATTAAAACAACACCTCCACAGTTTCACACAACAAACTTGTAGGCCTCATTAGGAGCAGGAAGTGCCGTCTATGCATGCGTGGATAGGTTCAACATTTTCTTATGACCACAGAGTTTTAGGCATATGACATAGAATACTGGATTTCAAAGAAGACATGCCAAAAACTTTCAGAAACAAATAATTTATAACCATTTTTTTCTCATTCTGCATAAAGTTATCACTTCATTGTTTCAGTTCATTAGTTTTGGATTAAAAGATAAATTTAACATCAACTCATTTGATCTTCAAGCAGGTATGAGGTTTGGATGTTATTCCCATTAGTAACCACCTACAAGGTTTATGAATAAATACACACCATACTGTGTGATTTCTAGTTGAGACAGATTTTACTTTTCTTTTAGTCTTTGATGTATAAGTTTGCAAACAGACAAAAGTTGTTTTATGGATTTTCCAGTCTTAATTGGCTCCATGCTGCCTCGTGGTCATTTCACCGAAGTGTAAGCTTTAGGTCACCTCGACGTGTTTCACCAACTTTACCAAAAGTGAAGAAAAATGACTCATTTAGAATAGAATATTTTGGAACATACTCTTTTCTTAACGAATTAAAAAGGAAAAAAAAAGACTGTGTGATGAATGTGAATGTGGATCTCGTTATAGATGTTCCAAAGTTCAACCCAATCCTCAAAGGGTACGACCTTAATGAGGCAGACATTGATTATGTGTGTCCACGAGAGTTGTGTTTGGAGTGAGGCTCTCAGCAGGTTGGCTGTCTCTAAATCACGGCTCGAGTCACTATGTCTGCTGATTACACCATTGTCAAGGTTGAACCTCCTACATCTTCTCCAGCATGCTATAAATATTCATATGCCAGAGCCTACACACTGTTCTGGACTAATAGCCTGCTTAAATATTGTCTCCCAGGTTCAGCTGAAAGAAAGGGTAGATGGGAGACACGAAGGTATTTGCGGTAGAAGCCCAACTAGATAAATGAGCAGCTTGTAAATGTATCCTCCTGCCTCTGATCTTTGTTGTTTAGTGAAAAACTGATTAGATGTGTCCATGGTGCTACTGATTTGACAGAAAAGTCAGATGAGTAAAAGAGAATCGGATAATCGGAGTGTTCGAGCTGGAGACCGTCTCTTGGTACTTTTTTTCTCTTTTCATTTTTGCATTGTAAAGGTGTGTGGTGACTCGACTAAGAGCGAGGTAGAAACGTGAGGAAGTGGTAATGTTACAGATTATGCCCTCAATGCGGGTCCTAGGGTTAATGAAACTTCTGATGAGAAATGCAATTTGCCTTCGTCTATTATCTCCACTGCCAATAGCCTGTGCTCCGCTGCCTCGCCTCCTCCTCTGTGGGTTTTTCCATAGGGTGCAGCGATTGGTGGAAATGGAAAGGAGGGAGACGCGTTGAAAAAGATGATGAGTTTTTAATCTTTTTAACATTTACATGTCCTACTCAGGATTGACACGGTCTCTGTCAATCTGGAATTGTCTGTGACCCAACCAGCCTCCCTCAAGGACCTCAGACAGTGTTTATCATATCAGAACCTGTTCTGTGGCTGACCCTGTGGGCTGGTTAGCAATATGAGGCATTCATGTACCAAAGCTGTGGAGGAAACCAGAAATGGACCAATATTGGCACTTTTGCCTGAACTTTGCCCAAGTTTGTCTAAACTTTGACTTAAAAGAAACTTTATGTCCATGATTCAAGTTGATGTTATTTTTTTATACAGTAAATTAGATTTTACTCTGTACTATCAATCACATATTTATCATCATCGCGATATCGGCCTGTATGATAAATGTATAGCAAAAGACACCACAAACTGCAGTAAATTGTTACCGTAAGTGTTTACACACTTTCCAAACCATCTCATGGCAGTTTGAAGTATTCAATGAATCAATGGCTCAGAAACGCACGTTCTAGAGACCACTTCCAATGAAAAGTTTATGTATGTTTGCATCGCTATGCAAATTTAAGTCAGTTTTCAGGCTCTACCTACAAACTGTGCAGCGATTCAGCATGTATCAAAACTTAAACCAGTTGAACTTTGACCAATCGGGGCCTCAGATTTGGTGGTGACATATGGATAGTGTCTTTTTCAAAACATGGAAGTACCAACTGTTTGAAAAGTGTTCATGAAGGAGAAAATAATAATTACAGCTTGTGCCTGGCTGGAAATGTATGGTACTACCAGGTCTTTCATATATCGGAATAGAGCTGTGAAAGAAAAAGCCCGGAGCAAGATTCATGAGATTTGTACTGCTTTGACTTTTCAAACCAAGCCTCTTCCAACTCTGAGTACATGCGCTAGTATTGAGCTGCGATAGTCCAGTGTTCAAAAACCCCCGTTCTGGGCCTTCTTGAACGTGTCACACGTGCACAGTGTTTACACATTTGACCAATCAAATGGAGCCCTTTTTTGTTAGATTTCTGGTTCCTATGTAGATGTACGTTATTTGGAGGTACAGTTATGTTTACTTTAATTTAAACTAAACGGTTGCAGGTAAATGTGTTTTTTTTTACTATTTATGTAATGCAAGTCATATTGTAATTGCAATACTGATCACCAATATTGCACATTTCCCTAATTCAGTGCAACCCTACAGTAAATCGATTTCTGATTTCACAATATTTTAGTATTGGTATGACAATGGGGGCTTGCAACGTAATGTTGTGTGCAAAATCTGTTATTTTACACTAATTTGCATTTTCTTTTAAAACTAAACAGATCTTGCTTATGTTAGTAAGAATGAGCTATTTCAATCTTATTGATATCTTTTATTCTTAAGGAAATTTTTGTACTTAAACAATTAATAAACATCAGAAAAATAAAATAATACAACATAATAGATGAACATTTATGACAGAGTACAAGAAACTGGCTTTTTTGCAACTGTCTTTTGAACTAGAAAAAGGTAAATGTAAAATTCTAACAGTATTGAAAAACCTTTTTTTATTAGAAAAGTAACGATCTAGACCTGAAAAAATGTGTTATTTTATCTAATTTAGTTCATAAGGATTTTATAGAAAAATTAAAGTTTCAGTTTAGTCAGTTTTTTATTTGAGAGTCAAATGCAACATATTCAAAGTCTCATTTTCAGTGAGCGATAGTTAAATTTTTAATTACTATCTACATTATTTGAGGTCTATTTTTGACTTTTAAAATGCAATGTATCCAGAAACTGAAACATTAAATTACATTTGCTTCAACATTTACAGATTGTGTTTTTTTTTTCACATAAACCATTTGGTTTTTAATTATCTGGTTGTCAACTGAGATCAGCAGGGTTCACTTTGAAATAGTTTTTTTTAGCATAATCCAGCCCACAACTTTGTTAAATTTTAATTTTTTGAAAAGTGTTTTCGACTCCTCGCGTCCATGAAATGTTGTGTAACTTTTTGAAACTCAAAAACTTTGTAAACAGTTTACATAATTACAATGACATTTAGCAGTTGCTGTCATCACAGGAAAAAAAGTTGAACGACTGAAGTCCTTAAGATGTGCAATGTAATTTACAAAGCACAATAACATTGCTTTTATGCCATGTCTATAAATATTTCTGGATTTATCTAATTAGCAGCATGATTTAGCTTGATTATATTTTAAGTTTTGTTGGGTGGGCTTTATCTTTGTTTCCTGCTGGTTTGTGACTCAGGTTAATACCTTTGTGGTTGTTGCTGTGTGCACATCTCAAATTTTCTCTCTAAATGTTTCTGTTAAATATCTTTGCAGTTCATCAAGCCCCATTGCTATTTAAAAATTGTCTTTTAAAGCTGTTTTTATCTGATTTTTTTTAAGCGTATCTATGTAAAGCCTATATTCCTATATGTCTTCACAAAATTATTTTAGTAATCAATTCAAATTGTGCAACAGTTTCAACTTTTCATAGTTCTAAATTATACTGTTTCAGCAGACACCCTAAAAGGGACTTCAGACCCATAGGTTGTCTGTTTCCTCCTAATAGAGTTGTAATTACAATCTCCTCTGCAGTTAGATCAATGGGATTTCTGAGTGCAGTCAAACATGATGGATAATATTTTTCACTGTCTTGATAATGGGTGACAGCAGCATTTGGATGTACTCTGCAGTTAAAAGTTGTATTCTCTTTGCTACCTCCTGCTTTTGTTGTAGTGGTTGATTTAAGACTTTCAGGCTTGTCTACCTAATGCTTACCAAAACCCCAACTGTATTTTTTTTTTTTTTTTGTGAGAAAAATATTAAAGATTGATCATCAATTTTTAAGAACGTCAAGTATTTATGTAGCAGTTCTAGAGTCACCTTCATGACATCATTACCATATTTCTTTGTTTCTATATTTCTATATTGTTAAAGTGGCCATACCATGATTTTCTTAAGCCTTTCAGAGTAAACTATATCCATATAAATGATCATGTATTACATTTGGAACACTAAGAAAAATTGGGTTGATAAAATTGATCAATGTATCTAAGCTTAATAGATCAATAATCAATCCATAAAAGTAGAGATCGATCTAATGCTGTCCCCTAGCTTCTTTCCAACGTATAATGGGATTTCCCATAGTGTGGCTAATGCTAACCATTTGTACTCTGCTCATGCTTTCTTCTTCTTCTGGAATAAGATGTAATGCTATAGCGCGATCGCCACCTAGTGGCCAAACTGAAAGGCCCTCCAGGTGAGGCAGAAGGAGCTTCTCTGTTCGAGAATCCATGTAGCCTGTATGGTATTAAGAATCTTATTATAATTTAATTAATAACTTTTACAGTATGTGAACTGTATCAGATCAATATGAAAATCGTCAAAACATAGATATAGATCATTAATGTATTTCTTAACAAATGTGTTTAAATGTGTAAACTGTGTAAACTCCAAATTCAGTTTCATTGAATTAAGACGATCAAAAGAATAAAAAAAAATAATCAGAATAAAATCGGAGTCGAATCCATTCTGAAAATTATTGGCAATACCCAGCCCTATTTACAAGAATGTTTGACAAACAAAGTGCTATAAGTTTTTGTCAAAGAAACCCAAGTTGTAGATTTTGATAAATTGTGACAAATTTTTACAGAGATGCCACACTTCAATAAAGTCGCAGATGCTAAGCAATGTTTGAAAATTTACATTTGACTTTTCTCCGTAAATAAAAATTTTACGTTTGTGAATTGTCAGTCTTTTACCATATATCCATTTGAATTTTGCTAATAAAAGAAGAGAAAGAGCGTGAACTGGAAATCTGATCGTGATCTTTATGCTATTTTAAAAAATGTGAGATGATGATAAATCCTTAAAGCAATTTCGGTTGGCAAACAATCCAATTCTAGAAGCAGATTACATGAATGTTTTTATTTCGAATTAAAACATTGAATTTACACATTTTTGGCTTATACTGTTTTCTCTTAGTATTAATCGCGGTTGAGTGTAATGAGGTTTTGGTGCCCTGCTGTCACCACTTGTTACCAGGTAATAATAGACTCTGACAATAGGGATTATCCCATCTGACTAATGCAGTGGAGAGCAATCTTGACAAACTAAGACACTTCCCCCTCCATCACTGCAGTGTTGCAGCGCGCCACTTCTGTCTTCAGAGCACGTTTTGGTCTGGTCACCGGCCGGCGTCTTTACTTTCATGCTTAATTACCTGCCAAGATAGACCGCTGAGGACACAGAGTCTTACAAGTATGCTATCCCTGACATGAATATATGTAGACAGGGTAGTATTGTACTGTGTTTAAGGATGAAGGATGTAAGTACCTCAGCAAAGAGAAATAAATGGAAATTCATCACCCTTTTTTCCTTATGTCTTTACTGTTTTTTCTTAGTATGCTTTGATTTTTTTCCCCTTTTTTTCTCATCTCTGTTTTTGTGTTTTGTTTTTGTCTCCAGTTGATGAGGAGGCTCTGAAGAAGAAGATCACTGATGAGCTGCATAAAGACTTTGAGCAGCAGAGGGTTAAAGCAGAGCAAGACATGCAAGCCTGGTTAGTAGCATGCACACAAACACTCTTGGCTTAAACATACACTTTTTTTCCTAAAATTAAAGCTGAATTATTATTCTCCTGTCTTGCACAAATTAAATCTTTTTCTAAAGACCCTCTCTGATGATAAATATGTTTTTAACATGTTCTTGTCATGTTTTTTTGGAGGATTGAAGACATATTTTAAGAACAATAAGCTAAAAATGGCATTTATTCAAAATGTGAGCAAAGCTGTTTGAAAAAACTAGCATATTTATCATGTAAAAAAAATGTAATGGTTGGGTATGTATTGGTCCATTCTAATGCATCCACTTGTAGACGACTAGATCCATTTATGTTTTGGCTTCAGACTCAAAATAATTGTTGCACCAATAAGTTGGGGGTGTGAGGGGCTGTAAGGTAGCAGGAGAGAGTGTAAACAGAGAGCTCTCAGCATTGGGGTTGCTCCACAGCAACGGTTCACCCCCAACTTAGAGGGGAACTTCTAAAGACCTACTGCCGCTCTAGAGCAACAATGTCCTAGAAAACGTTTTTAATAAAAAAAAAATACAGATACTATATGTATATTTGTCTAAACCTTACATCCAACCAACAACCTAAGTTTTGTTGTAGGGAATGTTTGCGACGTGTATAATTTATTCTATGACTGTCTTTGTGTTTGCTTTTTTGTTGTAACAAAAGCAATAAAAATAATGTTGGTAAAAATGGCATAATCATAATTTAAAGAAACATGGAAAGTTTTTAAAATAGATCAAAAATGATTGGAGTGGGTCTTTAAGATGTTGCTAGAAATTTGCTACCCAAACATGTTACTCTTATTTATGTTTTAAATATTGTAGTGCCACTTTGTATAGAGACAAAGGTGCAGGAATTGTGGGAAAAATTGTTGGAAGATAGATGGCTGATAGCCTACTGAAAACCAAAGATGTGACTCATATGAGGCTCAGCCTAAACACTATGCCATGGCTCATCCATCCTGATCTTTACCCCTCTACAGTTCTCTCTATCCTTATTCCCTGGCTTGAATCGGGTTACCACACCAGCGTTCGCTTCTGTTCTGTTTTGCCGCCTTCATTAATAGTCAGAAAGGTCAGCGGCAGTCTTTCCGATCCTCACTGTTTCCAATTTACCTTTCTTCCGAAGTACATCAGCACTTTTCCACCTCCTCCTCCTCTATCTGCCTTCCTCTCTTCCGCTCCTTCCTTAGGATCAATTAATCACATCTAAGAGAGGAGGGCACTATGCTGAGTGGGTGATTGGGTGATCTATTAGTCCCACCTAAAGGAAAAAAGTATGCTCTTCACGTCTTTTATTCCTTCTATCTCCTCCTAGAATCACCTGTCCTTTTCTTTTTGCCCACTATTGCTAGGTGTACACGCCGTGATGTAGGATAATTGTGCTGCACCTTCTCAGGTCTTTATAGACCTACATGATTGCCAGCAATTTCTTTTCAATGAACAAGTCAAATTTGCAACTAACTTCCCCCTCCCTTACTATTTCGGGAATATTAAAAGGTTTTTTTTTGTGGTAGCAGGTAGTGTAACACAAGGATCATCAAGTTTTTCAGGGAAAATGTAACAAGCAGGTTTGAGAAATTGTTTGGCTATTGATTTGTCTTCCAGGTTATATTTTTGCGTTCCCTGCAAGCTTTTATTGATGTCCATTTACAGGAATATTTGCAAATTGCACTTTCCTGCCAGTTAACAGAAATAACCAAGAATTCCCAGGTTTCAGTTTGTTTATTACCTGGCACAAGCTTCACCGTCCTCTAAAATTTGACTAAAAAGCAAACGCGATTGAGTGCTTTTATGTTTTTGTTCGTCTATAAAAAAATATTTTCCTTTTCATGAAAACCTTGGCTGTTCTGGCTTTTACTTGTTTCAGAAAAGGTATTTATTTGGCAGTTGTAAATGATGAAGACTCTGTGTTTAGAAATGTAAATATTTTTGCTTGATTTGTAATAAACGTTGAGAAAAATTAAACTATTAAACTGTGACACTCACACAAATCCTCTTACAGATAAAATGCTATACGGTAAAAGAAAAAAAGAAAGTAAAGATTGGCTATTTCAAGGTGTTTAGATATGCGTCTGCAGGCTTCTGCAGCTTCAACCCTTGCATACTAGATTTCAGTCTTTTTTTTTGTGATACCTGTGGTTTGCAGGACACTGTGACATCACAGAGCGAGGTAAGAACAGAGTTATTCAGCCTTCCAATTTTATCTCTGCACAAATCATAGCATATTTGCTACATCTCAGAAGTGGTGTGCTAGTGCAAAAATCTAACACTGCTTTCAAAAGAAAAAGCTTACTGAAAAGGATGACTTTGTACTGCATCCCTGTGGTATTTTTGGCCAGAGGATTACACATGATGATCCAAGACTCTTTTTTGGAAGCCAATAGCTAAAACGTGTCATCTGAAATCCTTTAGTTGACAGAAACTATTTAGTTTTTAGGAAAATAATGTTTTTTTAGCTTAAATATTACAACAAAAGATCATCCTTGGTGGTAAGTTTTGAAAAGGATGCAAATAGGGTTATCATAAAAAAAAGAATACATTTCATTGTGTTTGGTTAAAATTCATCAGACCAATTAGAGCAACAAAATTTGCTAATGCTACATTCACACCGGTCATGTGATTGGCGTTTAGCAGGGAGGGAGGAGCTTCTTCCTCTTGTTCTTTTTCTACTATTTACTAGCTTATGTCCATCATCTACAGCTGGAAGAGACTTGGTGCGAAATGTCGAAGCGGTGAAAATCTCACAAATTTGGCTCCACGTTTTTTCTTTCAAAGCTATTTCAAAATATGAAAGAAAGACTTGGGCTAAATCTCCCTAGCCCTATATTTGGCCCTCCAAACATAGAGTTATGGAAAAATAGTGTCTTTGAATTCGGACATTATTTCCACTCGATCATGTCATCAAAAGTTGCCGGTCAGCTATGTTAGCGCGGAGCTGCTAGCGATCAGAAATACATAATTACATTGGTTTTAGAATTTAAAAAATGTCATGTTAAAACAAAAATTCATTGCTTACCTTTAAATGTAAACTTATACGCACCCATGTGAAGAAAATTAATTTGGACACCATTAGCTCTCCAAATACCCATAAAATTGGAGGGCTAGGGAGAAGCCGTAGGGGTAGGGGACGAGTTCGAATTCCGCCTTGGTGTCATTTATATTTCCTTCATGATCAATTTTCAAATGCTTGGCACTTCCGTAAATGAATCGGGACATCATCCGTACATCACTACCAAGTCCGGGTCCCTGATTGGTCAAAGTCTGACCGGGTTTAACTTTCAGCATGCATTCATTGGATGTGAGTTATTTTATGCAGAGCCCAAAAATGGTCATAGAAACTTGTAAAGCAATGTGTGAATGCTAAAGTTTGAAACAAAACTTGTGTTTACATAGATTATTCATAAAAATTGGTCACTTGAATGCCCATTTCTGAGAGTGGTGTGAACGTAGCTTGACACTTTCCATTTTTTTTAATTTATTTTTATTCTGTGTGTTGCTTGACCAGCTGTATTTGGAGATTTGTGAAGTTGTCTAACAAATAGAAAAGGTAAAACATGTTTTTGTAATTATGTTAGTATTTACAGAGTATAACCCAAGTTTGAGTAATAGACACATTTTATGATTATGGTCTTGTTTATTTATTTTCTCAAATGGAGCTACGGCATTATTGCTTTGTGTTCACATTTCTTAAAAGTTGCTCCAGGACACACCAAAAACAGAACAGTAGTTATTCATAATTCAATATTGTCACACCCTGCTGGTTGCGTCTGGACTGAAGATCAGTTAATAAGAAGACTTTCGCTATTCTGTCCTTTTACAGTATTTGTAGTGCTTAGGCTCTGAGAATTTGACGGTTTCTGGTATTTAGATTAGACCACGTTTCTTCTGCTCGGCTTTAGGGAAATGTGTGAACCCTAGTGATCTGGCTTAGCATATTTTGCTGTGGAAGAAGTTAAGTTAAGGGCTCTAAGTTCTGACTTTATTTAGGTGCAGCCTAAACTGATTTGTAGAGGGAAGTGGGCGCGCAAAGTAGATTTGCTTCTGCTGCTTCTCTGTGAGGCATCAGAGCAGAACGGCACAAAAAAGGATGGGTGAGGAGGTAGGGTGAGGGTAAGAGAAGCCTCGCCTTTTCCCCCCCAACCTAACACGTCTTTTGTCACCATTTGTTCAATTTTTCTTGTTTTACTTTCAGGACACTTCACTTTGCCCCTCTTGTCTTTTCTTTTTCTCATATTCTTTCATCTTTGAAACGTTGCACCAGGCTCTTTTTTTATGTTTTCAATCTTTAATTTGGGTTTCTCACCTTGTCATTTATCTCAACTGTCTTCTCTTCCTCCATCCCTCTATGTACAATCCCCTTGTTTGAGTGCCCATATCACTCAAAGGTTAGTTGGTATTGTAAAACTTCTGGCTATTATTTTAAGGCTCGCAGACTATATTGGCTTGTCCAATATAATTACATTTCAGATTTTTAATTGAGAACATTGACCTTGTCAGAGCTTTTGCCTTCCTTCAAAGTAAGTAGACCCCCTTTTACATTTCTTAATGCTCCTATTGGGGATCAGACCCAGAGAGTTTAGCACACTTTTTTTGTCAATCCTTTTGTTACTTTTTAATGTTTTTGGTTATTAAAACACAAATATTTCTAATTCTTTTCAAATATTACAATTTTACACAGCAGTTTAGTTTTTTTTATTCTGTTTCAAGCTATGCTTTAAGCTCTTAAATGCAATTGTTCTTTTTGATTGTTGCTAAATAGTTTTCATCAATTCATTATTAGATTATGTTTCTTGGTTCTTTCCAAATCCTTTTATACTGTAAATAAAGCATTGATCGTTGATCTTGACCTAATAGACACAGTACCAGATACGGTGACAGACGCATAACTAGTACCAGGTTATGGTACAAGTACCGGTCCAGTTCGGTTCATGTCCCGAGGGTTGGGGATCCCTGATTAGTTTTTCTGTGGCCCGGTACCAAGCGGCACTCAGACTGGTACCTGTTCGCTACCTGGACGTTGGGGCCCCATGACTTAATGGGAACAGCTAGCACATCAAAAAGTGATGAGTTTGGGACGTCAAAGCGTCAAAAAGGGATTCGGAGGGGACCTGAACCATATGTCCTTATATACAATAGAAATACTTTATTCATCCCAAGCTGGATGACGAGTTGGGCGTCAGAATTAGTTGAAAACCTTATTTTACTTTTCAAATGTTTTTTTCATCCAACAGATAAAACTTGCCATTATTACTAGGGGTGTGCATCTTTCCCTCTCACACGATTCGATACGTATCTTGATACATGGTCCACAAATCGATACATAAAGAATTCAACTTACTTTTCAGCGATGCAATATAGTTCGATTCTTTTTCGAAAAATGTTAAAATCTAGATATAAAGCTATAAATAATAATGCATGGTATATGACTGAGACATTTATTCAGGTATTGACTTGGATTACCCAAGCTTTGATTGGATGTCTTTGTGTTTGCATCGTATGTAAATAAAAAGGCAAAAGCGGTAGACAAAAAAAAAAAAAAAACAGAAAGAGAAACTGCAGTTTGCCAGAAATCTTATTATTTACTTCTTGATTGATTTTATTCCTTTTAACCAACATAATCTTGTTTATATCTGTGGTTTCAAACGATACTGCAGTTTCTTGATCAATTTTCAATAAGTATCTATTTTTTTGCATCTCCAACCGATGCTGCGGTTACTCTCACTGCCCAGTTGACTTTTCGATTCGTATCCAAAATCTTTCACATCCCTAATTATAACTAAAATAAATTAGACTCAGTCTAATCATCTTTTGATCTATTTTAAAAGCGTTACATGTGGTCTTTTAATTATGATTATGCAGTCATTTTTTTAGGACATAGTTTTAACAGAACGGCTGAAAGTTCATTAGAACTTCACCCCTGAGTGTGGGTCCATTGGTGCGGAGTAAGCCCGCCACCTTCCCACTATCCATCTGTTTACATGCGCTCCTGCTAGTCTACAGCCCTATCGCAACCTCAATCTAACATTATAGGTGGAACAAAGATGGCAATCAATACCGGAGCCATAAAATTTAGCCATATACCATTTCGGATCAGGAAAACAAAGACATACATAGATCTAGCCGTCTCCAAGCGGATGCAGCAGAATGGAGTGGAGTAGGGAGCTTCTTGCTTGCCATTGTAGCTTTTACGTCACACTTACAAGCTTTTTCCAACGGCTCTTTTTCATCTGCTCCTTTTTTTTTACACCAGTTTAATTAAGCAAATGCTCAAAAATGCAATTCAAGCTTAAATTTTTAAATTTCCTCCATCTTCAGGAAATTACCATAAGAACATGTTAAAAAGACCATAAACACAATTTTCATTGAGTGGATCTTTAAATTTTAATAATTATAACCTATATTTTTACCCTGGTTACTATATAAGAATATATTATATTTTTTTAAAGAATTTCTCAGGACTTAGTCTATCTTAAAGAAAAATAAATTCTAAAAATTTGCTATCACATTGTTTTCCTCACTTTTTTAAAATGATTATTAATGCATTTTATTACAACATCTATATTACCTGTTTGAATTCAACACCCCTCATTTTGTCTAAATGCACCACATTCATGTGTGATGTATGCATGTGTGTCAGATCCCATTCTAGGGACCATAAAATATTTACAGCCGGCATTCTACAGCATTATTGCTGTCATTAATATTGCATTAGGTCCTTAAATGGTTTTGTTCCAAAGCTTTTTTGACTGAAGCTGCACTGTTTTGCTTGTTCGCAAGACTCCCGAAGAACCTTATTGAGACTGATCTTCTAAAGATAGAAGGCTGACATCAAGCAAAAATGCTATTTTTGTGGGTTTGGGAAAGAACAGGTGGTAAGGAAGGGCTGATATGCTAACAGTTGAAAAAGCATCAGGCGTTAGCTTAAATACCCATTTTATTTATAGCTACACTGTAGAGTATTTAAAGGATATATGTTTTTGTTTTAAGGTCACTTTCTGGAAAAACAAGTGAGCAAATAGAAGGTCAAACACAGTTTGTCCTACTTTGTACCTCTTTAATTTATGACTCCTCTCTGGTTCTAGTGTGTCTTTTCCAGGACTCGCTCCAATGAACAACCAAAATTATTCTTTCTAAGCCAAGATCATGATCTCAAACTACTCTTTGCCAGGCCAAAATAATCCACCAATCCTCCAGAGACGTAATACTTTTTCGTTCTCATGTTTGGGGACTGTCCTGTTTCCTGTCTTTGTCTGACTCAACCATTCTCCACATCAAAGCCCCCGTTTCCCTCACAGTGCCAATCTTCTACAGTCGAATGAAAAATGCGTCCAATATCCCAGAGACAGAGCAATAATGACTGCAAAGCAATAGAGGTGAAGCAGACAGATGGCATCCGGCTAGTGATAGCAGTCTTTGCTTGGGTTAGCACTTGTGGAAGTCAAAAGAAAGACTTTTTTTATGTGTGTGTATTGCTGTCTGTTTTCTCAGCCATATACTTTTGCTTGGGTTGCATTCTATGTTTATCATAGAATACAAGGGTGTATTTAGACTGGAAAAGTCTGTTGGTTCGAACTGAATCCGCTTAAATTGGTCCAAAACAAGTCCTTGCGTTTGATCGGTATTCAGATTACCTTCAACCGGACATCTCTGTTACGAACCAAAACTCTTAAACAAAACCACGTGACTAAAGATCTCTTCAGTCATTAGCAAGGAATCGTGAGGGCGGGGCAAACCAGAGAGATAATAATAATCAATAATGAAAATCCTATGGTTTGCAATCCTTGTTGTTAAAAGTTGTTTTAATGAACCCACATTCATCCGACCACATCTCAATGAGTTTATGTGTCTCACCGTTGCTCCTCTACTATGTTTACATCCCGTAATGTTAACACAGGCTACTGTGGTTGTTTTTGTCCAGTTGTTCTACTTCAAGCCTATTGAGACTGAGGAAACTAAGAGCGAACCAGTCCAACTGGAAACTAACCAAGACCAACTCAAAAGATGGATCAGAGAGCGGTTCCTGGTCCTGAACCAAGGTCCGCTTGAGTGTATACAGACTGAAAATGTGTTCAGGGTTATTAGTGGAATCAAATAGAGGTGTGCATTGGTAAGTGTCTGAGGCAATACAATACGTATCACAATACATGTATTATGATACGATACATATCCCGATATATCCCATAACAGTACCAGACAATATTTCACTTTTTCTTTTTTAAATTATGACTTAAGAATTATTTGAATATTAATAACTTTTTCCCCTAAGTAAAATTTCAAAATAAATGTTGTTTAAAGATCAGAACATTCAGCACTGCAACTGTATCTCATAAACAAGTTGCTTTTACCTAAGCAAATTCATTCTGCTTTTGTTTTAGTAATTCATGAAATGTTTAAGTGAAATATTTAAATAATTAATTAAATATCACCTTGGTAGTATTTTAAATCGATACAAGTATCACAAAATGAAGTATTGCAATATTCCACTAAATTGATATTTTCTTACACCCCAAGAATTGAACTCTAGTTCACTTTAAGTGAACCTAATGTGTCCAGTCTGAATACACACTAAATGTTTTCAGACTTCTCAAAAGTTCTGGAAAATGGATTTTGACATTTGACATAATTTTTTTCTGGTAGAATGTTTTTTTTTTTTTACAATACTAGCACCAATTTAACATTTGTCACTTTTTAACGTGTCACAAAAATTCCACAATTTTTCCACCAACTTTGTGACAAAGCACCAGGCGCTTTTGTACACAAAACTCTGCAAGAGCCTTTTCACTCGGTCAAACTCTTATTTGAGCCCATTTTGCTTACATCAACAAAGACATGTCAAAAAGGTTCACTTTGCTGTTTTCCTGATCTGCGGGAGTACCATTGTAATGCTTTTCCAAGAAAAAAAAAATCCCACTGTCCTTCATCTGTCATAGTTGCTGAAATAGTAAAAGCTTCTTAAGTAAAGGTAGTTTGGATGCATTAGCAGTGCAGCCAGGGAGGCGTGAATCGTGGGGGAAATGGTGAATGTAAAAGGCCATTAGGAGGCTCCCCTTATGTTTGTGTGTGCGTTAGTCAGAGCCTGATGATGGATGAAGTATGCTGACGTGTGCAGCCCAGTGGACTGTGAGACTGGACATGGCTGGTCTCCCTCCATCTCTTTCTCCCACTCTGCCTCCCTCGCGCTTTGCTTCACTTAAACAGGGCCAAACATGTCATGTCGCCACAACTCCCGTTCTCTCTATACCCGTTTTCTTCCCTTCCCTTTGTCCCTATCTCATTTTGCTCCTTCGGCTCCCTGACATTTCCTGGTGTTGTAGGGTAGACGGCGGCTTTGAGGCATCGGGCATACTTTTATTAGGCATACATGTCATTGCTAAAGCTGAAGGAATCCCTCTAATCTGTTTGACTGGGTTGTCCCAAATTTAGCATTTAGCCGTTTTGTACATATATGACACAGTGACTAAAGAAACAATTGGAATTTTTCTGATTTGAGCTCAGAAATTGCGTGCATGCGTGTGTTATTTAATGTCGAGCATAGCAAAAGCCAAGAGGTCAACAAGAATGTACTATACTCATGCCTGCAACCATGTGCTTAAGGATTGTATAATTAATTCAATCTAATTGAAAAAAATATGTTAATCCTCAAAGGGAATTTCAGTTATAGTATAAATTATTGAAGAAGTGAACGAATAAATGAAGAAGAAAGAAAGTGTAGCAGCAAAACTCCAGAGAATGAATGAATCTGGGTATTGACTGTAGTACGAGTAGATAACACAGGTAAACTGCCATTGGACAGCATGAGTGCACTGGATATGATAATTGGACCAAGTGGGTGTGACATCATCCACAAAAAACAACTTGCTTCCTGCTCCAACAAATTGAGGTCACTATTTTTTTAATGAAAAGAAATAAATGTTATATTGATGATCAATATCAACTTTAGAAGAGCTTTGTGGGGCGGCTGTGGTGCAGAGGTAGAGTGGTCGACCTCTGATCGGAAGCCTTGTCTGCCCATGTGTCAAGACACTTAACCCCACATTGCTGTTGGTGGTTACAGGTTGGGGTCAGTGTTAGGCAGCGAAGCCGCCATCAGTGTGCGAATGTATGTGTGGCTATAAAGCACTTTGGGCCTTCAAGGAAGGTAATAAGGTGCCGTATTAGTGTACACCATTTACCATTCAAGTTGAACCTTTCCTCAACTGTAGCCTTGATCCCAAAGATCCAAGCTGAAAAAACTGTTTTAATTTGATAGAATTTAATTTGATTTAGCTTTTCTAGCTAGCCTGTGATCAATTCATGTTCTCAGTTGCTGTCGGAATCCTCTTATTCATCAAGAGTATCTTTCCAAAGTCTCTTTGAATCTTTCAATGACTGATGCTTATTAACATCCTCGTCTTCTTTCAGTGTGCCGTGACTCACTCTGACACACGCACTGCCTGTTTCATGTTTGGTGTACCTTGCCACATTGTTTGATTTCAAGCAGAGGAAGACTTTCAGGGGTTTCAGGGATGTTCCTTCTTATTCAATCAAGCACACTGTCACTGCAAAGGGAGTTAGTTGCTAGGCAACAATGAGAACTCGGTGACAGGGTTCAAACGGTGGTCCTGTCTGCAGAAAGTGTGCTGCCTCTGTCTACACCACTGTAATTCCTATTTTGTGGTGATGTTAGATAATGACAGTGAAATAGCTCTCTGATATGATTATTTGCTATTAAAATAAATTGATCTGACAGTAAATACTTCAGGTTTTAATGGTATTCTTACTTTGAATTGACCTTGACTGAAATGTTGCTCCCATATGACAATATGTATTATAAGAAGGACATTAAAAGAGATGTGAACTGCATAAAAACGTGTAAATCAATATCACAGCTGATTGGCTTGTATCTATGCTTCAAAGTGGCAGTAATTCTACAAGCAGGTGTGAGTTAAAGCTGCCTGCTGTCAGTTCTTCCTTGAAGACTGCTGGTTATTGAAAAGCCAAACATTGTTTTATTTTTTTTCCTCTTCAATTTAAATACCCAGTCTTGAACCTTAATATTCTAGAATTTGTTTCAAGATCTGAAATATTGACGTTTCCTGCTCTGGTTTATTCAATAAACTTTTGCCTTCCTACATTGAAGGGACACCATTTTCCTTTCACAATCCTCCTTTTTATGGCCTAGTGATTAGCAGTTTCAGAGGGATGTTAAAGCAAACATTTTGCTGTTTCAAATCTTTTAATATGAAAATGGAAGTCCATACCATTGACTGTACATGAGAACTGGACCAAGTGGCTGCGACGACACCTAAGAAAAATGGCTTTCTTCCAGCTCCAACCAAGTTAACTCAATTCAGTCGTTGTTTATTTGCGATACGGACGCTGGCATGTTGGGGCCAGGTGACGTCAATGAGCAATGATTGGTCCAAGTTGGTCAAAGCCAATGTTTCTATGGCAACCACTCTCACCAATGAGGGAGGAGATTGTTATAATTCCACATCCCTACCTCTTGAAAATGGGCTTGTGAAAATCTGTCAAATGTTTGACATGAAACCACATACTTTAATCATAGCATCATATTGATCAGTTGATTACTTGAATAACTTGAAATAAAGCAAAAACTATCATGAATTATCGTGGATTAGCAAGAGCATATTTAAAACAGGTAGCAGAGTAAGAATGATTATTCTGACAAATAGAATGACTGAGTAATAGCTGTTTATTTTTCAGTAAAACTCTATAGGGTTTTGGGTTGCAAATACTTTACAACCTGAGGAGTCACTCAGTCCAGTTCTCATATATAGTCAAGGGTTCAGACATGTGAAATCTTTGTGCTGCCATCAGTAAAGTGCAACATTCCTTAAAAAAAAATCCGAAGTGTGATTGAATTTGAATCTGATTGCTTTAAAGAGTAACCAAACCCTAAAGCAACTTTTTTTTTTGGCTGCTGACCTCTATAAATGGGGCTTTAAAAGTGCTGTCTGTTGGGCATTGCCACATTTTTTGAAAAATTAAATAAACTTTTTTAGTTCTTGAAAATATATACCTGTTTGGTGACCCTTTAAAATGTAAACTGACTTCTAAATAAAATGTACAAAGTGTTCTGTTGTTGTAAGGACATTTTTTCTGTTCTTTTTGTTTAGTTTTTGTAGTTTTATACAATTTTTTAGATTAGATAAAACATAATATTTCAGATCCTTTTCTTTAATCAGACAGGCTTTGTTATTGACCTCAAATATCCACTTTTTTGAGTATTTTGTCTGCATTGAAAGTGTTAATATTGTTTTCCTTGTAATCTGACAGGTTTGAGGCTGAGAAAGCCCGACTTTCTGCAAAAGCTCAAGTTGAGGCCCAGACCCAGTTTCGAGATGAAGTTTCCAAGATTATTTCTGCAGAGCGGGCTGCAGTTAAAGAAAACCTCCAGCAGACTATTATCAGAGAACGGATCGCCACAGAAGACGAGAAGCTTCGTGCTCAACTCTTTGTAAGTACCTTCTCTAAACAAGACCAAAATGCAGTTTTTATGAGATGAAGTGCTACTCAAAACCTATTGAAAAATTGACTTTATTTGCTTAGAGTTGAGTATTGATAAGAACTGGGAATCAAAATTTGGGGTCTTTTATTATTTTCAAAAAAGTCGATAGTTTTTGACGTTGAAGTTTGTTTTTTTATATTCTCAGTTTCTGAGAGCCATCCAGACAACACGCACAACACTTTAGAGTCAAGATTAAGTTAGCTGTCAAATATATATAAAGACATCAGGATCTCAAAGGAGAAAACATGCACTAATGAAAACGGTGAACTAGTGTGTTGCTTGTATTTTGGTTTGATGTCAGGTATGTTTTTCACAATTAATGAAAGGCTAAAACATGACGTTGTCGAGCAAAAGCCAATATCGTTGAAGGGTCTTACTGGGAAAATAAAGTGGTTGAGATGGAAATACAAAGCATTAACAAAAGATCCTTTCAGTTGAAGAGTTGACAGACGCTTCATGTTTAATTGTTTGAAGACCCATATCTTGCTTTCTTATTTTATCTTAGCAAAAAAGGAACACTTGTTTCTATAATAGTTGTCAAATGGATTTAAAAACATGCTATCACTGAAAGCACATTGCTTAGCAACTGGTATGAAAACTGCTAGTATTGGTACATTTTTAAACAGAACCCAACTTCAGTCTGTTTATCAGTTCCACCAACTTCGCACACTGGCTGACTACTATATGCCACAACAGCCCCTATAGATGGATACGGCAAATCTGTATGGGGCATGCAGTTGGCCCACATGAAGTATCAAAGTTGTAGATCGTTTGTTGAGCTTGTAGAGTGAAAAACGTTTTTCTAGGGGCATCTGTGGGCATCAATGCTATAGCACACACTAAAAGAACATTAAGCAGGAAGTAGGTAAGACGGGGGGGTCATACAGATTTTTTTTCACAACTCTCTTGAACAAACCCACTAGTGCTGGTCAAGTGAAAGCGCTCGTTGTGTGACCTTTGCATGCAGCCAGGCTGTTAGAAAAGAGGAAATTAGACAATTAAAGTGTAGTTTGTGTGGCCGTCCTATGACTGACTTTATTCACTTACGCATCATGTGGACTCCCCATGCGTGCAGCATTAGTAAGAAGCCAGTGTGGGTATAGGGTATTGTACAACAGCATCACACTTACTTCATAAGTGTGTAAATTATCCTTACAAATACTTTGCGATACGCTTGGCCCACGCACAGCAATGGTATGTTCCATTGTCATGACGTCCCTAAAGGTTGCCAAAGAAGCCACAAAGAAACTGCAAGACACACCTGGAATCTCCCTTGAGATGCCCTGTGCATGCATTCTCACTCAAACTTGCCATTTATGGACACATTTTTTGGGCCCCTTTCACATCACTCTTTGACGTTTTGGGTGTCCCCAACTCGTCGTTTATGACATGCTGGCTGTTCCTACAAATCACGTAATGGATGCTGTAACGGATGCCTTTACGTACGCTGTATCAAACGTCAACCGGTGCCGGGTTAGGGTTATTGTTCAGGTCTGGTCCACGTCCCGTTACCTGTACTGGGGGGACCCGACAGCTAGCACGTCAAAAAACAATGATTTGGGGATATCCAAAACTAGGGCTGGGAATCACTGGGTACCTCACGATACGATACGATACGCGATACATGGCTCACGATATCGATAATATCGCGATACTGCGATAATTGGTAAAAATCCTCTCTAATAACTACCATTATATAGAACATGTTTTTGGGGGGAAATATATCCCCATTTATCTTTTTTACCTTAAACACAATCATACTAAACAACTTTTCTTATTTTGTGCAACAAATTATAGACACTTTTGTGCAAAATTGCTGAAATCAGTAATACTATGTCTTTGACAAACATTGACAACAACTGAATTGGAATTATCTGTCAGATTCAATGTTAACAATAGTAAACATGATCAGCAGTCACACTACTTAGTGCAGAATTGTTGTAAACAGAACAAATATTAAATAAGTCAAGTAGTGACAGCTATCTACCTCCAAAAGAACGTCACACCAAAGGATGATGAATATAATGTTTTACAGCCTCTCTCAAAATTGACCTAATTTTTTGTGCACTTGTCTTTCACTTGAAAAGGGCCGAGCTTCCAAAAATAAAGGCTGATTTACTCAGACTGTTACTTGAGATTATTTTTCCAATTTTTTTCATTTTTCCATTTGGTCAGTCAGCAGTCAATAGGTAAAATCCTTAAAACACACATAATAATGGCAATAAATATAATTTTAAGTGCTTCAATTAATTAGCATTCTCCCTAATTTTACAGTGAATTCATATACTTTAGTTTAATTACATTTAAATTTAACTTCATACATCAAATCCTGCTTTTTTATTTGAGAATTACTTTAAAATTAACATTAGCAACAAGTAATTACATTGTTTGAAAATGTCACATTATAAATTTATCAAAGTTACACCGTACAGCAGCAGGTTAAACATTGAAGTGCACGAAAGCGAAAATTCCGACGCTCCTTGAAGTGTACACAGACAACTGCGAAGCACGCGCTCAGTTCCCACAGCAAACAGGAAGTAAGTGATCGCTGACATTCTAGCGCTCAGACAAAGTCACTTCTTACCGGGTGGATCTCCTACAGATGGATGATAAATGCTGACAGTAGACATGCTTCACACACGCGCTACAGAGCCTGTATCTCACCGGTGCTTCTCCCGAATGAGCGCGTGCATCGCTATTAAAAGTCCGACGCAGCGTGCGCCCATAGTTCCGGCGCGTGACTCAGACATATAATATCGATACTTGGTGAGAACCCACCGAGAATCGATCGCAGGACTAAATATCGCGATATATCGCAATATCGATATTTTGGCACACCCCTATCCAAAACATCAAAAAGTGACATGTAGAGGTCTCTAAAACCATATGTCCACATATGACGAGTTGTGAGTGACAATGTGTAGGTCTACAACTCTTAACAGGCACGGACAATCTGAAAACCCACAGCATTCGTACGGGTCAAACCCCAGTACATGTGCATATACCTAAGGCTTCACAGGTCTCTTTGAAAATGCACCAAATTATGTTTTTTTTTCTACCCCTCTTCACCACTTTTTATAATCTGCACATTTTAGAGCAAATTTCAAATGTATCATGTTTTATTATTGAATAAACTTCACTCCATTTCTTGTATAACCTTGTAAACGAAGGCAGGCATTTTTTTGTTGTTGACATTTTGGCTTCACTGAGACACATTCCTCTCTTCACAAGGGAATTGTTCTGTTGTGTGTGATGACACATGGAAAATATTAGCTCTGTGTTGATATGAGCTTCACTTTTCTGAGTAATTCATTAAAATGTTTTAGTATTTTCATGTTCCACTGCCAGAAAGCTGTGCTTAGACACAGGAAATTATAATTTTTATGTCACTAGTATTTATACATCAAAGAAGGATTTGTGAAGTCTAAACTGAGAGGACCTTTGCAGTTCATTGTGAGCCTGGCACAGTAAGTGAATGTCTTCTTTAACTCTAGTTATCCGTGTCCAAATCCGTAGCTGTTCATCCTGCTGCTGCCATGAAAAATGTCCTTATATTTGTCAGCTTGTGTCTTTACTTTCACTAAATTACCCTTCTAAAAATTGTCAGATAAGCTTTTCCACACACACAAGCAGTTTACTGTTTACAAAAGAAAACACATTTTCCCTGGAGTGTGGCTGCTGTTTACAAACCTATGCTATTGATTATATAGCTCATTTCACACGATCATTGCTGTAATAGAAAAATGAATCATTTTGTTGAGACAAGAGTTGGAGTGAGGCGTTGACGTGATTCCTAGCCACAGGGCAAGTGAATGAGGAATCCCTCATTTGGAACGGAGTTCAGACCGAAACGGGAGGAGGGGGAGGCGATGAGAGAGTGATTGCGAGAGTGGAAGCCCCGTGAGGTGATGTGTTTCCCCCTTCAGCATCTTTTAGGAGAGCTGTTACAGTTAAAGGTTTTCTTTAATTTAATTTTATATAGGGATGCAAGGGGCAGCTAGGAGAGGGCTCGCTCTGAACTCGGGAACCTTTCCGTCCATGAGCTGAAGCCATTTCTTGTAGCCTCCAGGCTGACCCGAGGCCTTCAGCAACCTTTGAAGCTGCACATAAAAATGCCGTTGGTCTTTTAAGGTCAGTCGTAAAACTCCCGTCTGGTTGTTTGTGTACACGCTATATTTTCAAGTCCAGAAATGTATCGCCTTTAAAGTTTGTGTCAACTTCTTCAAAGTTTTTTTCTTTCCGATAGCTTTACAGTTGAATGTTTTTTAGTGTTTAAATTTGGATGAAGTTTCACATTTACTCTTGAAAACCTTATGCAAACTGGATAGACCAGGTAAATGTCAAGTTAGAGGCCTTCTTTTAAAGACCCACTCCAATGGAAATAGTGTTTTCAGTATGTTCTTGTGCCATTTTTGTCATGATGAAGGACATATCAGAAAATTAATTTTAAGTTTGCATTTCTGAGTATTTCTTTATTCAAATTGTTGTAAATCCAGAGCAGTCAAAAGAATGCAGTTGGAAAAAGCTTGTAGGTGTGACATAAAACCTACAAAGCTCCCTGCTCTGCTCCATTCTGATGCATCCACTGGTGGATGACTAGATTCATGGAGATCTTTGTTTTTTGTTGCACCACTAATGTTAGGTTGGGGCTGTCAGGGGCTGTAAGATAGCAGGAGTGTATAAACAGATGGATGATGGGAAATGGGTGTGTGCTTACTCTGTGCCAACAGCTTCGCCCACAACTCAGAGGCATTTTTTTTTTTTTTTTAATAAACTCCTGCTGTTCTGCAGAAATGGTCGGGCACAGTTGTGCAGACACAGAGTGTATTTGTGTTGTGAACCAGTGTAGCAATGGCCAGGGTTCCTAAAGGCAGATATGTGGTATGTGTATCTATCTTTTATGTGATTTGGATGTTGTTTATTTTCGTTGGAGAAACGTGGACACTTTGCCAAAGAAAGGCTCTAGGATGACATCATAAAATGGGAGGCAGCCACACGCAGCGGCAGGCGAAGCTTCAGGAATCAAGATGTTTTATTTCCGCGTTGGAAAAAACTTATGTAAATAACCAATATTTCATTAATAATTTGTTTTTAGTGTTCCAAAGGTAATATATGTGGATAAAGTTCACTCTGAAAGGCTTAAGAAAATCATGGTATGGCCCCTTTTTCTTTTTATTGAGATCATAAATAATCTGGCACCTCGACCACTCCAAAGCTTTGCTAAATTGACATCAGAACAAATGAGGAGATCAACAAGGTCCACCTGTAATGGCCAGTGTAGCATACTTAGAAGAAAAACTTGTCTGGGCCAATCAACATTTTCTTTTAGATCAATAATACAGTGGAATAAACTGGCAACGCACCTAAAATTGTGCAAAAAATGTGAAAAATATTTGCATGGAATTACATTTTTTTTTTTTACAAAGCAGGCATGTTGACATTGTTAAATATGTTGTAAGTTTGTAAAGTTTTTACAGTGTTATTCTCACTCTCTCTTGTTTTTTATTATGAAATAAGTGTAGCTTTTAAGTAATCGCATTGTATTGTTTTATGTTAATTGGTAATTCTTGCATTTGTATGTCTTTGGGACTGCAGATTGGAATTAGCTCCTAGAGCTACAGTTTGGTACAAAGCACCTTTTATTTGATTAATGCTCCTGTACATGGTCACATTCAAAAAAAACTAAATAGAAACAGAAAATTTAGAACCAGGATGTCTGCCATCCTATATCGTTTTACTGTCTCCAAATTCACAACGGTCAGCTTCTTGCAGCAAACCCTTCATCGATGAAACACTAAAACTCTTTGTGTTTCTATCTTTTGCTTGTCTCTTTCTGATCCATTGTGCCTCGGTGTGAATCTTTATCCGTGAATTATGAACATTCGAGTATCTGGATAATTTCCACCTCATTTTAAGTTTGATTGAACGACCTTTTCCATGATGTACCAAATCATCTCGGCTCAGATCACCAATTAAATGAAATTCACCTCGTTTGTCAAGCACATGAACATTTGTAATTAGAAGGTATAAGCTGCCCTGATTGCTGAGCACAGTCAATACAGAGATCGAATAAGAGCTTAAGGGAGAGTTTATGGGTTGCTGTAGTAAGCACATAATCTGGTGTCTGATAGAGCTTTAAGGGATCAATGCTATAGACCCTTTATGGTTAGCTGTTTTTTTCTCATTTTTTTTCTCCATATCTGATTGCTTTTACTCTGCCTTTTTCTTTTACTACTATCCACAGTTTCCTGAGGTAACAATGTCCATCCAAACAGAACCGGATCTCATCTGCTTTCCATGAACATTGAACT
>NC_050534.1:13210524-13211439 GCF_002922805.2 Oryzias melastigma | reverse complement strand
TTATATTTTGCCTTTAGATGGATTGTTGCTGCACCTTCTCTTGGTGGGTGGCAATTCGACTCCTTTTTCTTTCAACTTTTTAACCTATTTGCCATTTGATTACCCTGCTAAAGTCCTGCTTTGCAAAGGTAAAATGATCTCAATAAGCAGTGTATTGACTGAGAGAGCATAGAAGTATAATCCCTATGTGGCTTTATACTATCATGTCAAGAACATTCTACCGTACTCTCATGTATTGACTTTTGTGGGTAAAATTTGGATTTTTACTCATTTAGACATTTTTTAGCTTTTTTTTTTTACAACACTGTGAAAGGTATGTACTGTGGGACATCTCTGATTGGATGATAACATTTGTCCATTATTACAACTGAAAGTTATTAGTCACGAAGCAGTGCTCTGTACTAATCATAAAATATTTACTAGTTTGTGGACATTGAGAAAAACTCAAACATAATCATTAGCGATGTCCCATAGTTCCTCTCTTTTAAGTTTTATACAGTTTTGTTTCATTTTTTAACATTTCATATTCATTTCTGAAAATTAATTTTCCAAAACAATTTATTCTTGATTAGTTACATAATGTTGTTTCTGGATTTTTTTTTTTCATTTCTAAAATGTAAAGTTTTTTTTATTCTTTATGCTGCTTTTTGAATCGTCATTGTGATCTTTAGTGTATTTGTGGATTGACTGGTTTGTTGGTGTGGTTTGCACTTTAGGGCCACCATACTTTTAAGTGAACATACAGAAAAAATACTTTTAAATTCTATTGCAGCCTCCAAAAAAAAAAGTTTTAGTTTTCCTGCCTTTGGAGCTAGCTGATTTTTAAATACTCTAGATTAGATTATGTTTATATCGTAAATAAATAAAAAATTAAAGTAAGTAACAATGACGACCACATTAGGTATTGGCATTACA
>NC_050534.1:13208150-13210447 GCF_002922805.2 Oryzias melastigma | reverse complement strand
GAAATGGAGATGAAATAACCATTTATTAAAAATGTTGCAAAAAACCACATTCTTTCAAAGGGTGTCCTAATTTTTTCACATGACTGTAGATGGTTGCACAACAATGTAGGGCAGCTGGAGAGTAAAACCAGTGGATCAAGTTTCCTACCACTTCTAATCTGGTGCATGTTTTTGTAAAATTTCAACGTTTCTAAACGGGCTGCAAATCTACCACTAGCTCAGCAGTATAAATTAGAATCTGGCTTACGCTTTGAATTTCAAGAAATATAATGCTTTAAAATCTCAGAGCCATGAGCGAAGTAAAGAATGAGAAGGTTCCACTAGCAGATTAACATTCTCCAAACAGAAATGTTTAGATTTGACCATGAAATTAAAAGCAGTTCAGACTGAATTTCCAACAATTTCATGGGTTGAAGAAAAAAATATTCTCATAAGTAAATATAGTTTTAGCTGAATCAATGTTGTTACCACCTGTCAGGTACAACGGTAGAGAAGTAACAAGGCTTAGAAATGATTGTAAAATCTGACTTCTACAGCTCAAATATTACATATTTGAATAGTTCTAAGAGGCTTTTTAAATTTAGATGTGCAGTTCATCATAATTTGGTCAAAGGTCTGAGACCATGAATAGCATTTTAAATATTTTTAAAAATGAAAGGTTTTTTGATTTTCTTAAAGAACCACTCTTAGGAAAATTGTTGGCGTTTTAAGATGTTCTTGTATTTATTCAAAACGTTTTGAATCAGGAGCAGATGGAAAAATGTAGTTTGAAAAAGAGCTTATTTGTGATGTTGAAAATATTCCGGAAGGACCACAATCTGCAGACACTAAGAAAACAATATATGTTATGATTTTGGCTAAAAGCTACATAATCATTATTAAAAGACGAAGAGGAACTTTTTTAAAATTGGCCAATTTCAATCCTACTCATTAAATTTAAACGTAAATTGCTCTAGGATTTTTTTTTCACTTTTACCCTATAGATCCTAAAGTTTAATAAATATATATATACTCATTAGAAGTTTTTCTTTTTTTTTTATTTATTTAATTTTTTTTTTTTTTTTACATAAACGTCTTTAAAATTGTTTTTCCTATTGGAAAAAAAGTCTTATCACCCCTAATGATTTCAAAAATACTTCAAAACATTCTAAAATATGGTCATAGTGCCTGTTGGTTTGTACCTCCCCAGAGGAATTTCTTTTCTCTCAGTCAATCTCATTCCCGTCAGCCTGACTGGCAGCAGCCAGCCGGCAAATCTACCGGTAATTGAAATTTCACCCAAGTGTAGGCAGGTGTGTTTGTTGTCATCGTCAGCAGCGTTGGGTTTCTGGGGTTCTGTTGTCTGAGGGGAACGTGTTCAGTGTCAACAAGCACACATGTTCTGCCATTCAGGGGACGCTATGATAAAGGAAATGATGAAATGGGTAAAAACTGTGTTTACGCCATCATAATTTTACTTAAAAGTTGAAAATGTTGCTTTTTATTTATTTATTTTTATTGAACCTTTATTTTGCCAGGACATCCTATTGTGATTAGATCATTGAACCAATTTGATGTCAGAAGAGCTTTATATTTACCACAACTTGAACTTTAGCAGAAAGATGAAAAGTATTGAAACTATAAATGTTGAGAATTTAAGCACTGTGGGTGTGATGTTTTCGCCTCAGATACACATATTCACTCATGTATAAGTCAAACAACTCTTCTTTTCTCAGTCTCCATCCATCTGTCAGTCCACATATCTGTATTTTAATAAAACCACAGACCTGCTTCGTCCCCTCTTTTGATTTCCAACGTTTTCGCTCCCAGCAGAGCCAAACTTGTCCAGAAGTCGATCAATCACCGGCCGCAGCTTCTGTCATAGCTTCTCCAGACACAAGCTCTAACCTTCAGGCAGACTTTTCAATCAAACCCAGAGCAATCAATCTTCCCTTGCTCCAAACACTGACTGGATGGAGTAATAGTTTTGTGGATTGTTGGCAACTGGTTCAAAACCCCTTAAATCTTAAATGTTCTTTGTGCTTTTTTTTTTTGGCTTTGTTTTAAAACTGACATATTTAACATCCTGTCTGATCTTCCAGCTCAGAAACATCTAATATTATTGGTTTGTTTCTCTTTTCTACACACCATAAGAGTATATTACTGATCTTAAGCTTTGTATTTTATAGTCTAATTTTAATTAAGTTAATCTTGTGGTCTATAGAAAATAGGCTGCCACGATTAGTCGACTAATCGACGACTAATCGACTATTAAAATAGTCGACGACTAATTTAATAGTCGATTAGTCGTTACTTCA
>NC_050534.1:13177166-13207882 GCF_002922805.2 Oryzias melastigma | reverse complement strand
CATGAATATGCCGGCAGACAGACCGCTATGCTGGGGCTGGATCACGCTTAAACCTCCAGAACATTTAAAACGTCCCCCGGTGCGCTTCCTGTTCGGGATGTCGGGGGTCCGCAGCTCTCGGGACGCGGCGCCGGACGCGAGCCGGTACCACCAGACGTGGTACTGGACGCAAACCGGAGCCGGGGTAGAGTGCAGGAAATCTCCAGGTCCTAGTGCCGGCCGGTTCTAGCTCGCAGCTCGGTGTTTGGAGACCCGCCCGTGAACTAGTGAGAGCAGCCGGTGAGAGAGGGCGGGACGCCCGCGCGCGCGGTATGGAAAGGCACTTATGAGAAAATCCGCGATTAATGCGTCAAAAAAATTGTCGGCGTCAAGCACATGTCAGATTATTTATATGATAATTTTATTTAAAGTTTAGAATACATTTTATGTTGTGCGCAGAATAGATTTGCTGTGCGCAACGGGCGTGGGAGCAGTGCGCAATTGCGCACGTGCGCAGCTTAGAGGGAACATTGATTAGGGCAGCTTAATATTGCTATTTTCTTCTTCTTTTTTTATTTATGAACTTGATTTGTAAGCGGTTTATAGTGTTTTGAAGAATGTCATGTACCTTGGAGATAAGCCACACTAGGAACACAGCAGTTTGTCCATGCTTTCTGTCCACCTCTTTCACAGCTCAGCCCAGTTGTTATTTAGCATGCTTTTGTCACTCCATGTTTCATCCTTTTATCTCCATCTCATGCACACACATGCACATCCACAGCCGGTAACCTGATGTTCCAGGATTTTTTCCACTGCCTCTTCTTTCACAGCAAAGAATAATGCAGCGTATCAAGAATATTAGTTTGCTTCCTGCTCACAAACACACACACACGCACACTTTTACACATCTGCTCACACACATACATCATGTCCATCCTGTCAGAGCCCAGAGAAAATCAGTACCTACTCTGCTTAAACTGAGTTCTATTTGATGCTTGGCTGCCTCAAAAACAGTTTTAATGCACCAAGCCCCCCCTCCTTTGCAAAATAGCGCTCTTCAGCAGAAGTTGTTCTTCTTTTTTTTGTGTGTGTACTTTCGGTCTGTGCCTTTGCATTTTAGATGGGTGTGAGTGGCCACGTCTGATAATGGCTGAACAGCTTAATTTACCTTCATGAAAACTGTGCCTGCTGCTTTCAGAATTGGTGCCTGTTGGTGGGCTCAAAAAGTGATTTGAAACCTTATCTTGAAAAGGTTGTTTTCGTACTTATCAGTACAAAATTAATGAAAATATGGCCAAAAAAGGACTTTAGAGTTAAAGACAAGCAATAAATAAGATAAACTAAAGGTTTCTTACGCTGAAAAAACTGAACCATTGGATCAATTAACAAAAAACTTTTGCTACATTTAAAATTTTTGTTTTAATCAAATTAAAAATTTGCCAATCAAAAGTTTTATTCGATAACAAGTAATTTTAAATGTAACAAATTACAGAGCTTTTGTTACTTGATCCAATGTTTCACTTTTTACAGTGTACAAAATAATTTGCAATTAAAATCAGTACCTTGTAGAAACTAAAGTAGATTTGACAAAAGAGGATCAATGTTTTAAAGATGAAGAATTATGAGATTTCTGTCACTGAAATAGTTTTAGAATACAGTTTAAATTTAAGTAGTCTTTGTTTATGTTTTCTTTGTTGTTCTCTAATTTTACTTGCACTAGTTCTCTAAAATTAAGTACACTCAACAAATCTTTCATTTTTTAAGGGTTGTTTTTCTTTCTTCTTTTATTTTTTACACTTTTAATTAATTGTAATTGCACAGATATTGAACTGCGAAGTCCAACAAACATAAAACATCAGAAAATCTGGATGAGTGAAACAAACAGGGAGACAGCGGCGTCAGTATAAAAGGAAAGACACTAAATAATTATAGGAGCATGAAATAGAGAGTTAGAAATTGACATTGATTGTTAAATTAGTTATCCAAAATAGACGGGGATAAACACTTTGAACAACAAAAAATGTAAAACGTATCAAAACCTATAATAAGGAGCTTTTTATTTTTATTTATTTAATTTTTTTTTTTAGCAAAAACTGTTTTTCTTTCCTCTCTTTTTTTCCCTAGTATTGACAAAGTAGATTTTAGAAGGCTACAAAATCTTGCAGCTAACATCTACGCTCACAACCTGAGAAGGTACAGTTTAAAGACGGAATGTGTTCGCATGATTATTTAGAGGTGACTCAGTTCCTTGAAAACAGGCTAACAAGTGTGAGCTTATGCTGGATTGTACTCCCCTCCCAGTTCAGCGGACCGGTGCAGACCACCTGCTGCTGGGAGGGAATGAATATGCATAAACACACTGCAGAGACACACATAATGTATAGTAGTCCCTGTCAGAATCGGCAGCCCTTCAGTTTGATGCTCTTATACACAAACAAGCTCCAGGCAATGCCCTTTAGTTTGTCCATGAGCTCACATGTCAACAGCACGTCCTAAGGCTGCATGTCTCCCTATTGTCTTTCCTTCAATGTCCCTTTCACCTTCTTTTTGCTATAGGTTGTTTAACCTTTTGTCTCTTTTGTCAACTCTCACTTTCCTATTAACTTTGCTCCTGAGGGACATGCGATGTCTTAATGGCAATATGGCTTCTCACACTCTCAGGTCATACACTGTGTCCTTTGCAAACAAGTAAAGAAACCCTATTGTTCCTGTTTCTCTCTAAATATTTTATATTGGATGTCTATATAACACTTCTTTATTTTACTTTCTCCTTTAATATTTTATATCAACATTGCTGATGTGAGTTGTTAACTGATATTGGGGGAAAATACCTGAAAAAGTTAAGGTCACATAACTATCCGTTTGGGATAACGGGGTTGCTGGTGTCATAAACTGGCGGTAAAGGACCCGAAATGCAGGAGAACGAGGTTGGTGGCAAAAACTTTAACATTTAATAAAAAAACTAGAAATTCACAAACTACATGAATAAACAAAACTGGTGGCAAAGCAGAACAGATGACCTTACAATGAACTGAAAACCAAAAATGTACACACACTGAGGACAGTATTCTCAGATATGAAAACAGCTGTGGATAACTAGCATGAACCTAAAATGACTGACAGGGGACAACTCAGAACATGCCCAAAAATGACTTAAAAACCAACCTAAATCACAAAATCCTCACAGTACCCCTCCCCAAAAGGACAGATCCCAGATGCCCAAACACGGCAGATCTCTTGGGAGGAGAGGTCCTGGAGAAACAAGGCAAAAGCTTAACCCAAAAACAGTTAGCATTCCTGAAACCAAACAGATCTGAGGGGTATCAGACAACTCCTTCCTCAGGAACAGATAGACTGGACGTGGAATGGCATTATTTGAAAATGGATGCAGAAAGACCCATCTGATGAGGCGTTTCATGATGTGGACTGAAGTGGCGAAAAACTCTGCCACTGCAACAAAAATTTCCTGTGTGGTCCAGGGTGATCAGATCAGGTCAAACTAGTGATGAAGGACCAAAAATGTAGGAAGCCGGGCTTGGTGGCAGAAACTCAAGTATTTAATAGAACATGACAAACCATATGGTGAAACAAAACTGGTGGCAAAGCAGAAGGGATAACCTGACAATGAATAACTGAAAACCAGACACTTATGTACAGTGAGAACAAGTAATAGAAATACCTGTGGATGATGAGGAACACAAATCTGAAGTGACTGACGGAACAACACAGACATAATCAATAAACAACTCAAAAACCATAAACCACAGAAACCCTGACAGCTGGTCCCTATTGGGGGAAGGTAGGGTACACCTTAAACAGGTTACAAAACTAATGATAGAATAAAAGTATGTGGCTTCTATGTTACATTTAGTCATTTAGAAAATAAATGTATCCAAAGAATATTTGCAGTACAGCAGTGGGAAGTGTCTTGCCAAATGACACAGCGTGTAATGTCCTGGATTTAAATCTCTGACTAACTGATTGGTAGACAGCTTTCAAACTGGATATTTATTGTCTTCTCTATTGGTTTATGTAATTGCAAATCCTAACACTTAGAACCATTTTGTTTAACTAAATTTTAAAATGATTATTAACTGTCTGTTTCTTCAAACAATGTATCTTGCCCCCTTTATCCCAGATGTACATGACAGGTCACAATCATTAGAACAGTTATTCTTTGCTCATTCACTATACTGTTCCACTTTCTTGTTCACTCATATCCAAGTATTTGTAAATGCACAGTAAGATTGGCTCCTTTATTTTATTCTTCTTGGACTTTATGTTCCCATATACTGTTGTCTCTTATGCACTTCTTGCTTGAAGCCTTTTCCATGCAAGTCCCCTCTTCCATTCCAATGTCTTGGTAATGAACTTTCAGCTTCTCATTTTTCCATCACGTTCTGCTGTGTGGTGGACATGACAGATGACTAAGGACCTCCAGAGGTTCGCACCCCAAGGCTCCAGATAAAGACAACTCCTACCCCAGGATGATCAATCAATCAGTTTATACCGCAGGCACACGATCAGCCAATTAATCAATCTCTGAGCCAGCAGATGTTACTGCTGTCCCTCCTCAGTAGAGCTGGCAGAAAAGTGGTGGTGGCGGGATCTTCAACAAAGGCTGGGAGGCTTAGGGTGTCAGAGATGGAAAAAGAAAGTGATCGTTCATGCTTCTATCAGCATTTTAGCCATTTAGTGCCTAATGCTTCCATTAGCTAACTAAATCATTAACTGACTTGCCTGATAGTTTACTGAACTTCATTTTCTCTTTAATGAACTCCTATTTTTTGTGAGACTAAGCAAGTTTACTAATGCACAACTGTTTTTTTTTGTCTCAACTAAGTCAGATGAAACCCTAGGTCAACTTCCATCAATGAACTGCCAAGTCCAAGGAGACTTTGTCTTAATTTGCCGCTAAATGGTACATGTGCAAACGCTGAAACACCCACACTCTCAACCTACACCTCTTGACCTTTGGTCCTTGTCCTACAAGAGTCTGGCCTTTAACCCAGTATGTCAATACATTATTATTCACTGTGAAAAAACACCCCAGAGAATGCAATTAGGGACACTAGGGTTTCCATTTTACTCCACTTTTAGTACCATCCGAAGACCTTACTCTATGTTTTCATTCATAATATTTGCTCTACATCTATTCACAAGCAATTCATCCAAACATGTTTGGAGAGAAAAGGTGCGATATGTGTTTTAGACACAAACATGCACATACAAAAGAATGAAGAATGTTAGTAGTAATCATTTTCTAGATTTTTTTTAAAGAAACTGAAAATGTATGTCTTTTAGCTTATGTTTAAAAATAATTATTTTTTTTTCATTCATGAAATGTCAGATACATTGAAACTGGTGAGGTCTCTCATTAATACAGCCATTCCTGTTCTTGAATGTGACACAGGACGGCAGAGGAACATACTTTTTAGTGAAAATGTATTTTAAAAATGTCATTGGCATTTGCGAGCTTCATATTTTTATTACTTTTTTTTGTTAATTCAGTTGCCTATTTTGTTGCATTCTACTCCTTTCCACTTTACCACATCAGATTTAAATTGCTGTAGCAATGAATGTACAGATATTTTGAAGAGTGCTTGAGGTGCGAACATTCTCACTGTCAGTTCTCTACATTGTTGTAAATATTTTATCTGTATCTACAATATGTCTGGTATCAGTTGTCACACTCGGCAATGAACATTTGGCATACAAATTTGAAAATGCTCAATGTCAGCATATAGTGCTCAACTAAATCAAACCAGCATGAAATGCTTGTCAGTGTTTTCTTCATTGCTTCCCATTGATTTTATTTAAACCTACTGGTGGTTTGATTATACTCGAAATGCTGATATTTTCTGTCAGTTGTACCCTCTAAGAAACAGAGGCATTTTAATTTATCAAACATGAAGTTTCTTATCATTATCTTACCAGTGGTTGTAATGGCCATCAGACATCGTGTTAATTTACGGTGCTTTCTTACTCCAAACTGCACCTTAGGCTAAAATGCTAAAAATTGTGGTTATATGCATATAATACTGTGCTCTTTTGACCGTATCAAAGCTAAGCCTGTTAACTTGCCTCACCTTATCTACAATGATTACATCCCCTATAAACCTAAAGCCTCCTGTGGAGACTAATAGCTTGCCATGAATTTAAGTGTTATTGGTATTCAGTAAATCCCCATGATGCATATTAACTATTAAATTTGAATGGCCTCCAGCTGAGTTTTACAGACTTGGCTTCCAGGACTCATGTTTCATTCGTGATGTGGAGGATTAAATGATGGCTGCAAGGAAGGTCAGATGTTGTAATTAACAGCTTAATTGACAATTTGTGTTTATTTTGTTTGTATTTCTTTGGGCTGCACAATATAGTGAAAATGTTCGATATTAGAGACCAATATTCAATTCACTTTTATTTATATTGCCCAAAATCACAAAGCAATTGCCTCATTGGGCGTCATGCAGGTAATGGTACAAAAGCAGAAGATTGGTCATAAAATATTAACAATAGCTGATTGCTAAACTAAACTAAAAAGTAAAAAATAAAACTGGTTATTCCTGCCCTTAGACCCTCTTCCCCGGTAAGTAAAAGCTCCTGAAAATCCCAATTCCAGGAAAAAAGAAGAAACCTTAGGGAAGTCCACATGGAGGAGGGATCCTCTCCCAGGATGGACAGGCGATATACCAGGACTATTACAGAAAAATTTGCTTATCTAACTACGTATTTGAATTGAGTTCAGCCAGCTAGGATTGGGTATTGCAATGATGATATGACTTGGGATACATGAACAAATAGCAAAATATTTCACTGCAACAATTTTATTTAATTTAAAAGTTAAATGTAAATTAGATTATACTCCAAATCAACAACATCTACATAAGAGGTGGGCATCTAACAAAAAAGTTCTTCATTTGATTAATCAGTGATGTGAAGGAGTCCATCCGATTGATAAAATGTGTACATGCGTACTAGATTTGGTTCATTAAATTATTCAAGCTGCCATGAGATTATTTAGTAGTATACACTATACTTATCCATCAATGTATTATTTTGTGGTTAAAAAACATTTTTAATTAACTATACTTTCTGTGAATTAGTCATTTGGTCCATCAGTATGGGGTCAAATCAGGATCAGCTTAAAGTGAATGAAAAAAAAGGTTGAAAGAGGAAAGTTGAAACTACAAATAAACATTTTTTAACTGGTAACAGTTTTATTTTATTTTTTTCATTTTTTATTTTTCAAGGTTCAAATGTATATATATATATTATTTTCAATATTTTCTTCAAGTTTTCAATATTTTTTTTTTTCAAATGTTCAATTTTATTTTTTAAAATTTTGAATATTTCCTTCACGTTTTCAATATGTATTTTTAAGTATAAAACTGCTTTCAAATTTCCTTTTTTTTTTTTAAATTTTCAATCTGTTTTTTTTTGTCACTTTAAGCGGATCCTGATTTGACCCCATTCATCAACCCCTGTTCACCCAATTCACACATTTATTTATTTGTTTATTTTTTTTCTCTACTATTCTAACTGTGCACTTTTTCCACACAACTTTGTACAATATCAAGAGTTTCTCTGTAGCATCTTCTGACCGTCTCGTGAGGTAGCACCAACGGCAACATGAGTTTTTAAGAATGGAAATATATTGAGTGCAGAACACTACATCATAAATGTGACATCTGACTTGTCTAAAAATGAACAGTGGTGGTTTAAGGAACGTGTCTTTTTTAAAGTATGGCGGCGGTGCAAAAAGGCTAATGACTAGACGAGCTCCTGTCTCCTTCTTCCACCTATCCGTAACCTTCCACATACCACCTACACCTCCACCGTGCTAATTAACACTAGAGCATGGACGCACCGTGGTGCCCTTTGACCTCCCCTCCGCCAGTCAGGTCGCAGAGGACTTCAAGCTAGCGGCTTCAGTATTAGTTTGTCACAGGTTCCTGTCGCAGACGACTGTGATAGATGGGCCCTGGTGAGCAGCTCTGACCCACCGTGCTGCCGTGCTCTCTTGAAAGCTGTGAGCGAGCATTGATTATGATGCTACTCGTGACAGGGGGTGAATCAGGGCTCAGATGATGGTGGCAGCAGAGGGGACAGGAGAGACCAAGGTTATGGATGAGGTGCAGTTAGTTAATGTGATGAGATTTGATTTGTGCTCCATTGATCTTGACATCGTGCAAGATTATTTTCACCTATCATGTTTTATAAGCGTGTAGCAGCCGTACAGTGAAACAGAGTGTAACCGCATTGGTTTACTTTGAGAGTATCTGTCATTGAGTGGAAGCGCCAAGTGAATAATTTAGCATACATTTGCAGAATGTCATATATCTTACAAGCCATCATCAACTTCTTCTCATGACATTTATTGGGGCATTTTTGCTGTTTGTTTAGCTTTAAAACCTAGAAAATAAATGTTTAAAACTTTATAAATGTCCCATAAATGAAGCTTTAATACTGGTAATGACATTTATATATTTGTAGTAAAAGCATGTAAATGTAGTTTAAGTAAAGATTTTAATAAAGCTTAGACCTATGCATTTCTATTTAAGGTCTATAGATGCTGCCCTTACACTTTAAAGACTTAATTAATGTGAGTAAGTAATTTATATTGTCTGTATAATTAAGTTTAAGCAAAAATAAATGGTTAAAAAACACATTTTTTTATACAAATTGCAGATCTGAACTACTAAGTAGTATTTAGGTAGGAATTCTGTGGAAAAAAAGGCATTCGCGGGGGTTTGTGGAATGGAGATGGAAGCTGACAAAGCAGAATCCACCTGCGCTCATTTGTCTTCCATCTCGACTCCTTCCTTTCTTTCTCCTTCTCCTTCCATCATGTAAGCCCAGCTCAAACTGTGGCAGTCAGCTAATTAAAAAACATGGTTGTCCTTAATTATTCAGCGGTTGCCTAATTGATATTCACAGAGGCGTTCATGGAGCCTAAATGATTCGTTTAATCTGACCACCACAGTCTCACTTTTAACCGACTGTCACCCTCAACTATTGTGCTACTGTACTTCATAAGAGCCGGGGGGGGGGGGATGTCTGATGAAGTTTGTTCCTGATCCCAAGTAGTTCCTTGTGAAAGTAGAAGCGGAATATTATTTTTTGTTATATTTTTGGGAATGATGACTCAAAAAATGAGACAGTTTTTAGTTGAGCCAGTAATTCAGTAATCATGCATGTTGTAGTACAAGCACCTAATTTGGCATAGATGCACCTTAGGATCTCCTCATTTGGTATAGCATGCTAGCCACAAGAAGATGCTAGATTTAAATATATATATTTATATATTCTGTAGGTACCCTTCAATTTTAAAAACTGCATATTGTGCATGAACAGCCCATATTTTTGAGACTGGGGACAGTAGAGATTGAATAATTTTGTAACAATTGAGTGAATGGCCACCATCTTTACAAATGGCCGACATTTGATTGCATCGGCTATATCCCAATTCCCACCCTAATCCTTAACTATATAAAAAAACTATATAGTGCAGGACTATCTAGTCCCCTGGTTTTTAAAAGCAATTTGGACACCTTGTCATTACTTTTTATATTTTTTAAGCGCCAGATAAAACATCACAGATTTCATAAAGTGATAATCGAATCAATACGAACATTTTCCAACTTCTATTTGTGACTCAACTGTGTTGTAATGATGAAAACGTGAATGGTTTCTTTAAAAATTACATTTAAATACGTTTTTTTTTGCAAACATTTTTTGACCGTAATATATAGTGGTCTATATTCGCTAATGTAGTGCTAGTTTTTTGCAGAGACTTCTGAGAAATTCCTAGGGTACTTGATTTTGGAATTGTAGACTCTGACAGTACTACAAAATAGCGAACCTACTATATAGTGCACTCTTTAGTGCAATTATATAGTGAGTAGTGAAGGAATTTAGACATAGCCTAGCACGTTTTTCTAAAAGAGGGGATCCTAAGGCACATTCATGCCAAATTTCCTGTCTTTACCACAAAATGTATCAAAAAGTTCAGTGTTGGTAGTGACAAGAACTAATAGATTGTATAGAAACAAATACACAAAATGCATCCCTTTAACTGTAGAGTCTTTTACAAAAGAGCCATGCTTCCATTTTAAGTCCGTTCTTGACTGTTCAACCGATAAGTCACCTTCATCCTCCCCTTTTTTGTCTCTCTATTCTCTCAAGTTCTTTTTCTTGTCCCATTCTGCCCCCTCCTTTCCTCCCCCAACCCTTACCAGAGGTCTCCCACTCCACCCCGACCGCCTCTTCATTAGGGGAACAAAAGAAGTATGGGCCGTCCTGAGGTCGGTCCTATTGTTTGGCCCTTACTGTGATTAGATTATCTTTTAAAGTGTTCTGAATGGGACTGATCACCCAGAAGTAATCCCTACATAGTGTGTGCGCGTCTGGGCATGTGTGGGTCGACAAAAGGTTGGGCCAACCTGCTTGCATGGAAATTGAACGTATGCACTGGTGCATGTACACCCAGACACTCGCAAACACTCACAAAAGTGAGTAAAAATGGAAAATCCCTTGGTACACATTTCTGTCACAATCTTTTTTAATGACCCCCTTAGTTGCGCCTTCAGCTCTCATTTCTATTTCCACCCCCTGTGTGGGTGCAGCTGCACGGGCTTGCACGTGTGATGATTTGCGTGTAACAGATCAGTGTCTTCGCCATTGTTTGCACCTTAGCTTCTGTATGCATGCTTTTCTCTACAACACTAGAGTCTTTAGTTATTTCTACCAGCGTGTCATTGAGTTTGTAAAACACTTTTTACAAAACACAGCCTGTCTTGTCAAAAAAATCATCTCATTCCATCTCATCATCTATTGTCTTCTTAACCAATTTTCACTTTTTATGTACCATCACAGCTTAATCTTTCGGAAACTTTGTCAATCTTTCCTAGATGTCATGATTGTAGGGTCTTATCAGTAACTTTGAAGATGAATACTGTATTTGTATAGTAAAAGTTGCTTTGTTTTTGCATAGTTTGGCTGGGAGTGCAACTTGTCTTCAAATTCGGACGTTTCTGACACTTGGTCATCAATAGTCGCCGTTCAGCTATGTTAACGCGGAGCTGCTAGCGCTCAAAAATACATAACAGCATCAATTTTATGACTTTAACTCACTAGCTTGTGGTATCTTAAGGGGTCCAGATGACCCAACCCTTACATGGATGAGTGATCCCTCCCATGACAAAAGTGGACAGGATCTTATGTCTGCCATGGACATAAGTAAAGATAAAAAAATGTAGACATACTTAGGACAACACAATGGAGCAAGCTAAAACATTGTTTTTCTTGTTATATATTCTTTCGTCTGACTATTGCAGGACAGAAAATGTTCAAACTGGTTACAGGGAGAAAACAGTACAGCTAAAAGTGGGCGTCATTCAGCTGCAGTAGATGGTGAACTTCACCACAAAAAAAATATAAAAGGGACTGAATAATCTCATGAACCCAGATTCTTACCGATGCTTTTGTAGGACTCTTCAAAATAATAAACCTGATCTCTCAACATCATCCATGTCTTCCATGCATTGTAAAGCATCTGTAATATAAAGCCGTCACCTTACAGCACCACCTTAGTCGTGCTGTTGTTTTGCTGTGTATTGATAAAGTGCTTCGTCGTTGGTGAGTGTTTTATTGGCTGTCCTGCACCGCAGTCAAGGTGTTTGCTTGTGCTCGATATGCTTCTGTCCTGCTCGTAGTTGGTGAGCTCGAAGCATCCTCTCGACTTTGAAACTTCCCTCTCTCGTCTCTTGGAAGGGCAGCTTCTCCCTGAGACTCCTCACTGCTCCTCATCACCATGCACAGAGGAGTGCAGCAACGCCTGCAGTGTGTTGAATAGCTAAACACATTTGATTCTCTGTGTAGCATAGAACTTTTTTCTTTCACATCCCATATTTTATTTACAGCTCTAAACATTTTACAGCGCTATAGGGATAAAGCTTCAATTATTTGCCTGTGTTGCTGTTTACATATATCAGTTCCATGTATTTTAGCTTACATGCATTGCTTTTGGTTATATTTCCCACTTTCAATATGGCTGTATGCACTGGTTATGCATTTTATTGTAAAAAACAAACATTTTTAAGGCCATAAAGTGTACATTTTTGATTGAAACACCAACAGGACTTTTTAAATTCATCTGCTCCTCTTTACACTTCTTTTTTCTTTTTTTCTATTCTTTTGCTTACCTTGTTTAGGACTTCGAACAAAAGGTGAGTCAGGAGGTCTTTAGCTGCTTCTGAATGTCATGTGTTGGCTCCTCAACTCATAATTGCTTACAATGTGTTTTATTTATGAAAAGCTTTTATTTTGAAGGGATTTTTTTAAAGTGGGGATTGAAAGTTTAGGCACCCCAGGTAAAATGTTATATTATTGTGCATATACTGTAGAACGCAAGAAAAGATTGGAAAATCTTCTAAAGGCATCAGATTACAGATGAGACTTTGATTACAGATCAATGAGACGATCATTTTTGAACAATCCTTCACACTGTCAGGTCTCAGCTTTTACATACTATAAATCAGCAGGGTGCCCAAACGTATTTTGTTTTGTTATTTTGAAAGAGTAAATGATGGATATAATAACTTTTTTGACATGTTAGAAGAATGTCTCATCTGTAAACTGGTGTCTTTAGAGTGGGGTGCTCAAACTTTTTTGCTTAAAGGGCTGAATTCTAAATGGATCCTAGTCTGTGGGACAAAAACATTTATTTTGTTCATGTTATGATATAAAAGGCGACAATAAAAAATATAGTTTAATTTATTTATTTTAATTCTGTATCCATTAAGGTAACACACATTAGTAAGAATAAAAAGTAAATAACATTTGTCGTTGAAACCTTTAACAGCAATTTGGCCATTTTTTATTGAAAAACAAGAGCAAACTAAAGCAAACTTTCTTGTTGGTGAGTTTAGTATACCTTGCACCTACCTAAGAAAACAGGTTGTTGATCAGGCTGTCACATATCCTAATTCTATCTTACTGCAGTTAAAACACAGCATGTATTACTTCATTTCCATATGCATCCATAAATGATATATTTTTAAACCTTTTCTCAAGACCTTTAGATCAGGTCGTACTCCTTGAGTAAATCACGTACACACTGAGCTTCACGTTTAGGGAAGGTCACAGTGGAGGGAAGGACAGTGAAGATAGGTAGCCTGTGTAAATATATATGGCAGAGCCAATGCTTGTTTGCGCTGAGAAATGATGTTATCTTCTTAGCTTGATAGTAGTTTGGATGAAGAGGTAGCACAGAGGAGGGAGGGTAGTTTGTTCATGTATGTTTCTCCTCACACCATCAAATAAAATAAAGCCATAATTCCCCACTCCTATGTCTTTTCATTGATGTAGAGTTATTTGGAAGAAAAATATTGATGTTGTGGCTGATCAGTGAAAAGCAGGTGTAATGTGTGTGTTGGATTTTGTCTTGTTTGAAACTCTTATTAAGGGGGCCCTGCCGTGTTTGTGTGTTATGATCATTTTGTTAAAATTGGCAATGCCCCGCTGAGCACATAAGTAATGGCTTTTCGTCTCCGCTGTGTGCATGTGTGTGCGTCTCCTTTTGTATATGTGAATGGACGGGCATCTGTGTGTTTAGGCCAAGCAGCTGGAAGCCAAGGAAGCTGATCTGAAGAAGCAGGACGCCTTCTACAGAGAGCAGGTGGCGCGGCTGGAAGAACGGGTAAGAAAAGTTTTTTTTTATTTTTTTATTTTCAAGCTTAATCCTGATTTCTGCCGGCCTTCTTCTGTGTGACGTGAACTTTGTCTTTCACTGCTTCTCTAATTTCATCCAAACTACTTTTTGCTGCTTTTTTCCCCACCATTTTCATTCATTTTTTTTGCTCAAAAGTGAAGTAAAGGTTAATCTCATTCATCTCAGTGTGTGTCCTCCTTTTGCTGAAAATGACACTACCCTGATGTTACATGTCAAACCAGTTTCCTATGGATCGGGACAGGGGTCAGCTGTCATGCTTTGCACACTTTAAATGGCAGCTTCCTGCTGATCGCAGAAAGATGTCTGTAAGGCAGGGGAGCAGGGTCAAATGCCCTGTTAAAGTGTGTTAAAATGATGCCTTCATGTAACTTAAGTATCCCAGGAAGGATGCGATGCACTATTTGATGTTTTGGAAATTATGCTGCCATGCTGGGGAGGAGTTTTCTTACCTTTGGAAGGGGGCAAAATGCCAAATGGCCTCCATAGGTGAAAGTTAAATGGAAATTTCGCTGTCTTGTGAAGGCATTTCAGATGAAAATGTCAGTTTTAGTCTTGTTCTCATGCATTCTCATAGACTGTACTGGTTTTGTCTTTATCCAATTTATCCAAATGTCAGTTCTAGCTTGTAAAATGGATTGGTAATAGAAAGACTTTTTTCAAAACATTGTATGCTCTTATAAAAAATGTAAAAAGGTATAAGGACACATAAGAGGTGTGCTAAATTGATGCTATTCTGCTAAAATAGAATATTATTCTTTTTCTCTATTCGTAATCAAAATTGTCATCAGTACTATTCACTTTTTACTGTCACAACAAAATATTATGTCCAAAAATTAAATTGGTATTAGTCATGCACGATAAGTATGTTTTACAACTGATACTCGACAATTTTCTGCCTCTTGTAGTCGATATCAATACTCAACCAATATATTTTTTTAAATGTTTAAAAAATATATTTGTAAGTACAAAGTAACAGCGTGTGGCTCTTATATGTTCCAACAAATTTGCAGAACTATTTTTACCTGCAAATAAATTGAACAACAGATACTTTATTAGCCTTTTCAGTCTAGCATACATCTGTGAACGCCAATAGTCACCTGCCAAGACACTTCCCATTTTTTTTTAGAATGAGCAATGATGGCAGTTTTATATTCGTTCCACACATTTTTCTTTGCATTTCTTCACATTAAATTTTCGATCTTCACTGGTGTACAATGACATGTGAAGTCCTGTCCACCTCTGTCCATCTTTGTCATGGGAAGGATTACACCCCAATGTAAGGGTGGGGTCATCTGGACCCCACAAGATAGCACTAAGATTGAGACGTCTTCAATTCTACTTTGTAGATTTCACTGTTTTTTTTTTTCGAACGTAACTCCCACGATACACTTTATATCTAGAACAAGAAAAAATGTAATTCCAGTTGTTTTTATAATCACCTTTTAATATGTTGGTGCTGCTGACAAGGGTACCTTTATCAAGGTAAATGTCTATGAAAGAAGCAGATTGATTTCCATAAATTATTTAGGAATAATTAATTGTCTTAAATGTTATGTGTGGTTTGGGTTTCTTAATGCGTTTATTTATTTTTGTTTTTCTAATAGTTTCAAAATTAAGAAATGCATTTTTTGGAAGGGGCCAATGGGAATGCAGTAATGAATTCCAACAAACACTAGTCCTATTGACTTTAGACAGCTTCCATTGATCAGCCATGTTGGCCTTTGGTCAACATGTCGTATATCAAGGTGTCAACAAATCACCTTCTGACCACAGTGACAAACAGCAGATTGAAGGTGACGTAAGGACAGTCGGACAACATTCAAGGCTGTTGAAGACTAAATGCTAAACTCAATGTCCTGATAGGCCAAGACTGGGAACTTCTGAATATATATGCAGGTTAAAAATAAGAGAGTATCTCTGAAATAAATGTGGTTGTTAAACATGATGTTGAATGACATTAGAGATAAAACACAATAATTCAGTGGCAGCAAAAAGATTCAATTTCCTAAAAAGTCAAGAAAAACAGTATGAGATTTAAAAAAAAGAGTTTGGAAGTTTTCCACAAAACATCAGTAGATTAATTGGTTCGAAATTTGAAATAGAATTTGCAGGGGTAAAAAAAAAAGGCAACAGTCACAGAGTGACTCAGAAATTAAATGATAATTTAATAGATCGTCCTTTGTGAAAACGTTTTCACTTATCTTTTTACTTCTTGTGGTTTAATCAAGCTAAATATTTATTAAAGTGCAGAAAACAGCACGATGTGAGCTGTGGGATTGAGAATCAGTGATGGACATACTACATGCTGTCTGGCAGTTTGGGGACTAGATAAGAGGGGTAGTTTGTTTTGTACTGATGTAGTGGCAATTTTTTCTTTTGGCACACCGTCTAAAACTCTTCATACATGGTGCTCTTCCCCAGCGTAAGCCAGAATCATTTGAGGAATACTGTATTCCCATGCAGTAACTGAGCTCTGTGCATGCTCTATTTAACACAGTCGTGTCCCAAAACGGCTTCACTCAAATCTCTGTTTTTTCTGTTCAAAAGCATTATGAAATCACAATACTAGTTCACTCAAAATCATACATTATCTTAGCAAAAATATATAAAATCTGCACTTTACATTTATCTGTTGTCAAATCTAAGACATAACTATATGTTTTCCATATCATCTTTTAAATCGCTACTCCAATGAAAATTGTGTTTTTAATATGTTCTTGTGACATTTTTCTGATACTGATAAGTATTTCTTATTTCAAACCGTTTTAAATCAGTAGCAGACAAACAAAAATCAGTTGAAAAAAAAAAAAAGAGATTACTGGTGACATAGAAAATATGCTGGTCTGATCCTAAATGGGCCGGACCAGTAACATAATAGCAAACTAACTTGTTATCTGTAGCTTTGTTTGTTTGTTTGTTTGTTTCTCATTTGGAAAAAAATGCCTCAACCAACCTAGTAGCCTAATTGCTTATTATTACATTGTTTGTTATTAGTATTTCTTGATCTCTTGTTATGCTGGTCTTGCGTTTCCTTTGCTCCCCCCTAGCGGCAGAATTGATGATTTTCTTAAGCCTATCAAAGTGAACTATATCTATATATAAGATCATACATTACCCTTGGACCACTAAAAAATGAATTATTTATGAACTATTAGTTATATTTCGTGAGTTTTGCCCTACCCGGAAGTAAAACGGCTCGATTCCTGAAGTTTCGCCTGCTGCTGAGTGCAACTGCAGTTCGCTCCATGACGTCATCCTAGATTCTGTGGTAGCATGTCTGTATTTCTTCTACAAAAATAATCCACACTTCGTCAAAGATGGATGCACATATGATATATCTACCTTTAGTAGACCTGGCCATCCCTTCACTGGTTCACAACACACACGCGGCTCCTTCACCTGGACCAGGTATTGGGGGGGGAGTTTGTCTTAAAGGAGCACCGTGGAAAAAGTAACAAACACCTATTTGAGCTAGAATTTATTGAAGATAGGACACAATTGGAAGATATACGGTATTCTGCATCTAAAATGAAAGTTTTTTTGCTGGTTATTACTGGATAAGGGATAAATTGAAGATTGGTTTAGTCTGGGGGCGGAGCTGTCAGAGTAGACTCTTTCTGAAGAGAGATGTTGGCATCGATCTTACGTCAGCACGTTTCCAACCGCTTGTTTTCGTGGGTATGGGAGGGGCTGCTGCAGACATTGCAGGTTTTTAGAGGATTACTCTTAAATGCATGAACGGATCAAAATGTCGTTTTGGGGTTCTTTATACTGAGGAATGAACAGTAAAATGCATTTAAAACCTCAAAAGGTAGAATTTTTGTGGCAGATAACTCGGCATAGGAATGGGCTAGAAACTTGCTTTTTTCCCCCAACATCCTTACAATTTTTTCTCTTCCCGACCGGGCCAGATTCAACCATCTGCCTGGCCCGTGGGTCATATGTTTGACACCCATGTGTTAAACGTTAAAGGAAGTTAGATTGCAGCCATTGACAGAAACAAGAAAACAAAACCAAAAATAAATAGCCACAAAGTGGGGGCTTCATGTTGGTGGACACAGGATACGGCTTTACTCTCACCAGTTGGCATGCAGTGTCGCAATCAAAACCCAATACTTTTCTGGTGTAAATGTGCACTCTTGTTCTGCTGGCTAAATATTATTTTGTCATACCCTCCCTCTGGTCCCACATTCTCCCGCACTTCAGGATTTCCCCCACATCTTGAAAACCAGCAGAAAGAGGTGAACCAACCAGAAGAGAACAGGGAGAGAAATAGAATATAAGTCTGATATATATTACACGTCTCTTCCAATCCAACATGGTCATTCATCAGAGGGGCTTCCAGTGACAGCCCATCACCAGGATTCCCAGACAGCTCAGCCTGCTACCTCGACTGCTGCTGCTGCTTATTGGGGCCACAGCCACCAAATAGCCCCTGAAAACAATATCTATATATTTATTGCATTCTCACCCGCTACCTGCTTCACTGTAAAACAATCTCATATTTAACAATCAGCGTGCCAGTATTTTTTTTTTGGTCGTGGTCTTGTTTCAGACCTCCCTCTCTATCAAATCTGTTAGTGTTTCTACTCAATTTTTCTTTTTTTCTACAGTATTTTTCTCTCAACTCTAGTTTTTGAAGGTTTTTCTTTTTTTTTTTGGCTTTGTATATCGATGGAATTGGATTTTTCTGCTTTCCCATGGAGGACAATCAACGCAGCAATTGTCATCTCACAGCAAAGCTTCACAGCCATGTGAAAAGGAAGAAGTAACGGGGAGAAAGAGCATTAAAACAGTAATGGTTTCTATCTATATCTGATGTGTAAGCTTCACCCCTGCCAGTCATTTCCTTATCCTTCCTTTTCTCACCATCTTTCTTAGTCATTTTATCATCGACGGGAATGAAACTATTTTGAATATTTGCTCCGAAAAAGATGTGTGGCAATTTTTTTTTTTTTTAAAGGCAATATTCCTGAGGATATAGAAGTTCCTTTTCACTGTGACACTGAAGTCACCAACATAATCACTATGACCATGTTGTTATAAAGGGAGATGGAGTAATTCAAAGAACTGACATGACAGTATTCTGCAGTGTTAAATTATGTCTCCCACTCTCTGCTGTGGTAGCTGTGTAATGGGATTCAAAAAGATTTAACACAAAGTGGCTTTAAGAAAAAAAAAATGTCACAAGAATGGGATGGCACATACATTCATGGTACAGAACGCTGCTGCCATAGTACACCCACTCAGGTTTGGGCTCATATCGAACAGGAGTCTTAAAGAAAGAAATGTAGAAGTATTTTACAAATATTCTTCTTTTAAGATTTTTTTCTAAAAGTATCTGAAAGTATGTTTTAATTTCTGCAACTAATTTTTTTCTAAACTCAATTAAATATATATATTGATTTAGTGCCTCATACATAAAACATAGTCACATTATTTTTTAGCATCAAAGCAGCACAGTCAGAAAAACTTAAATTCTTATAAATAAACCAGTTATTAGAGTTAATTGTAATACTTTTTACTACAAAGTAATTATTAAAATCACAGGCAAAGAATTCCACCAAACTACAGCAAATTAAATTTCAGTTCAGGGATGAAACTGCCTTTCAAAAACATTTAAAATCCTATTTAACAAGCAATTTTGAAGCCTAAAAAAGCCACTTGATTTTACTAAGACCTAAACTTTTTATGATAAAATGTGTACACATCAATAGTTCACAAATACAGATTTTCTCAAATCACCAATCGAGTAACCTTTTTTCTAAAGTAGATTAAAAATATATATATCTTTTTTTTAGTTTACACATAGAAACAAACTCATTATTTTTGCCTTCTCATTTTTTGATTTCTGTATTTTTAAATGAAATTTTTTTAGGAAGGAAAAACTAATTAAAAAGAAGAATATTGAAACTCACTCCAATAAAAATTGTGTTTTTAGCATGTTCTTGGAGGATTTTTCTCATCATGGAAGGACAAAAGTATAATAAATAATAAGATTAAAATTGTGTTTATTTATTCAAATTTTGTTGGATTAGGAGCAGATGAAAACCAGCGGTTTGAAAAAGTTCAGGTTTGTGACTGCAAAAATGCTCCACTACATCCTCATGCACCCAAATATCTCCATTAACATCTTTATTTTCCTCGTCTGAGATGGCATCTGGTTCTAAATTGTACGACTGGATTGTACTGTTTTTACTACGCTAATGTTAACTTGGGGTTGTGAGGGACTGTAAACTAATGTAAGATTGTAAACAAAGGAATGCTGGGATTTTAACATAGGCTTACTTTTACACAAACAGTCCCATCTATAACCTAGAGGCCAATTTCTAATGAGCTCCTGCTGCTCTGCAGAAAATATGTCATAAAAAACAATACAGGCTTTTTGATTTTTGGCTCAAAACTGCATGATCATAATTAAAAGACCACTAGAAATGGTTTCACAATTAAAAAAAAATAGGGTTTGAGCTGGACTTTAAAGTATTTAACAAGGAATAAAACTAAATTTATTTCAATGAAATAAATTTGTAGTCATCCTTTTTTGTTAAAAAAGGATTAAAAGAAAAAGTTGCAGTTTAAATCGATGGGGGAAATGATTACGGGGCGATTCTACAAATTTAAGACTTATTCATCTCCTGGGTGCTGGGATTAAGCTATTAAAAGAAAAAAAGGGCAAACACTGGTTTGTGTTGGTAACATAAAGTATAAGGTGATAACACCTGCCTAAAATGACAGCGTTGGTGCTAATCAGCACACTAATATGGTGGACTAAAAAGGCCATGGGTGTCAATTATTGTAAAATTAGTTTAAATACCCGTGCACAGTAAAAAAAAATCCACAACCAGAAGCTTGGAAACACATGTGGGGACACAAATTTATATGTCTGCCACCATCAGTGGTAGACACACACTAGTAGAGAGGAGTGCTATTTCTGTGATTACTAAGTGGTCTCCAATTGTGACATCCTGCTGTTCACCCAGCTGATTTATAGACCAACCCTGACCTCATAGGAGCCCACAGAGGACTGACCTTGCCAACTCTGGGGTTGAAACACTAATTTCTTGATCATAATTGTAGCAGTGTTAAAACTCTGCATGCTTTCTTTTTTGACCTTTGATTGTTGTCTGTCCAGACTTGGTTTGGCCCTTTATAAAAGCAACAAGAGTTTAGTAGATTCTCCCGGCACAGTCAAGTATCTACAATAATATTAAACATTGTGTTCCCTATCTACGACTGTTATAGTCATATTTATTCAATTTGCTTTTCTGGGTATCTTAGCCTCGAAACGCTGGTAGGGGCCTGCCAGAGACAAATGAAGCCATTATTGCTAATGTTTTGAGATTTGACAAGACAGAAGCAACATCCCAGTTCCGGCATCAACTTAATTTAGAGAAAAATGTTCCCATTTCATATAAATAAAACAAACATGTCCTTGTGTGGATGGCTCCTCTCTCTTATCTACTGCTGAGCATAAAGGCTCAATATAGGGAATAAAAATCCCCACATTATGGTTTTGCAGAACTTATCGTGTTATATGAGTCACATTACAGCTGTGGATCAGTAAAGTTTGATTTAAGGGGGTTAAAGCAGAGAAATTAGGCATTTTTAGTATGAGAGAAATCTGAGTCTTTAGATGAGCTTACACATAAACAAAACTTCATTTTATTAATTTATCTTGTATAACTTCTGATTGTTTCAGTTTCTAGCCTATCACAAGACTGATCCTCAATAGACAGTGCAGTGTATTACAGATGATAATGCAAACATAAACACAACTGGAAATTGGAAAACGGTCAAAACTCTGGAGTGTTTACATGAAGCTCTTTTAGGAGAAAATGGTAAATAAAAAATGTAGTCTGAATTTACAGCTTATTACCACGTTAAATTTATTCTCTGGTCATCAACACTTGTTAGAAGTTGATGTGTTCATTATTTGTTAAACTGTAGTTCTAATCCTGCCCTAAAGGAGCTTTCTACAAAAAAATAAACACATATACTGACTGGCTACATGATTTGTCCAAAATGGAGTATTTTCTTTTGTCATCCAGCGGTGATGGGACATGGCTTCAAGTCACTGGAGCTTGTTTCTGCTCAGACTCCATTGATTTCTTTAGCAAAATAAATGTTATGTTTCATGTCAGGAAAAAAATACTACAAACTATTTGTTGGAATGAAAAGCCTTTCTAGAAAAAAACAATCTAAAGAAATCACTAGACTTCTGGGAAAGTTTATTTTGGACTGAAGCGACAAAGCTGGAGAGGTTTGCCCACAGTACACTAAACATCATGTTTTTTAGTCAAACAGACCAGATAGACACAGATGTTTTATATCAGCTACCAAGCATGGTAGAATGAGTGTTATAAACAAGCTAAAAATCATGTTTTTTAACCAAATAGACGGATTGGTACAGAAACTTCATATCATCAAGTATGGTAGGATGACTGTAATACATTGATCTAAACATTGGGTTTTTGGTCACACAGTCCAGTTAGATATATAAACTTTATATCAACCATCACAATGGGTCGTAGATATGTAATAAATAAACGGAGCATAATGTTTTTAGTCAAACAGACCAGATAGACACAGAAACTCTACATCAACCGTCAAATATGGTGGTATGAATATGATAAATTATCTAAACATTCTGTATTTTAGTCCAAACTGACAAGACACAGAAACTATATAACCACCATCAAGTATGATAAAGTAAATATCGTGTTTTTAAGTTAAACTGACCAGATAGACACAGAAATGTCATATCAAGTATGTTAGCATGAATGTGACTTCTTATGAAAGAAAGGTGAAAACGACAAGTTTTTCCTCAACTTAAATCCCATTGAAGGGTTTCAAGGCAATTGTGTTGAAATATTTGACTGTAAACCTTACTGAACAAATGAAAATAGCGAATTCTAAAACATTGAAACAAATTGGAAAAAAAAACATTGACTGCTTTTAAAGAAACACATCCACTAAAGACATGCTTTGAGTTCATTCTAAAAAAATAAAAGTCTTATTTCTGCTGTCTTGTAAAATCCTGGATACAATGGTTCTTTGAGGTAGTCTAGATCTATAACATTTCACCAGTACAAGTGTCTGGTAAAATGGAGAGAACTCAAATTAGTGTCTGACCCTCTGTCATTGTCATGTCCAATCCTCTTTTACCTGTACCATATTGATCTTTGTTCTGAAAGCAGTCCCAATTATCAATCTTTACTGAATTATGATGGATGTTTTTATCGCTGGAAAGAGAAGTTTGAATATTAGGCACTAAAAAAGAGCTGTAATATTTTTAGTGTATTTGTGATAAAAGCCTGAAGACGTTCTTACCTGGTTTTCACACAATGGGATTTTAATCATCTTCAGCTACTTATATTTTTTAAATGTGTCCGTGTGAAAATAAACAAGAGCTTTTCGAGACTTCGTAAGATTTATTCAATGTTCATGTTTTCTATCTTTATTTAGATGATAAATTGGTTTTCCTTTGTGTTTTAGGACACTACGTTTTACGACTGCTTCGTCTGAGTAAATATTGATGTATAATTTTAAATACAAAGTTATTTTATTGAATAGTTATTTTGCAATAAAAAAAATAAATTGTGACTTTTATTGGAATTAATTTTTTTTTTAATTGTGAAATCTTCTCTTTATCTTTTGAGTCATTTCCTTTTATGAGCTCAAAATTGTCAATTTACCAAGTGCTGGAAGCCAACTGCATTATGTGGTTTATAACCAAATTTGAAGTTTAAATTTAAAACTAGGTGTTTAAACTACTTTTTCTTGCTTTTTTCAATGCATAAAAGTGTAAATGCATAGGTTCATATTTTCCTAATGTGAATTTCCAACTACACTGCAAAAGAATCATGCACAGCTCATGGTCACTGGTAACAGCAGGTACATACTGGTAAATTAGGAGTTTTGTATTCCAGATCAGCCCATCCTTCACCACATATATCTTTACATCTATCCCTTCCTCACTTGTGAACAAAATACTTGAAAACTTTAAAGTCATTTGTCTCAAATATCAACCTGAATGGGGAATTGAATTCCATATTTTTCCTGGTAGAACCATGCCTAAGCTGCTCATAGAGGGCAGATTAAGCATGATTGTTATGAGATGAACACATTTAAGACACAAAATAGTATAGTTCTTTCACATGGTTTAATATATATATGTGTTTTAGTGTGAACCAGTGCTATGCCTGTGGAAGTATATTCTCGTTAAATATCCTTATTTATTAGAAGGCCAAGTACTGTTAATAAACATGCGACTTTAATAATCTTTCAAGTGTGGAAGACTTTCCAAATTGATATTTTAGACATTAATGTTGATAGACATTGGATCCTGTTTCACACCAGTCTCAATCAAGCTGTCCATCGCAGTGTACAACAGTGATTATAAATGTGCATAACAGCCACTTGGGGCTGACAAGTAGTACTTTTGCTTGGGTTGAATAAATGGTCCTGGTGCAAGGTTATATGGCCGTGTTTGAGGAGGTAATTTAGGTTGAGTGGTCCTGCTGTGGGTTCATTTGCCACAGGTCACCAGGGGATGCAGGCCGCTGGTCTGTACATTGTTGATGAGTGACCCTGTGGCCTTACAGGATTGCTCTGTGTTATTACAGCAGTCTTTTGTGGGAGGATAAGCACAAATACCCATAACTCACACTTGCACTGAAAAGAACACAACTAGTAGAGCAATTCTAATTTTACAAACCTCACTTGCAGAGATATTGTTCAGGCGAAGCTCATTCTACCCTCAAGAAGTGTACTCTAACGCTTATCTCTTCTAGATTTTAATGAGGTTTGGGATAAAACAGAGTTGCATATTACACTATCAAGATGATATCCTTGCTGTTAAGAAGTATGTTGATACTGAACCCAAGTGGCTTTTTGGTATTAGCCCTACAGTTTGGATTTGTCTCACTGACAGTTTTTCCTCTTTCTCTTACAGAGTGCTCAGTTCTATAAGGTCACCACTGAGAACTATCATAAAGCTGCAGACCAAGTGAATGCTAAATGCAGGTGAGTTCTAAATTGCTCATTTTTGTGGTTAGTTTAGCTAAAATATGGAATTTGGATAAGAAAATGTGCTGAGAATTCTTCCCAATATGTTTTTTCTAAAGAAAAGAAGTTAGAATTGGCTCACATAATCAACATATGTCTGATGATTTAGAAAACTGTTGAGGACTATTAAGAGTTCAAACTTCTGTTTTTGTTTGTTTTCACTGTCATTATTTCAATGCAAAAACGAGATCTATAAAATTTGATAGAAATCTTCACCATAAGTACAAGATTCTTCAAATATAATAAAGTAAACTTTTTATCTGGTATGCAAACACAATATATGATTAGATTCAAATCATTTTTCTTAATATTACATCTTTAAAACTTGTGCATTACAAACAAAAATTGTACCCCCTCTGAGGATAAAACGTCCTAATGGGACCAGTGATTAGATTATACTATCAAATAAAGCCAGTCACATTCCAGCATACATCATTCAATCAGAACCACATTAACATGCCCCATTAGCCATTGTTGATGATGTGGTTCACTGATAAGCCTGACTGCATGTCAGTAATAGTTATGAGGGTGTGTGCTCTTTTAGTATTTTACTTATTTATCCAGCATCCATCTCTTAAATCTAACTTGGATGTAATTATTTATACTTTTTGTTGTTATCGTATATTATTATTTGTTAATAAGTTGTATCAAGTGTTGGTTGTGCTCCTTCCTGATAATGGAGTAAACTGCAGCCACACCCTGCAATGAAAAAAAAAAAACATACTGCGGGGTAGTATTAAACATCCGAGATGTTATGGCTATAACTCATATCCGACACTTGGATGTAACCTAAGAAGATGTAGGATCTCTTTCCGTTCGTTTTCCATCTGTTGTCTTAATAAGAAACCATTAGGCTCCATAGTAATGTAGGGAAAGTGGATGAGGAGCCTGCAGGAGGTGGGGCAAGATTGAGCCCTAGCTCTGAGCTCACCTCTAGGGAGGCTTTGCTGATTGTGTTAGCTTGTCATTAGCCAGCGCTAACACGGGGATCATTGTCTCCCTCAGAAATGCTGGAAACTGATTAGCCAACCCCACCAGGGGTTTAGCGCTAGACTGGTAGAAGCCAGAGCTTAGACTTCCTAAATTACATTTAAGAAAGAAAAAAAAAAATAGAAGCCGGAATAACATTAGAGCAAAATGACAACGCTAACTTCGAGTAGGCGTTGAGGTAATGTGCAGGCAGTCATGTGACAGGGGTCTTTGCGCGGAACACAGCTATTGGTGGATTTGATTATTAGAAGTGCATTAGAGCTGTGACTAGATTAGAATGGTGGGCAGGCACAAGAAGATTTTTGTGTGTGTGTTTGTGTGTGTGTTAATGAAATGGCGGCAGGGTCTGGTGTTACAAGACAAGAGCAGGGATGCATTTAGGAGATCAGAGCGAAGGGTTAATTGGATTTAATGGGTTGTGTTTGGCCCGTCCTTGTTTATGTGCAGGAGTTCATGCATAATGGTGTATGTTTGTATGCTTTTGTGTGATGAAGAGCGTCTCTGTCCACAATGCTGTTCTGACAGAAGCTCAACACAGACAAGATGCTATCTGTAGCCTCTGTCAAGTAATAATAAGTCATATTTTTGTCTCGCGGAAGCTTTCGATTGGCTCCAAGCTGAAATTACTCCTTTGGGACAAAAAGAGACCCCTTATTGTTAGTTAATAAAATTAACATTTCATAAATTACTTTAGAAGTGAACAATATGGAACTTTATTGGAATATCCACCCACTCTGACCATCTTTTGAACTGTTTTAAAACCGTTCCCAGGGGTCTTTTAATTATGATAATTCCATTTTTATCCCAAAAAATGTTTTTTCTGTAGAGCAGCAGTAATTCATTAGAAATTTACTATTGAATTGTGGCCGGCAGCAACGCCGTCCACCAATCATATTTTCTACGTTCACAAATAAGCTCCTTTTCAAACTGCATTTTTCCATCTTCTCCTGATTCCCAACTATTTGAATAAAGAAATACTCTAAAATGCAATCTTGAAGTTAACATTTTTTTCTATATCTTCTCTATCATCAGAAAAATGTTAAAACACTAAAAACACAATATTCATCAAAGTGGGTCTTAAATCTCTCTCTTTGGATTTTGTCAGTGGCAGAACAAAAATAGTGTGATTGCTTCACAAAGTTGTTGGACATTTTTTACACATTCTCATTCCCAACTTTGCGTTACTTTTTGATGTTTTATATGTCCCCAACGTGTTGTTTTTTGACGTGCTGGCTGTTCCTGTTAAATCAAGGGTCCCCAACCCTCGGGACGTGGTAACCAAGTTCGGGTACCAGTACTAGGGTAATGTACTAGTTTCGGTCCGCGTCCCAAGGGTTGGGGACCCCTGATTAGCGTATACATTTTTTTTTTTGTATGTGGCCCGGTATCAAGCGGTCCTTGGACTGGTACTGGTTCGTGGCCCCTGATAAACCCTTCTGCTATCCTAGGTATGTTGACATTGGTAGTGGGGTCATCTGGATCCCTCTAGATCCAGGGAGGGAAAAAATGTCATGTAAGGGTGGGGATCCCACAAGATAGCATAGCCAGAACGTCAATAATCATTGAGTTGGGTACACCCAAAACGTCAAAAAGTGACGCAAAGGGAGTCCGAACCATGCGTTCAGATATGACAATTTGGGAGTGAGAATGTCTTGACATTTTAGGACAAAGGATGTTGATTATCCCTATTTCTGCCAGTTTTCAAGTGTTGAGAGAAAGTTGATGTTCACATATATTTTCCATGCGATCGTTCTTCAGGACTTCAGCAAGGTAACTAAGCAGGAACTAATAACTATTTCTGGAAGCCAAACAAAAACAGAGAAAGGTTGCAGAAGGAGTATACGTTGCCGTTCAATGCAGCGGTCCACAGTGGTCATGTTCCTTCGCCATACCGAAAGAAATAAATTAAAGTGTGATAGGTAAGCACTGAGGGGTTGGAAGTATTTGTGGATTCAGTGTGAGGTTGTGCATCCGTGCTTTTGTTTGTGTGCAGGACAGTTGTTCTCTGCTTTCCTGCTGCACTATTCCCGCCAGAGTTTTCTGAAAATGATGGAGCTCTCCCAACCGGAACGCTACTGCATCACCGTGACCTCATTACTTCCACTCACAGGCACACTTTTGCAGAGACACCCGACTATATGTGGAACAATCCACAGTCACTACACTTACAGTTATAACTTTGTATTGGGAGGAATTAAAGAAGAATTTCAGGGTATTTCTAGATCACACCTATTTCATGATTATTTTAACACTACAGGCTTTTATTCACTTTTCCCATGACAGACTGTTGATCACTGCTCCTGGTTGCCTGTAGAAACAGGACTATATCTCTCTGTCTGGTCTGATTTATTTGCTGCCACTCGTTGTTTATCGAATTCTGATGCATTATCGCACTCTCCAGCTCTGGATGTGTGACCTTTACTTTGCTTCATGTATGTAACAGCGCATACAGAAGAAGATAAATACTGTACAGACAAATGGGACTTGAGTTTGAAATGTAGGCTGAAAAATCGCGGAAGAAATGTTAGATGTGCGATTACGAAGGGAAGAAACCCGGGCATTGTCCTACGCCCCCTTTCATGGCTAACCTTTGGCAGGGCTTTGAATATCTTTGCTGCAGCTGGTCGCTCATGGTTAGACCATTGTCCCTGTAGGATTGAGAATAGGTGTCTGACAGAATAGAGGACAGCATAGGTGGGTCTGACTAGGCAATGTCAAACTAAAGAATATGTGACCACATTCCAAATCTATCCGTCTACCTTAAAAGTCTCTTAAAAGTCAATTTTTGATCAGAAAGATTGATTTTTTATTTGTTTGTGTTTATTACAGTGTATATTTTTTAATTTAAAGCCATTTCCTTCATACACACTTCACCAAAGAAGATAACATCGCATTTTATTCTGTCACTTCCCTGCCAGACTTTTCCTCCTTAAGGCCGCATTCTCCTTATTTGTTGTTTTCTTAAGCTTTTTTGAATAAATGTCTTTTTTTTAATTAAATCCAGTTGACAATAACAACAGCTGCAGTCTTTAAACTTTCTGTCCACCTACACATGTGCACACGCACAGACAAACAGATGCAGACAAAGGTGGAATGAGGAGGAGTGGAGCAAAACTTTTTTTGAATGTTAATGACTTGTTTTGCTTTACACCACAGCTTTGCTCTGCTGCTTTGGTCAGGGGGCCTTGCAGTCTGTTTTTCGATGATACTGTATGTGGGAGACAGTTCAGTTGAGGCCTTTTTGTTTCTATTGCAGATACAGACGCATTATTTTAAAGAAATGAGCATTTGTTGGCTTTGTGGTTTGCACTTGTGAAAAGTTCCTGAAAGCGTCAATCATTTAATGCCATCATCAAACAAAATGTCATTTTGTTGTTAATCATAACTATTATAATAGTTGTAGACATGAATTGTAAAGCAACACAAGGCCTTGTAGCAATGTACATTTATTTTTTTCCTTTTTTCTTTACACGATTAATATAGTTTAGAAGATCTGTAAACATTTTGGAAAAATACAGTGGGGCAAAAAAAAAATATCTATCCAGCCACCAATTGTGCAAGTTTTCTCAGTTAAAAAGATGACAGGCTTGTAATTGTCATTATTGATAAACTATGAGAAACAAAATGAGAAAAAAATCAAGAAAATCAGTCAGATTTTTAAAGAATGTATTTGTAAATTATGGTACAAAATTAATATCTGATCACTAACAGAAGTTACATTCAATACTTTGTTGTATAACTTTATTGGCAATGACAGCGGTCAAACATTTACTGTAAATCTTCACAAGGCTTTCTCAAACTGTTGCTGGTATTTTGGTCCATTCCAACTCAGCATTCTTTCTCCTCCAAACAGTAGAGTTCTTACCAAAAAGTTCTATTTTGGTTTCATCTGACCATAGAACATTCTCCCAATCTTCTTCTGGATCATCCAAATGCTCTCTAGCAAACTTTAGATGGGCCTGCACATGTACTTACTGGCTTTCGGTGGGGGACACCTCCCTCACTGCAGGATTTGTAGTGTTACTTATGGTAGCCTTTGTTACTTTGGTCCCAGCTCTCTGCATGTCATTCACTAGGTCCCAGTGGTCTTCTATCTCTTCCATTTCCATTGCAGATTCAGTTTTCCCAACCTGGTGCAGGTCAACAATTTTGTTTTTGGTGTGCTTAGACAGCTCTTTGGTTTTGGCCATAGTGGAGTTTGGAGTGTTTGAGATTGAGGACAGGTGTCTATTATATAGAAAACAAGTTCAAACAGGTGCTATTAATACAGGTAACGAGTGGAGGACAGAGCATGCTCTTACAAAAAACTGACAGGTCTGTGAGAACCAGAAATCTTGCTAAATCCAAAAGTTTACTTTTCCTGATTACTCTGAAACATGCATCAATTTGTTCCTTACCCCGAGGTGACCAAAACATAAAATGGTTGCTATGGAGATAAAACCAACAGAGAAGCAGCCATTTTGAAAAAAAAATGTTGTTTTGTCCACATCAATTTGTCACAGTCAAGAGTGTGTAACGGCTGCTTATAAATTGAATTTGGGTCAAAGGTCTGAGGCGAGGGCGCGTAGAGGTGGGCGGCGAGGGCGGTTAACCCTTTTGGGTCATACAACGTAAGTCGCGGCTTTATTAATCAAACATGTTCCCAAGCCTTCAACCGCAGTGTAAGTTTTAAAAGTAAGACCCCTTATAACAAATGGTAGACTGACCAAAGTGTACCTTTAGATGAAAGTGTATTTTGGCCAAAATTGTATTCTAAAAACTATATTCTTGTGTTTTTTCTGGGTATAAAACATTTTTAGGTTTTTTTTTCTCTATAAGTCTGTTAGGAATGTATTGATGATGTCCAGCGTTGATTTGCTAGTATAAAAATTCCAGAGTATTGGTTTTGAGGGGATTTTGTGTGAAATGGTGGGTTGGAAGGTGTGACAGATCGACAGGCATTTTG
>NC_050534.1:13175937-13177146 GCF_002922805.2 Oryzias melastigma | reverse complement strand
TTTCAGGTGAGGGTTAAGTACAGCTCTGTAGCTTGGCAACCTGGGAGCAAGGACACTGTGATGGTCAGCTGATGAAACACAAGTCAATAATGGCTTTAAAAGCTCCTCTTTTAGTCTTAAGAGCTTCAGCGCATATAGGCTATAAAAAACGGACAATTCAAGGAACCTGTGTGGGTGTACCAAAAGACAATCAATACACACTTGGCTTTATTTGCTTTTTTAAATTTACTGATTTTAGACAAAAAGTTGTTATACTTGATGATATGAAAAAAGTTAACAATTTATAATCCGGAAAAATAGTAATTTAGTTGCTTGCATGCAACCAATTTGTCTCAATATAATAGTCGACATGTTTCTTTATTAAGACTTTTACTGTTCAGTTTGTTAATATGTTGTATTTTCTTTTGCATTTATCCGAGAAAATGCTCATTTTTCACCCTCAAGCCCCAATGATCACACATCTATCTCAAAGTGAGGTTAAGGACCGTGTCCAAGGAAGCATTGATTAGAAACTGCTGAGGCCAGGAATTGGAGCACCAACTTTCCGATTATCGTCTAACTGCTGCTGCTGCCTTTGTAATCAATGTCAGATCTCATCTTCGCTAGTGATTTTTGGAAAGGACTGACATATTGACATTGCTCTGGTAGTGAACAGGAACCTTTGGCCTTGACTGGAGGTCGACTTTAAGCAAAAGGATGATCAGAAACTCACCCAAAGCCGTGTGAAAATGTCTAAGAATTGCTTTATTTGTTAATGAATAAACAAGTCTTGTAAGTTTAGCAGACTATATTTTTATTATGGTATTAATAGGACGTTGTTGTTGTTGTTGTGAGAATATGGAGTCAAAGCAGACCTGCACCTCTTTTTTTTTTTTTTTTTTCGTCTCCTGCACTCATCCTTCTTCGTTTTCCTCAGCACTTACTTAATGTACGACCATGTGTTTTCTGTCTTCATTTAAATGTTTTCCCTCACTCCTTCACGGAGAATGAGCTCTAGCTCTTGCCTCCCCACTCGTCGTCCACTTGTTCCAGCAGTGGCAATCTTTTATCCCTTTCACATTTTTTTTTGAATCGGCCTCTCTCTGTGTCCCTTCCTCTTTTCTTTTTCATTGCTTATCCAAACTGATGGGTTTCGCTGCGGGAGGTCACGTCGGTCTGCTTTTAAAAAGCAGCACAAGTGAAACGCGTGTCATTTTTCACCTTAACTGG
>NC_050534.1:13145285-13175366 GCF_002922805.2 Oryzias melastigma | reverse complement strand
TTTTTTTTTTTCGTCTCCTGCACTCATCCTTCTTCGTTTTCCTCAGCACTTACTTAATGTACGACCATGTGTTTTCTGTCTTCATTTAAATCTTTTCCCTCACTCCTTCACGGAGAATGAGCTCTAGCTCCTGCCTCCCCACTCGTCGTCCACTTGTTCCAGCAGTGGCAATCTTTTATCCCTTTCACATTTTTTCTGAATCGGCCTCTCTCTGTGTCCCTTCCTCTTTTCTTTTTCATTGCTTATCCAAACTGATGGGTTTCGCTGCGGGAGGTCACGTCGGTCTGCTTTTAAAAAGCAGCACAAGTGAAACGCGTGTCATTTTTCACCTTAACTGGATCATTTATATTTATTTGCTTCTCTGATTACTGACACCTGCCTTAACTTTAGAGAAGATGAGGGCTTTTTAAAGGGGAACCAGCACTCGCCCCTTAACCTTATTAACCCCCAGAGCGAATCCAAATGATGATAAATTGACAATGTGGGGAACAGAAACATAACATGCGGACGGTTCAGAGTAGTCCACGCCGTCAATGTAGCAAATGCTTTTTACTGTAACGTTTTGGCAAAGTGGGTATTTTTAAGAGGAAAACAGACTAAACGCCTTTTTTTTTATTTTTTTGCTGCTAGTCATGTAAGAATGGAACTCAGTGAGCCACCAAACGAGAGAGCTAGCAACGTACAAACATTTTCTTTGCTGGTAAAAGTCAGTGTAACTTGACATGGTGTCTTTGTGACAGGCTTTTGTGTATTGAGCCAAGCTTCACAATGGTCATATTTTTCATTTTGAAGGCATTTTACATTGCCTTTGTTTCTTGTTTGTAAGAAAATTATTAAGAAAACAGACTGATGAGGCTCCTAGATGTGCTTGAACTGGGATCAAAAATGTATTCATGTAACATTTATATATATATATTGTAAAACTATGCGGGAGGACCTGGGAAAACGTTTTATCCCAGCACTTTATCATAGATTGTCTTTACCAAACAGAAAATAATACAAATATTTAATTTGCAGATTTTTTTTTTTACTTGTTACACCAACCAAATCTGTTTGCCTGTTTCTTTCTGTCATGTGAATTCAGCTTTACCTAGCTGTAAAACATATATTTTAATTTGCTTAAATGTTACCTAGATTTTAAAGTAGGTTTAATTGAGACGTCACTATATAACTATTAAACCTCTATTTTTTTAAAATCATATTTAGCTGCAATAATGAAGAAGCAAAAAGAAAACTTTTATTTATTCTTAATATTTTTTAGGCAGTATCTAAAGACAAGATGCTGGCTGATGTGTTGATTGGTAGTGCCTGTAGGCTTTTGAAGGAAAAACGTTTTGAACATTTTTCTGTTTACCTTATGTTTGCCTCTTATTGCTCCTGTCAGGAGTGGCTTTTTCTAAAAGAAAACGTCTTCTAGTCAAGACTGAAAATAAAAATCACAATAATTTCAAGTGTAATTTGGAATAAAAGAAATTAATGACATTCTAGCATTTACTATTCCACATCTTCAGGTGTCTTTTTGTGTTTTTGTCGCAATTTTCTCTCTTCATTTCAAGTCTTGTAAATAGCAGAAAAATTTGAGGTGTGCCAATTAGTGTAGTAATCCTAATTGAAAATCAACGCATTGATATTTATTGTTACAGAGTTTACAGTGAATAATTAGATTTAGCCACACAAAATATATCCAGTCTTTATAAGATAATTTAGTCCTTCTTAAAAAAAAAATGAATTAAATCCACTTACTTTTTTTAGACCAAAACCTGACTCTAACTTTTTTTTAATTTATGATTTATGAAAACTCAAACCTCACAGCTCCACTTCGCTGTTGCCTTTATTTGTGGATGAAGTCTGCAGGGACTGAGTTTGTGTGTACATGCTGGGGGGTTGTGTGTGGATCAGGAGCTGTTATGCTGACCTTTACTGCTACTGATGGCAAAGAGTCGAGACCCTTATATGACTGTTTAGATTTACTATCTCTGGAGAAAAAGCAGCGCAATGCACACACTCAATAACACACACTGCAAATAATAACCAACTGTATACAGCGAGATGTTTCTATTTGTTTTTGAGTCTCCCATCACAAAGATTTTTATTGAATATGCCATGAAGCTCTGGGGATGGAGAAAAGAAGAAAAGGGATGAACTTTAACTTTGAGTCACATTCCATGTTGTATTGTAATTTATGTGTACCATATTTAACATTTAATCTTTATCTTACATCCTCACTACCTTTCTTTATGCTTTTTAACTTTTAATGCTCAGAAATGAGAACATTTTTAAAGTTTTTAATTCTGTTACACCTTGGAGAAGATAATGTCTAACCCGCTCCCTTACACTCCAAGACCGCTCCAAGAAATCTTCTTTTCTGCAGACCACGGGAATTTTATCTGGGTTGAAACTTTAAGTATTTGTTCATACAATCTTGAAGGCATGACACAGTTTTGCACAGGAAATCCCCTCTGAAAAGCTAATTTATTCCTGTTGGTTAGACATTCCTGAAACCTACTCTGCCTGTTTGTTCCCCAATCATTTGACCTCTCCTTAACCCTAAAACAAAAAACAAAAAAAATAGTCCGGACAAACTATTAAGGAATATGTAAATAAAAAGAGGATATTCTCCCAGGAATTTCATCCGGTGTCCTTGTTTGTCCTTGTTTCCCCTCCTCAGGTTACATGAGAACCGCATGATTCATAGTTGTTTTTGACTACATTTTCTAATGAAACTCAACGATTTTCCCACAGTGGCACACTCTGCCGCGGTTTCATTTTGCTGCCTTTAACTCCAGCCACTGTGAAATACAAAGTTGTTTTTTTTTTTTTCTGCCGTGAAGAAGTAGCGAGGCGTATTTCATACAAACTCCCCGTGTGCCACAACTGAAGGATATTTCCATAAAAACTTGAAAAGTACCTGAGGCCATAACTTGCCTTGAAAAACAATATTTGTCTGTTTACATGCTGTACACAAATTAAAAAGTTATAAACAGAGTTCTGCATCGATGTTTTAAAATCTTTATTGCTAAGCGGAAATGTAAGTTTTATTAGGTAAAGGTTAAAAAGTTGATTTGCATATGTGCACTCAGCTGCTTAACACTCTTGCAATGTCACTCTGGTACATGACAAAAGTGTATTTAATGTAGAACTGAGGAGAAGGGAGGTTATAGTCATTTTTTACTGGCTCTTTGCAGTTGGCAGCAGGAACTTAATGTTAATCCAAATGACAGATGATAGAGGATGCAGCGTTCCGCCACTGTGTGTGACAGTGTTATTGTCTCTATGATTAACTCAACTACGCTCCCATCCTCTTGAACCAGAGCAAGCAAAAATAGAAGTACAACTGTTTAGTTTCTCATCAAAAAACGCTCTTCATCCTTTCTCGCTGTTCTCACTCTCTGAGGCCATTACTGGTGATAAACACAGTGGTTTGTATCAGCAGGATGCACCTGGCATTAAAGTGAATGAAAGTAATTAGTGAGTGTTTGTGGCTCTTCTCGTCCCCGTAGATGGCCATGGGCGGTGCAATAAATGAGCTCCAAGATCCATAGAAAGAGGGTGGAAGCGATTTCTGCCAGCACCCCTGTCATCGTCAATAACCTGATGCAGAGCAATTGCCTTGCCAATCCTCTTAACAAATAGATGAATCTTCCTCAGACGGATTCCCAAATGTAGAAACCTTCTTCACTCGTACCATGTTCAAAAGATGTGAAGAAGCAGAGCAGATTCAGAATTGGCCAAGTTTAAAGGTGTTAATCTGCATTTTCAGAGGAACACCTCTTCACTGTGCTGAGATCAGTGAAGATATTAGGTTTACATGCATGTGTCTCAAACCCTGATGTGAGCTACAGATTCAGCTATGAATAAAGGTTTAGAAGGACTGTCAAGTTTTTAAGGAAAGCTAATCTCAGATACAGTATTCTCATAATACTAGTACTTGTATTTTAGTATTGTATATTTTTTGTCCTGCCTCTACATCCATCTACCAGTATGTGATTGCAGTTCCATTAATATCCTGACCACAAAACATCCTCAAATTATGTAAAATATTCTTTGGGAAAGTAGTCAGTAATCCTGAAGGTAAATATACATCAGTCGGGATTTTGCATTCAGGAACGTGCTATATGCAGTTTCATTAAAGTCCCCCTCCGATGAAATTTATGTTTTTGGAGTGTTTAACATACGTGTGGCATTTTTCTTATGAAATAGAACAAATGTAATAAGAAATCATTTCGTTTTTGCATTTCCGAGTATTTCTCCTTTGCAATTGCTGTTAATAAAACTGTCGCAGTGAGGCTCTGTTTGAATTAATGAGCCTTCTTTATGTCACAACAGCTCTGCTGCACATGCGCATGGCCTTATCTGGGGCGGCTAGCGTGTCTAGCTCAGGTGCTGGAAAAGAAAAGATGGCATTTTCCCATTGACTGCAGTCAAATGAGCCGCCTTTCACATTTCTGTGGTCAAATCAGCATCACTGGATTTTTTGTGTGAGTTTCATACAATACTTATGGTAGCAGGACTGAGAACGCTGGAAAATCGAAAAGACTCCATAGACCTTCTTGATGTGACCACGGAAATGCGAACGGCGACTCATTTGATTGCAGTTGTAAAGGATTGTAAATCAATAAAAGTTCTTCACTTCCTCGTTGGAGCTGACACCTGGCCCAAAACTATACGAATGGTCATTACCGATTTGGCTTGACATTTTTATGTAGGAGTGGTAAAGATTTACGCTAGGGAGAGACAGAGCCATTATAATCAAAGCGGGTGGGTCTTGGGTGGAGCTGCTCAGCTCAGTTACTAAAGCCACGCCCCCTCAGAAGAGATTTTTGAAGCAGAGGCTTCAGATCAACCTGAAAAAATGGCTTTTTAAGACAGTTAGATTGTGGGATTTTTAAAAAAAAAACTTTATAATCATTATTAAAACTCTACTGAGAAAGTTTTTTTTTTTAATAAAAAAATTGTCATAAGGGGACTTTAATCCAGTGAATGGTGTTCACACTGCACCTGACAAGCAGTCTTCTTCAGTTTTTTTTTAATTTTTGGATTGTTTAATTTTGCTCGTCGACCACCTACATTAGGATGAGGCTTGATGTGAAATGTTAAACCAAATCTTGCTCAAGGTTTTTTCTTTCACAGCCCTAATTTACCATATGAAACACTTAGTGTCATAGAATTCTAATCGGGCACAAACCACAATTATTCATTTCTCCTTTGTGATCTTGGCACCTCTGTGTTTGGAAAGAGACGCTACCCACATGTCAATACCAAATATGAGTCCCTGATTGATCACAGTTCAGCGTTGTAGCGATCTAGCATCATGAAGTTTGGTAGCTTGGGTAGCGATGGATGAACTTGAGAGTTTTGAACATGGAAGTCCGAAACTTGGGTGGATGTGCGTTTAAACTTGAAAGTGGCCACTTGAATGTGAGTTGATGCATCCCTTGTGTATGTACCTTGACACTAACCATAAGCAGTGCTGGGTATACACTAATGAACAAAATACCTATTTGTGGGTTTCTTTCGCCATTTGCACTTCGCAAGTACCCTTTAAACCTCATGTTGAAAATGTTACACGCAATAAAATTGTAGAAAATTGAAGCTACCTAACAGACAAGTGAATATCGAGTACTAACGTACTAACGTTTTAATCAAAACTTAAATTGCCTTTGACCTACACAAGGGAAGGGTTGTAAAGATTTCTGTCGCTTCGTTAACAAATATGACCGTGTGGCGATACACAGATGTATACATCTCCACTTCAGTAACATACTGCTGCATTGCACCCTGGGTAATGATCCTTGTAGCCAATCCCCTCGTTTTGTAGCCACAAGGGAGTAAACTCAAACATCTAATTCTAGCAACGCAGCCTCATCTTTAACCCACAATACTCCTCTGAGATGTCTAGAGTTGCTGACGGGCCAAATTTCTTTGTCTTTCACACCCAATGCAGATGGTTTGTCCTGAGCAGTGATGTGAGCAAAATGATGACACCCCCATTAGCATAATAGACCAGTAGGCGTGTGTAGGCATCATCGCTTTTTATGGAGTATGGCAAAAGTCGAACAGAAGCGGCTAACACTGAGCAGGAAAGCAGTCCTGGTTGGAGATTTTGAATTGGACAAAGAGCCCAACTCTTGATAAATCAGATAGTCGCACTCAAAAACACTGAAGTTGGGTGTATTTATCATTTAAATTGCCATCTTCCAGATCATAACAACTTAATTACCACCAGCTGTTACCAGCATTAAGGAAGCACTTGCACTTGCAAAGTTGTAGTGATGTGTGCCTAAAGTATGAGCAGACATATTAGCACTGGCACTCTACACTGACAGTCTCCATATGGATGTCAAATATGGAAATCTCCCTGTAATTCATTCCAGTATGAAAAGTGCTCAGCTTGTAAACGGTTGACACTCTCACAGAGCTACTTCAAATCAATAGATTGATTAGTTAACACTCAGTTGAGTAATCACTTGTGCCTCATGTAAGACCTTTTTAAAGACTTATTATTCCAAAGACACAGGATAAGAGATTAATTTACCTGGGAGATATGATGCTTCCCATTCATTTTAATATCATTATGCTTATTATATCGTAACCAATGAGGCAGATCTGGACGAGATGACACTTTCTTTCATTACTCTGAAATACAATAACAGGACGACCTTTTTCTTGGTGCAGTGCCATCGCATCAGTGGATCCCTGTTTTTTTTTAAAGAATGGAAACATTGTTCACTTCTTGGGAAACCTTCTGGCCTCCCCGTTGATATGCTTTAGCGCTCTCAGCAGGAAGTGGACCTCTGACTTTTCTCCCAGCAGATGTAACACTGATTCTTGCTATGGACGTTTGGCGCTACGTCTGTAGTGGTGATAAAAGGAATTCAAAGGTGTGAGATATAGCTCAGCAAGTTGAAACAAAATGGAGTATTTGTGCACTAAATTTCAAATTAGCATGTCTTCATGGTCATTTTTTGATGTCATCATGAATTGGGTCCATACAATTGGACAACGGCCTTTCTCAACTGTATGGGCATTCTACTGTTACTCTTCACTTCTTCATTGATTTTATTTTAAGACTACGGACATATTTTCCAAAATGCTACAGCACAGTGACTTAAATGCAAGTTTGTTTTAGCAAATTTAGCAGGTAGCCATGTGGTGGCATTTGTAATCGGAAGGCGGCAGTCTCATTTTTACATACCCTATGATGGCCGCCGAGGTTTTAAGAAAAAGTTTAAATTTTTCGAAGATTTTTCCAAAAAGTCAGGCAGCGGCATGAAGTCTTGAAGATTCCGCTGATCCCTCCCCATCACATAGTGGCAGCTGTATTTGTGACCATAGCATAAATCTCTTGAATTCATTTAATAATACTCCTACCTTTTTTGTTATTTTATTTCCTGCAGGAGGTATGAGGTGCATCCTGTATGTGCAGATCTTCAGGGACAGATCCTTGCGTGCTACAAAGATAACGCTGGAAGAACCCTGAACTGTTCCAATATAGCTGCTCTTTACCTGCAGTGTGTCAACAACGCCAAGGAGGTATGTGTTTTCAACTCTACGTTTTCTGTCCTCAAGTGTTTTTATCCCATTTGACCATGGTTGGGTTTTCATGTGAACATTATATTTACAAGTACTTTTTTAACATAATGTGATATTAGACAGGAAAAAGGCTTAACTGTACGAAACATTTTGACCAGTTTAGACCCTTTTTAAAAATCTTTAAACCCTAGTATTGTGGCAGTTCCTTTGCCATATTAAGGAAAGCTCATATCTGTGAAAACAATAGGATAGGATTGCTCTTTTGATGCTTTGTTGTGTCTGGAAGTGGAATGTTAGTAGACCCAGAGTCACTGGGCCCTGTGGGTTGGGGCTTTTGTAGATTTTTTTCATTGATTATCTAGGATGTTTGATTGGATTGGGATATAGGGAGTTAGGAGATTGGTCAAAAAGGTTTTTGTTATATTCCTTAAGCCATACATGAGCAGCTTTTAAGTGAGTGAATTGTCTCACAACAGAAGTCCACTACAAAGACGGAACGTTTAAAAGTATTGTCTTTAAAATCCATGTTATCTTCCAAAAGAAGATTTTTATAGAAAGGACTGCACCCTTTAACAACCGAGCTGTAGCCATCAGACAGGAAATAACACATGCTCTTGAATTACTGCAACTCTTTGACCGTTTATGTAATTTAAATGGATTCTGAAAGCTGAGAAAAACAGCTTTGCTATGCAGCATCTTATAGTAGTAAAGTGTTTACAGAAGTAAAATGTTGTATAGTGCAAAGCTGCTTTGAGAATCTGTCAGAATTACATCCGGAATTGCGAAGAGTTATGGGAATCTAAAGAACGGAAACACTTAATCTACAGTTCAAGTGAGAAATCCTAGTAAAGATTTCATACGAAACATTTCATTTACAACTAATATATGAAAGTTGAACAAATGAAATAAGGAATATGTAAAATAGCACAAAATAAATAAAAATGAAAACTTTGTTAAAACAAAAAGTTGGGTAAGTATTGTTAATATTAGTGCTGTCATGCGATACATTTTTTGTGCGATTACTTAATTGTGACCTGTGATTCATTAATCTAATTAATCGATTTTAATCGCAATGATTTTTAACCTAATACTTGCTGTTAATAGCCTAATTTTGAGGTATTTTATTTAAGTTTGTGACATTGTGGCGCAAGAGAAGATCAAAATAAAACTAAAACTGTGTTTTTATTTAGTTTTTTTATTATAGCAGAGTTCCAACCTTTACACTACAGTTGGGTAATGTTTTTTCAATCTTAAACAAATAAAAAATAAAGAAAACATCAAGTTTGATTTATGCAATTAAAAAAATAATGCACTAAAATGTCGGTAATTAATTAATTGTGATTAAAGCGATGAAATGACAACCCTCGTTAGTATTGATAAAAAAAGACTCAGAAATGTACAAATGCAGTTTTGCTTTTAAGCCCATTAGATACAAGGTTAGCAGACAGCCATTAGAGGAAGATTATTCTGTAGTTAATTGGGAAAATCTTTTAGAGATTAATGACAAACTACAATTATAGATCATTGATAACTTAAGCTAGCTCGTGATGGTCAGTTTAGAATCTGAGAAGCAAAGCCGATGTTTCTTCTGTAGAGCTGTATGTCTGACATAACTTAACATGACAGTCGTGAAACTGATAAAACATGTGTTTCCTGCAGCAGTTCAGTCTGCATTTTCAACAAGAGCTTTATCATAAATCAGAGTGCTGTAATTAATCCTTAATCTTAAAAGAATGCTGCAAAAGTACATTTGATACCATTTGAAAGAAACATTGATGGATAATGACTTCAATGAAGGGTATTTGTTGTTTTTTAAAACTGCAACTGAACAACACAAAAATGCATCTTCAAAATAAAAGGTTTTGTCTTTTTTGTTTAAAGAATAAAAGGTATGTATCTTCATGGACAGAAAATATGTAAGTTTTTGTGCTTGTGAAAGTAGACTTTAGTGTAGTGTATTTGTGTAGCAGTGTGAAGTCCATCACTTGTCTCATAGGCGTGTACTGTAGCTTTAATCTAGCACTACTTGACTTTTTAAATGCCAAACAGAATTACTGTACCGTGCTAACATCCCCTCACCCATCGTTCTGCGGCACACGCTTCTTGCTTTTAGACAAAAGATAATTTCAATTGGGTTGCTGGCGCCAGAATCAGATTCAATCTCAGTGACCAGTTTGAACTTCCAGGCTATTTTTGTAATACCTGCTGACACAGGCGTTCCCCCGACTGTCTCCCTATGTGTTTTAATACAGTAATTCCCACAACCTGCAGCTAGTAGTTTGCCCTCTTTCCACTCATTACCAAGTGCAAAGGGTTTTCCATCCTCCATCTTCTTCAGCCAAAAACAGTAAGGTAACGGTAATGCCACTCAAGTTGATATTAACTTGATTCCCCGTCTCTCACATTCCAATACGTACCATCCATTGGCCCCAAAAAGACTCAATTTGCATTCATAGAGCTTTTCTATTAGATTTTTTTTTTTTGCAATTGCATTGTTTTTCAGAAATGGGGGAAAACTGAGTTTTGTGTCTCTCCCTCACTCTCGTGGGCATTAATATTAGATCTAAAAGTCAGATGCTGGCAGATTCTTAAGCTATACATCATGTAAATTGCACCATGTTTTATTCATCTCGCGGCTGCGTGTGTGCTTAAGAGAGCTACCTATGCTCTAGTCTGGATTCAGCGGTACTGCGTTCACAGTCCGGATGTTGTTGCGAGCTTGTAAATTGTTTGGCAGCAAGCCTGAGACGATATGGTAATCTGCCTGTGTTTATCACCCGGCAACAATCACAGCGCGCTCCTGTTCATCTGCGCTTATCTCTCTTAAGACTTTCTTTTTAAGTCATTAGGTGCAAAGGAAGCTGCTCGGTGATAAGACTTTAGAGGTATAATATGCAGAATTACACAGCTAAGAGAATGGGGGTGGAATGGAGCGGCTGATGTCGTTTTATGATTAGGATGTTTATGCAGCTTTATCAGAGCCGAGCAGGAAGCTGCTCCAAGGACAATGTCAAAGGACGCGACTTTGACCTCCAGAGGTCAGAAGATCCACATCTGCCCTCTAACAGAAGCTTTTTATTCTCCTACCCCAAAATGTCAGAGTTTTCTCCAATCTCTTTCTTTTGTCCTGCACCCCTTTTTCGTATCTTCACTCCATCAAAACCTAAGATGTCATCTCAACACTGATAAAAGCCAATCTAAAACTTACAATAGTGACCTCTCAGCTGGAGCTGACCAAAGCAGAGGTGTCATCAGGTGTCCGGCCTTTGTCGCTAATAATTAGCCCTCTTATCGTCTCCAGTCGGTGATAACATTTGGACCCACTTTTCCACTCCTTAGAGTCTTCCTCGCCTCGCCATCATCGCTCCCTCCATCCACTATCCCTTCATCCCTAGTCGCATTTCTAATGCATTCAGTGCTTAACAGGTCTGATAGCAAACACCGAAAAAGGGAGGCAGTTGGAGGACAGATAAAGTCTCTTTTCCTGCTCTCAATGAATAGGAGTTTATCATGAAGGCCAATCTCTCAATCCACCGCTTGCCGCCTCATTCCATATTCTCGCTGCATTACTGCCTTTTGCTTCCTATCTTTTCCTTCCCCACTTCATTATTTAGATTGACCATTCCGTCTCCCTCTCACTCTCAAAAGCTTTGGCTAGATTCCTGTTGGAGTGACTAGAATGAAATAAAGTTCTGTGTAAGGGTTGGTACACATTACAGCACTTTTATTAGTTCATTATGTTCAATTTATTAAAAATATGGAAATGTTTTTTTTTTTATCTATAATTCAACTCATAACAAATATCTTAGTGGACCCAAACTGTTTTAAAATTTTTAGCGATTTTGTTCCTTTGGTCAAAAAAAAAGTGCTAACTAAGGGTGTAAGAAAATATTGACTCAGTGAAATATCGTGATATTTAATTTGCCGATACTTTTATCAATTTAAAACACTGCCACTTAAACCCCCAGCCACTAGTTGGCAGCACAGCACACTGAGCCTCTTTGAACAGCTCTGTGTATTTTATTTGCGTAAAAGGGGCATTAATATTTGGATAAAGTTTTTATCAAGTCATATTAAAAACTATCTTTTGATATGTTGTGAAATGTATTGTGACATGTGTATCACAATATATATCATATCGTATTGCCAATACTCACCCCTAGTACTGTCAACGATGACGCTTTCAGCGGTACTTACGCCTTTCTGTGACCCAGATTGATGACTATAGGAGTAAAAAAATAAAAGCAAGAATAAAATGTCTTAATGCAAATTAGAAAAATACCATAAAGTTCAGGAGGTGAGCAGACAGATTCTCCTCTATGTAGGTTTTTAACAATGCTTCTGCAAGTTTTTGCAAACTATGCAAAAACTTGAATCTTATACTCCAAAAATATGATAATTACAAATCTCCAGCCCAGTTGAGCTTAATGCCAACATTTATTAAAGTCTCTATAAATTCTAAAATTTTAAGGGGTTTGGGATAGCAAAAATAGTTTAATTGACCACATGGGTCAAAGTCGAGGCCCGAGGGCCGGATTCGGCCCTCTGATTAATTATATCCGGCCCTCTAGATCATTTTATTTTATTTAAATTAATAGTTCGACGTTATCTTGCGCTTATTTCTAACTTTTATAATTTTGACAAAATATATTTTTATGGAAAGTAAAATATTGGAAGTTATTTAAGTTGATTTATTCTGGAATAATATTCCTGCCTTTTTATTATTTATAGTTATGTTAAAATGTTACATTTAAAAAAACTTTGTTCTAGTGTGTTTAATAAATGTTTATCCTGTTCATACCTCCGACCTTTGTTTTTTGTTTTGGACCCCCTTTGCGATTGAGTTTAACACTCCTGCATATTAGGGGTATCCATTTTCAATGTTATGTCAATGTACAGATCGCGTTTTTAAGAGTTATGTGCAACAGTCTAGTCTCACATTTTGGGCGTTGCGATGTGTTTAAATATCTGAACTTTGGCAAAGAATTTGCTTCTCTTCAAGCAGTCAGGGCCACAGCTTTGATTCGTGACGTTTTGATTAAATCAGTAAGTGAAGCCCAAAACCAACATGGAGGAGAATCAGATCGTTCTCCTCCTAAACTTTGATATTTTTTATATTTGCATCAAGACGATAATTAAAAGACACTCTAATTTTATTCTTATTTTTATTTTTCCCCTCTTCGGACTAATGGGAGATAGAAAGTCATCAAACTGCGTCTGAAACCGCCGCCATTCAGACGCAGCTTCTGCAGTAAATGCTTCTCACCGTACTAGTAAAGCCTCGTAATGAACCCAAATATAGCGACGTGTTTACCAATGCTTTTGTATAGATCTTTAAAATAAATAAATCTGATCTTTGAACATCATCTTCTACAACTTCCATACATTGTAAATGAGGTATAGGCACTAGAATCCGACCCTATTTAGATTTTTCAACAGTATTTGAAGCTATTACTGACATTCAGTGAGTTTCTAGTGTTATGTGGAGTTCTATGAGGCATAAAATAAAAATAATAATAAAAAAAGCAGAATGTGAAACTAGTTATTTGCATTGGCTGACATGTTTAAACAGAGCTTATATTGGAATTTTCATATTATTTGTCATAGGTTGAAATAGTTTTTTCTCAAAGTCAGCTTTTTTACTTTATCCCCACTACATTGTTTTTGAAATTCTTAGAACCGTTTTTTTGTCCAATTTTCGTTTTATGGTTGGATCAATAGTGCAGAAAATGAACAGAGATTCTTTTTGAGAGATCAAACAATGTTTTTATTAAGCCGGTCACCGAGGAAAAGAGTATTTTTCTTTCTTTTTTTTCCTACATTATTCTTTTTATTATATCTTCTGTTTCCTTTTTCCCTTCTCTCACTCATCTTCTCTTAGGCGCTTTTCATTCGGTGCTATCTGCTGCAATAGGCCGGTTCAAATGGTTATTGACAGGGAGTGCTGGGGATTTGTGGTTGCACTTATCGCTAACATGGAATTCAGTGCCCTTGGGTCTCTTCTCTGCTTCTTGAACTCGCTTCATCCTCTTCTCTTTTATTGTACTCTCCGGCTCCTCTCTCCTTCTGTCTTCTCTCATGTGTAAAAACGCGTCTTTCTCCCTCTGTTTGTGTGTTTTGATATATATGTGTAAATGGAAAATATAATTCTCCTTGCCCGTCCGTCTGACGCACGTTCATTTCTGATTCGTCTGCAGAACAAGTTGAAGACCGGGGGTTAGAGACGAGAAGGTGCAATGAGAAGTATATTTTGAGGGATTATAAACTGACGGATTAAAGCAGGGAGGAGGAGCACCAAGACACCCACCCTCGAACCCCTATGAAGAAACAAACCCTTATGGGAACACAGAACGCGGCACCTTAACATAGATGGACACCTTTTTATACCCTCAGGACCTCTCTTACCTCTTTCACCCCTCATACAAGTCCAACACTTTGGAGACACAAGCACCAGGGGGGGGTCATCAGGTCACAGCATCTCCGAGCTTTAAAGAATAACCAGGAGCACGTCCCATTGAACCATCTCCACCCTAACATATTTATTCTAAGTCAACAGCGTTGTTCTGGTTTTCCTGCTTCACACTCTCATGTAAACACTTCTAGAAATGTGCTTCTGTTCCTCTGCATTTTGTGTGATTATTTGTGTTGATCAACCACTCCAGCATTTCTTTGATTAGTGGAAATAAAAGACAAATCAATGCACAACTATTGGTCGTTTGTGTTTTTTCTTCATGATGCCAAAAATATCAATATTTCTCCAATAAAACGTGTATTTTTGTTGCAATAAAATTATGAAAAAAATGTTTCCGACGCACCAGGAAGTTTCCAAATCCAACCTATATTTAACAAAGTGCTCAAACTGAGAGTTTTGTGTACCGTCAGCCTCATGTGTGCGTTTGAATGCTGCAGACTCTTTTTATAGCTGCACTAACAGCACACAGAAAAAAGAAAAAAAAACCCACGTCTGGGTTTGATGTTGACGTTGGTGATCACCGGGGGGATGTTATCTTAATTCGGCATCAGAAGGAGAAGCTGTGTGATGGACGGAGCGAGGGGTGCTGCTTGTGTGGGTGTGTCTGTGCGCGCAAGCATGTGATTTGATGTGACTAATCCGCTTCTGTATGTCAGTCAGCTGTCCTTTTGCTTTTTGACTTTTGGAGTCTCAAAGCAGTTAGGGGGTTGACTGCTGTGATACAATGTTTGTTTGTGTGTGTGTGCGTGTTTGTGTGTGTGAGAAAGAACCAGAGTTCATAGCAGGTGTTTCTCTGTAACACAAACCAAGGCTACATCTAACTTTTCTTCATTTTTTTTCCTCTTTTAATTATTTTTTTTTTTAATTTATTTTCATCATCACGTCTTTACTCTTTAAACTACCCAATAATTTAACAAGTAAAAACCAAATAAAAGTAGTTCAAATGTTTTTTTCTTTTTCTGTAATAAAGAGTTTTGATTGAATTGTTAAATTATTAGAAATGGTTTCATAATAATGCAGAACACAGCTCAAAAGATTGAACTCATCCTCTCAGTTTGACCACATTTTTGGTTCTGCTGTACAATTCTGGTTCTAAACAGACAAAATGACTTGAAATGGTCAAGAGGTTAGTTTAAAATTGACATTTTTAAGCAGTTGCTATCAACTTTTCCAGTACATGGATGTGCAAAACTTTATGTAAATTCTAGAAATGTAAAAAAAAAAACACATTTATGCAGTTGCACTGCTTCTATTAAATCATAATTATGCGAATAAACACAAATAAATTACGCGATAAGTCATTTAAAAACGACTGATGTGAACAGTACTTTGATTTACAGCAGATGTATTCAAATTTCTGCCCCATCACTAGTGCTCATCATCATCTATCAAAGGAGACGTCGGCGTCTTATTCAGGTCATAGAGCGGCGATCTACGTCGGAGCAGCTCTGGATGAAGCAACTTTTGGGAAATTGTGGTAGGCGGTTTTACAGAGGAGCTGTGGATCCAACAATTCCACACGACATGCTCAACTTTGTGTGATGCTGTGGGACGTCTTGCGGTGCAGTCACTGTTGGTCAGGTGACCTGTTTAATTAAAAAAATTGCAGTTTTGCAAAGTATGTGAATTTGACATGGGAAAAAAGGCTTAAATGTTGAGTTACAAAATGTGTTTTTTCTTTAAAATCTCCTCATGCAAGCTGTTCCACGGTCATTTGTGTAAATACATTTTATTTTCAACATTTGAGTCATCAAATTCTGCAGGAATCAGAAAGAAAGTATTTATTTTTTCAAAAAATATTGCTTATTTGTGTAGTTTGCCTGAATTGGGTTCCACCTTATCATTTCTTTAATATTTACGTATTCAAACTTCTTTATTTAACATTTGTATCGTTTTTATTTTTTGTCCTCTAATTTGAGTTACACTCAAAACCTTAAAAAGTTCTTAAAAATAAAGCTACAGGAGAAAATATGGTTTAAGCAGGCAATGTTTTTCTCCATCGTTGTGATTTCGATTGAGATAAAAAAAAAGCACATCATGTTTCTATTTCGTACAGAACTGTATTGTTTGTATTAAGCAGGAAAATTTAACACAAAGAAAAAGCAAAGATTTACCTTTTATATCAGCCAAAGTGTCTGTTAGGGCTTGTTTATTAAATTATGAACTTTTTTATTCAAAAAAATCCAGATTTTATCCCTCTTTTAGGTAAAACATAATTAAAAAAAAAGGTTTTAAATTTGTACTTTCTTCAGCTCCATCAGCCCAATTCTTACAAGTTCCAGACCTATCATGACACTTGTATGTACAGACTAAAAAGGCGGCTTTATTTCTTCTGTCAGCTCTCTTTGTCATGATTATCTCTGCCCCAGATAATGCAAATTGTTATGATAATTCCTTTAGTTTGGCAGATAAGAACACCCAGGAAGGTCAGCGCTCCTGTCACAGGCGGCCCTCCTCTGGTTTGGCATTAGCTGCTGATCCGACACACATGGCTGATGGTGGGGAAGCCTTTAAGCACACACACTGCAGAGAAGTCACAGACACTAAGAGCACAGGAAAGGTTTGAAATCCAAGGTTTAAACGACACTTAGAAAGTCCTAGTAGTATTTTTATTGAGCTTTTTTTTTTAACTTTATGAGTTTTGTTTGGTATATATGTAAAAAAAAAAAGCACTTTCATGACTAAATACGATCTATCCTTTATTCAAGGAGAATTTATCACAACTAGGGCTGCCACAAATGATTATTTTAATAGTCAACTAATCACCGTTTACTTTTTCCGATTAATCGGCTAATCAAGAATGTGCAAACTGGATGCAAAGCACACAAACTAGCTAAAAACTAGATATATAGCATTACCTGCGATGACGCTAGTGTGAATGCTGTAAGCTGAATTCGGCTGTTGAAGATGCTAATGCTGATAGCTGAAAATGCTGAAATTGATAGCTAAAAACGCTAAAACTAATAGCTGAAAATGCTGAAGCTGATAGCCAGTTAAAAGATTAATTAAATGCCTAATTAGCCTAAAAAACAAGCAAAATAAAGCCAAAGGTAGCCAAAACAGCTAGCATGTAGCTGAAATGCTAGCTAAACTCCCAAACAGCCTAAAAAACGGAAAAAAGCCTGAGTTAGCCAAAATAGCTAGCATGTAGCTGAAATGTTAACTCCAAAATAGCCTAAAAAAATGGAAAAAATCCTGAGTTAGCCAAAATAGCTAGCGTGCAGCTGTAATATAAGTTAAACTCCAATACAGCCTAAAAAACCTGAAAAAAGGCTAAATTAGCCAAGATAGCTAGCATGTAACTAAAATATTAACTAAAATAGCCAGAAATATCTTAGTAAATGCCAAAATAGTCCAAAAAGCTAGCAGAATGCAATTATAACTTTCATCTTTACTACACTCTGACTCCATATAATGTAAAGTAACGACTAATTGACGATTAAATTAGTCGTTTATTCTAATAGTCGATTAGTCGTTGTTTAGTCGACTAATCGTGGCAGCCCTAATCACAACCACCGCTGCTACGGCAAGCCAAGCAGAACAAAAGTCTTTTCCAGTACTCATTTGGCCAGTTTGGTGAACTGAGGGATTAAAAGACAAAAAAATATTAACAATACAACATCATATTAATTCTGCGAACATTAGGGGTTAGTAGTGGCCACACCTCTTCCTTAATTCTAGTCACACAATATCATCACTAAAAAGCAATCTTCAATATCTGGGGATATTCTTGGACAAACTTGGCTCAGGTTTTATATCTGGACCCCCTCAGGTTAGAACCTGGGGGGGGAGTGTTGTCATCTTTGAGGACGGAGTCCTTCCCGACTACTTATGTACAATCAGGCTCCTGATTGGCAGCACCTGGGGGCTCAAAACAAGAGGCAACAACAACAGCAAAATGAGCCGTTTGCCAAAACAGAAGACTTAACATTTCATGGACACAAACAAAAAAATACTAATTTATTTTGTTTTTTTCCAAGAATTAAGTGAACCATTAAAAAAATAAAATCAAAGTGTTTTCCATCAGTACAGGATTGATAACCCTGAAGTACTCTTATAAAAATAGAATAATATAATGACCAATAATCATTTCACTCTTATTTAGCTGATTTACTTTAGTTGGTGGCAGAAGTAGAGCGCTCCCACCTTGCCTCCTCCTGCACTTGGTATTTTTCTCATAATGTAGAACATATATAAAACAATTTAAAATTATAATCTGCTTCCTGATTGATTCCTAAACACAATTTAAGGAATAAATCTAATGTTTGAATCTAATGTTTTTCATCTCAGGAAATATTTTCTTACTGCTCATGTTTGCATTTGCCTGTTTTTTTCTTTTTGTTCTCACTCGCTCTGCTTCTTTCCAAACTTTTCTCCCACTTTTTTATTCCTGTCACTCTCTCCAGCTCATCAAGGATATTAACGGATAGGCCGGCAGCCTGAGGGGTGGATCTGTTGGAGGCGATTGGCTCCTCTTTCTTGCCAATGAGGTGTGAATTGTCTCTCATGCTGCTGTAACTCTTCTCTAAGGGCAGCCCTCCATGCGCTTTCACACACAAAGTTTGACGCAATATGCTTCAAATATGTACAAGCGCTTGACTAATGCCGTCATGCGCTTAAATTAAAAAGCCGGCAGAAGAAGACGCGATGGGGGCCACGCTCAGACAGCTGCGGGTGGGATGCACTTCCTCCCGTTTGGACTCCAGGGTGAGGGAAGATCCACATCAGCACACACAAAGAGAAGTTGTCGGTTGCAAGTGATGCCGTTGGGGCCAGCAGATGAGAGCAGAATGTGTTGAGTTCCATTCTCCTAATGGGCAGGCAGATGGCAGGCTGCTCTGTAGCCTTTGCTTAAGCTGATGGCTCTATTCATCTGCCCCCCCTGCAGCTTTGCACCAAAAGGAAATTTATAGGCTTCTTATCCATGTTTTCCTCTTTCCAGTTTATCCTACAACTTTTTTTTGGTACTATGTTTTTCTGACTAAAAGGTGCACTAGATTATGACGTACACTATCAATGAATGGTCTATTTTGAAACCTTTATTAACTGCGTTCACAGCACTTCTAGACCTTGCTACATGCTACATATTAGCTAGGTTAGCGTATTTACAATATATCTCCCAATCGTTTTGCAACACGTAAAAAAAACTGACCAATACAGATGAAACACATTACTGCGACTATGCTAAATGCCAATCTTGTTAGGCATGTGCAAAAAACCATGGTCTAACACCTCTACGTTAGCCGCGTTAGCATATTAACAACACTCCCAAATTTGTTTACAACACACAAAAAAAACACAGATTATGTAGGAATTCCTTTACTACTAAGTCTATAGTGCGTTCTTACGACGGAGTATTAAGGCCACTTTATAAAGAAGAATTTTTTTTTTAAATTACGTCTTTAAATCTCATAAATTTACAAGAAAAAAGTAGTAACTGCTAAAGTACGAGAATAAAGTCGTACATTTATGACTTTAAAAGTCATAGGCTATATTTACAACTTTTAATCTTGTAAATCTACGAGATTTAAAGTCGTAAATTTACGAGAAAAAACGTGTAAATCTACGAGATTTAAAGTTGTAAATTTTTGGGGAAAAAAGTCGTAAATTTACGAGAAAAAAGTCGTAATATTACTTTTCTTTTTTTTTTTGGTGGCCCTAATACTCCGTCGTATATTTGTCTTATGTAGAGCTGTCCGAATTTTAAATTCCAAAATTGAGTGCCCTAGATATTTCCCAGAAGTCTTTGCAAAAAAAAAAAAAAAAACTGTGTACATCGACACTCACTAAATGTGCTAATACAGACCACAATGCATTGCGGTTAAACAATTTTTGTAAAAAAAAAACAATGTGTTTAAATGGGATTTCTTAAACTATCCACATTTTCATCATCAGAGCACATTGGATTCATAAATAGATGTAAAATGTTATCAGGCTATTGAAATAATTTCTTTGTGAAATCATTATATTTGTCATTCAAAAAGAATTGAGCATGGGGTCCAAATTGCTAAAATCAAGAACACTTGATAACGTCCCTATATAGTTTTTTTTATATTGCGGGAGCAGGGTAGTAGTACCGTCTGAATCTACAACTCCAAAATCAAGTGCCCTGGAAATTTCCCAGAATTCTTTGCGAAAAGCCAGTGAGCATCGTTACTGACTAGATTGAAGAATATAGACCATAATGCATTGTGTTTGAACAATTTTTGTGTGAAAAATGTATTTTGTTGTCATGGGTGGTTGTGATGGACACATGCAGGAGACCAGATATGTGATAGAAACTTTAACATTTACTACAAAATTCAAACATAAAAAAACCAGGAACAATATTTGCTTCATACAGTATGTGCTAATAAAAAAATGTAAAAAGTAGTGAGCATGGTGTTTTCACTGTTAAATAATTCACTAAAGGCTGTTTTGTCTTAACAAAAACTTGTGAAAAAGTGTCCATATATTATAAACAAAAGAGAAAATCTGCCTTTATTACCAGAGTTCTTTGGACTATCATAGACTTGTAAAATATTTTGTTCAAAATATATAATTCTGGGATATAATTTTTTTAGGATTTGTTTTAAAAAAAATAATAAAACATAAGATTAATGCTCAAAAATTGATTTCTTGATGTTTGAAGTTTCAAAAAATTCGTAAACCTTAAAAAATAATCATCCTTGTAGCAATATGTTAACTGACAATTAACACGAATGTTCAATAAGCTGATAAAAGGTGGTATTTTTTATCTAATTTCTTTGTCAGTCGTGCAAAATAAAGTTTAAACAAAAGGATTCAAAAGACATAAACGAAAAAGAATCCTTTCATAGCTAAATGTATTGCAGTATACAGATCTGTATAACAATTTGATGCAGATCATCAGCCCAGCTTGGCAGATAATTTGAGGATTTTGGTATCCAGGAAACCAAACACGTCTTAATGCAGAAAGCTATGATCTTCAGACCTTGCGGCAGCGCTGCAGATAAAAACAGACAAATCAATCTGTGGGTTTAGCAGCAGGTTAGAAAAAAAAGTTCATCACAGCATCCAGAAATTCAAAGAAAATACATAAAAAACTGACTTCAGAAAGCCTGCTCTGAAAGTGATGAAATACTGTTTTCTCGCCGACGACTTTTAAATCTTAAAGGTTTCATCCTCTAAGCTAATAAAACAGAGATTAGCACGCATATTTTTAACATCATCGTTTTTTATTATTTATTTTTACCAATTTAAACGTTTATTTTGTTTAATGAAATAACGTGTTTCACAAGTATTGTGCCTTTATTTAATTTTATAAAAGCTTTCCGGCTTTTTTCAAATGAAAGATATCTGAGCCACTTCAGTAATCAATCAGTTAAAAAAAAAAAACTTAAGTGGACTGAATGCTTGGGTTTTAATTCTCCTCTTCTAGTGCAACAATGAGTGTGGAAACAGTGTACTTATAAGCACAAGAAGCTTATCAAAGGAGCTTTAATTACGCATAAATCACACAGGGCTGGCGCCGTGGTGTGGAAACTCTCCCGATAAAGGACGGCGTGTTGAATAAGTGATGCTGATGTGTATGAGGGGTGGACAGAAGCAGTGAGTGAGAGCTCTGACTCTCACTTTCTCTCCAGAGATAAAGTAAGCAGTAATGAGACCCTAAACCGCTGTGCTGAAAAGACAGCAGCAGAGCCAGGAGATGAAAATGACCTTGGTGGGTACGCTGGTTTGTGTGATGCTTCACACCTGTAAGAAAAAAAAAAAAAGTTGTTTTTAAATTCGGGGCTGGAAACTGAAATTAAAACAGTGCAAGCGTAATACCATGGGGTAATCTTGATTTTGGCATCAAGACTCATGTTGGACAAATGATGAATCCTATGAGAACCTTCATCTCCAGGTTGTTGTTTTGTTCAAAATAAATATTGCAGACTAGAAGCTCGAGGGCAAATATCAGCTTTACAGATACTTTAAAAAAAATAAGCTTTAAGTATTTTATTTAATCAAATAAATTCAAAATGTTTGCCCTAAATGTAACAAACAGCATTTATTAACATAATAATGTTACAACAAATGTGGGACTTTTGGTGGCTTCTGTGGTAGTAGCATTTTTGATGTAGAATATTTACTGTATGTTTGTATTTTGTTTTATTTAAAATAAGCCAAAGAAATTTTGTTGTACATAAATATATTTAAAACTATATACAGAGTCAAAAAACAGGAAAAAAAAACAAAGAATAACAGAAATTCAGCTTTGTTTACAGATCACTTTTTCCTCTACATAAATAAAATAAATATATTTTTAAAAAATGCGAGTAAAAATAGTAATAATAACAAACCCTCCGACACATACACACACATTTTACAAAAAGAAAAAAAGAGCTATGATGTAGTTATTCTAGAACAGTTAAAAAAACAAACAAAATTAAAAACAGAAAACAAAATTAAAGCATCGACTGTACATAAGAACTGGACTGGCTGACTCCGCCCCTTTTGAGTTCCAAACAGGAAGTTCCCACTGGGTCCAAGAAGCCAAAATCCCATGGACTTCTACTTAGAAATAAACAGCTATTATACTTACACATTGTCTTAACTCGTCTTATATGGACGTATGGTTCCGGCCCCCTTTGTGTCAGTTTGGTTCAGTCATTTTGAATTATGATTCATGTTCTGCTTCCTTTTTATTTTGATCATATTCTTGCTAATTCTAATTATTTTTCACTGTATTTTTGCTAGTTATTTATGTTCTAAACTGGCCAATCAGATGCCTCAATAAAAGGACGTAGTTTCAAAATGTTTGACCGATTCTCCCAAGCCCACTTTGAGTGGAAGGGGGTGTGTCCTTGTAATAAGCTCACTCCTGATTGGAGAGAGGGGTTGCCATAGAAATGCAGACTCTTATAGACTAATCACTGCTTACTACATTTTCTGCCACCACATGGTGAGGTCTGTATCACAAAAAAATGGCAGCTGAATTGACTTTAATTGGAGCCAGAAGGCAGTCATTTTCTTTGGGTGACATCACACTCACTCAGTCCAGTTCTCAAATACAGTGAACAGCAAAATGTCATGCAGAATGACAGAAAGAATTAAAAAGTAACAGGAAATGACACCAACAACACACAACATCAAACCAGATATCTTTATATTGCTCTCATCATTCTAACAGACTACAGCATAAACCATAGTACTACCATGAAATACTTTGGCAAAGGACTGTTTGAATGCTCGAAAGTTGTACAATAAGTTCTCACTAAAGTATGATGTCCAGAAGCAAAACTGGCTATTTACCCCCCACATGTCAGCGAATGAAAAAAGCCAGTGGCCACTAAACCAGTTATATGGCCCTGCATAAGCCCATTCATCTGTGACCTGTGAGAAGCTGTTTAAACTAATCCCCAAAACTGTGTAAAAATGTTTTCTTGCCCCTCAGAAGAGGATTTAAATTACTTTACGCTCACAACTTGCACCAAGGCTTTCCTGTGGTGTGCAGCTGCCGCCTGGAGCATTAATTTTGTCCACAAACCCAATTCACTCGGGTGACTCGGACCCATTAATACATAGCAGGCGCACATTGTCCCTCCTGATGAGCGGCGCACGTGCACAAACTGAAATGTCGCGGCGTTCCTGTCACGGTGTGAGATGTTTCTGAACAGACGCTTTCAGAGGAGGTTAAACGCGGACACCTGTTTGCACACGCGGACAGGATGACCACAGACAGTCTAATTTACGGTGTACAGCGCCGGATTAACCCTTTGCAAATGCACTCGCCGGCTTTGGAAGCGAGTAGCTGGAGGGCAAGTAGGAAACATTACACATTAAAACACACACGCGGAATCATGCCTCATGCTTTACACCTCATTGTCCCATTTGTGTAACACGCCTGGAGGCTCCCACAGCACAGACACACAGTCTGACATGATTATCTCCAGTTGATGTCTGTGACTGGGTTATATTAGGAAGAGTGGCGTCATCCCAAACACAAACACAGTTTCCTGTAAAACTCCAGGGAGGCTCACGCATCATCATTGCGCATATTGCAGTTTGTATTTTTGTGCCGTTTGAACTGATCTTTGCTCGGTTACAGACATGGAATAATTGCTGCTTCTCATCTCTTTTAGGATGGAAACAACGAAAACACCAGTTTTGCTGTCGATTAGATGTAGATCATGAGTCTGCAACCTGAGGCAAAATACGGTTCTTTTATCCCTTCATTGTGGATCTTTGGCTTGGAAGAAAACTGATAACAAATTACAAAACGATGCACATAAAGCTCATATTCTGACTTTCCGCTGAACTAGTGTCTAGTTGTTAAAGTATATAATCACATTTACATGTATAGATTTAAAAAAGTACACTAAAATGATAGAAAATGTCATGTTTAAATCTGTAGACTGTAAATTTGACACAAGGTTTATTTTATTTTGAAAAGAACTTCTGTCAAAAGGAAAATATATTAAAAAAAATGTGTAAAAGTTTTTGTCACTTTAATTTGATTGTTATTAAAGCAACATTTGTTAAAAAAATAGATTAATGGTCACATAAATATAAATTAAGTGTATTTTTTTGGTTTTGGCTTATAAGAAACTGGATCAAATGGTTCTTTTAGTGTGAAAGGTCGCAGACCCTTATAGTGATTGACACTATAAGAGAACTGGACTGAGCGAGTGTCACGTCGCCTATAGAAAACGGTTTACTTCCGGCTCCAATGAAATGAAGCCAATTCAGTCGCCATTTTTATGTGTTATGGACGCCGCCATTTGGAGCCAGATGAGTTTATGAAGTAGTGATCGGTCCAAGTCGGTCTGAACCAACGTTTCTATGGCAACTACTGTTGCTAATCAGAAGAGAGCTTCCTCTGTAAGTGAGCTACGGAGAATCTGTCAAACATTTTAAACATTCGAGGTGGGAATCGTTCTTTTAATGAGGCACCTGATTGGTCAGTTTATAACTTGAATAACTCTCAATAAAGAAAAAAATCGAACACGTTAAGAAAATGTATCAGAGTAAGAAGGATTATTTGGACAAATTGAATGACTGAGTCATAGCTGTTTATTTCTCCATAGAAGGAATTTTTTTGGTTCTTGGAGTTAGCGGGTACTTCCTGTTTGGAACACACTCCAGTTCTCATTTACAGTCAATGTGTTGAGCGGTGAAAAAAAAAAACCCTTATTAAATCATAAATGAATGACATTTTTATAAAAGTAAAAAACTTTTGTGAGGACTTTGTGTGACTCAGGTATACAATGTCTCAAATATTGATGATCTACTAAGACTTTTGTTGCCCCTTGATCCAAAAATGATTAAAACATTACTTCAAGAAGAGATAAATGCAAGAAAATATTGCATTAGGCAATGTGCAGATTGCCTAAGGGTTGTTGATCATACTGATCCTCTGCTTTGGGTTCTTTTTCTTTTGTTAGTTTTTGTAACTGGAAAGAAATGTTGCATAAAGTATATAGTGTTTACTTATTGATTGTTTCTGCTTGTAGCATTATTTATCCGTAAATACTGTTTAATTTAAAGCTTGTCTTGTAAGGTGTTCTGCTAAAGGTTTAATGATAAGTCCAACCAAAAAAATGAATGTTTAAAGACCCGCATGCAGTGTAAACATCATGTTGGTACAGAATAAGGATGACATTTTTGATAACAGACATGTTTCAATGATGAGAAAGTATCAGATTTGGAAGTACGACGGAGTATAATGACCACCAAAAAAAGTTATATTATGAAATTAAAGTCGTGTTTATGTATACGTACTAGGGGCACCTAAAAAAAAAAAAAAAAAAAGAACAAGTAATACAAAGTTAGTAACAAGTCCATAATGAGATGAGCCAGAGGTGAGGTCCACAGCCAAGAACAGGAGCACAGATGACCCACCTGGAATCTGAAATCTCTCCCGTTCCTCCAGGGGTGGGAAAGGGACAACATATGAATCACACTGCACCAAACAGAGCTGTGTAGAACTAAATAAAAAATACATAATAAAGAATAAAGTGAATGAAAATGTATGATTTTACTTTTTTTCGTAAAACTACATTTTAAAATCGTAAATTTACAGGATTGATATATGACATTTAAAGTTGTCTTTTTTTGAAAGTTGACTTTTTTTCTTGTAAATTAAAACCTATAAAGTTGTAGTTAATTTTCTTTTTTCTTTTCATTTGTAAATCGGTTCTAATACTCCATCATGGAAACCGGATAAATTTAAAGTTTACCAACTTGGTGTTGTGATTGTACACACAATTATACATTCACGAAATGCTATACTGTACTTCTTTTATTTTCTAACACAGCTCCAATAAACACTCATCTCTGGTGTCTTTTCTCGTAAATGCATGTTTCAAAGTCATACATTTATGTCTTTTAAAGTCTACGATTTTGTTCTCGTCATTTAACAGTTACAACTTTAAAACTATAGAGTCGTACATATATATTTTTTTAGTTCTTTTTGTTTATAAATTGGCCCTGTCATAAGACAGAAATCGGATAAATCTCAAATATTTTGTTTACCAGATTAGTCCAACATTAGTTTCAAAACAATAATAATGAGGAAAAGAACTTGGTGTTGTGATTGCACATACAATTACAGCAATAGCTTTCTCATTTGACTTGCTCTTCAGTGGAGTACTGTGTCCTGAGTGTGGACTAATCAAAGGCTCTTTCATAGGCAAAGACTGATGGCTTAATTAGGACCGCTAATGTTAATCACACTTAAATATTTATAAGGGGTAAATCTTTTGTTTAGCCTTGACCTTTTTCTGAGCTCATTAACATGGTTATTGTTGCCGCCGCAATGTTTCCCCTAAACACGGCTGCACCACTTTGCCCCGGGCCATTATTGATTTGGATGGAGCAGACATGGTTCTGTGTCGACGCTTTGTTTGAGTGACATTGGTTTATCAGGCCGAGTTTAAACCCAGAGGTCTGAGTGTGTCGGAAGAGCCCAAGGGCGCCATGAGTAACATCTTATCGATGAGAAGCGCTCATTGTGTCCAAGTGACAGCGAGAGTAATGGAAGAAGATTCATAAAGAATGTTTCTCAGCTTCCATCAGCTCCACTCTTTGAGTGTCAGGACTTGCGTTTGATTGTTGGGTCCAACAAAGAGCTGACCACCGTTCTACGCTCTGAATTGCATCCAACTCGTACATAGCCAGAGGCAGAAGGTTCTGTTATTATAGAATAGCTGTTGGATAGCACAGCACTTGTAGCACTTGTGGGTTAATTGCAGAGGACACAGAGGATAACTGCTTCCCTCTTTGTCCAGAGGCACAAAACTACCATCAGCAGCAGCAGCGACGCACAAAGCTCTCCTTTTTCCTCGTTCAGCATCATCAAATAAATTAAGCTGTGTATGATACCATAAAGTTTTACAAATGACATGTGCTTTAGGGTAATAAACACCCTCCACTCTGGGGGAAATTATTGTAGTGCAGTATTTTAATGAAAACCATTAATCATTCATAGTTATTTTCTAAACTGAGTGTGTGAGTCCCTGCATAAGCCTTCAGTGTTGGGTTAGTTCTATGAGGATTCTGCTTCTTCTGGGGGGATTTGGCAATATTCTCAAAAATAGTTGGCAATAAAAAAGTAGTTTATACTGTATGTATTTTTTTGATGATTATGAAACTGAAAATAGGAGATTGTTTATCGACCAGGTGCGAAATGAACCCACGGGGCCCAAACCCTGATAGATACAGAGGGTTGTGTTAGGAAGGGAATCCGACATGAAACCTTTGCCAAACCAAAAATGGAAATCAAACCTAGCCTGTGGTGAAAAAAAAAAAAAAAAGATCATAGACTATAGGGGGAGCTACGGAGGGCAGCTTTCCCCCAAATTTTGAGTCAAAATTAGTATAATTCAGAGACTGTATATAGAGAACTGGACTGAGTGACCCCTACCCCCTTGCACTGAACAGTGGTTCTGAAAAGCAGAAATCCCATCGACTTTTATAGAGAAATAAAAAGCTATCACTTAGTCATTTTATTCGTCAGACTGACCATTTTTAAACATTTTGCTGCTCATCCTAATTTTTTTTTTTTTTTTTTTTTTGCTGTAGCGCAAGTTAGTAAAGTTATAAACTGACCAATCAGATGCCTCAATAAAAGTAGGTGGCCTCATGTTAAATTCTGATTGATCTGATTTATTTTGAGCCTAAATTTTGGAGAATACAAGACAAAAAAAACAAATTTTCCAAACTCATTAGAGAAATAATAAAATGCATTCATAAAAATAAAACAAACAAAAAGAACGACTAACTTAAGTCACAATTTATTCATTAACTATAGTGATTATTAACTAAAGTCAAGTAGACCTTCAAAGCAATTGATTGACAGATTCTCCTTTGAGTGGAAGGGGTGTGGCCTTCTAACATGCTCACTGCTGATTGGTAAGTCATTTTCTATGGGTGACTCACTCACTCAGTCTACATACAGTCAATGGTATCATAATTGACAAAGCTTAAAAAAACATAAATACAACTTTCTTTAAACATTTAAACATTGTAAAACAATTTGAAATACTTTCTGCTCCAACATAAAAGATTATAGTTTCGCCACTGTTGTAGACATATGGAAAATATATATATATTTTTAAGGTAAAACAAAACAGGTAATTTAAAAAAAGTAAATCATATTCATCTTGTATTTTTAAATACCAGTTATTGTTTTAATGGTGACTGAAAAGCAGCTTCAAAAAGATTTTTTTTCGGTAATTCTTTTTACTAAAAGCAGCGTGTTTGTTCTCAGCTATTTAATAGCTCTATCCAGTTCAAAGAGTATCCACAGGTACTGTAGACCACCAACATATCTCATGATTAGATTGGAAAAAAATAATTAGAAAAAAAACATTTAGTTGGACAAAGAAAAGGAGCAGGTGCAGCTTACTTGTGTTGTATGTGAATGTTTCTTCTGATTCCATTGATCGTGACATCCATCCATTGTAGTTTGATCCTGTAGAGACTGAACTCACAACTCTGTTATGTTTTTCCCACAGAGAATAAAAAGTCTTTTTAGTGTCTAAAGCTTTTTTTTTTTTTTTCTAAAGCGGCTCATTAGTTATTTAACATGTTGCTACTAAACGATTTGATGTTTTATCCTTTTCAGGGTTTCAGACAAATTTTTTTAGCTTTATGTTTGATAAAATGACTCTTCTGTCTCATGTTTGTCCTCAGTAGAACGTCCAATCGTCACTGTCAAATCAGCATCTCACGTGTGATTGGGTATGACAGTAGAAAAGACGGGGAATACTCCAACTAGGCCAGCAGTTAAAATAGGAACAAACATATTTTTTTAATTATTATCAGCAGCAACAGGTGTAGGTGAACAATATAATGCACTATCTAACACTTTCAAATAGTAACACCACTTGCCTTATTTCACAGTAAAGAAATGAGTTTTAGCTATCAATGTGAACTTAATGTGAACTTAGCTGTAACAAGGCTATTAAAAAAATGTGTATGACTTCAAAGGCGTCAAATAATTCTCCTTGGATTTCATTTGTGAAAAGACTTGAATGTTAATTTGAAATACATTTGAACCAAGCTAAAAAAAAAAGGTCACTATAACACTATTTGTTAATCCTGTTAGAATAATATGTGTTTCAAACTGTTGGGTAAAAACAATATTGTTTAAATTTCAGCACAAAGTTTGGTTTATTTAAATTTGTCTGTAGATGAGTATTTTGAACTTTTTCTCAAATCCCTTTTTCACAAATGTTATAAAGAAAAGGCAAACAAAAAACAAAGCCAATAAAAAAATCTGAAAATTAGTTAAATTGAGTTGTTAAAAATATTAAAAAAAAATGATTTTCTTGCACACTATAGTAGTGTAAGAAGAATGAGGCGGCATCACTCCTTCAACGTTCTGATGGAGTTTCTTGTAGCATTTTTGTTTGTTTAATATGGTTCGAACTGTAATATGTTGTTTAGCAGGACGACAATTGACAAATGCAACAACAGGAAGGTTTGCTTTTTGAACGTGCACATGGAAGTCATACAGAAACAAAGGTAATCTTGTCTTGTCCTCTTATGTGGACCCAGGAAGCAGTAAATATGAAATCACTTGATCTCTGGCAGCTTCATTTCCTTTTTTTCCTCACTCTTATCTT
>NC_050534.1:13112693-13145206 GCF_002922805.2 Oryzias melastigma | reverse complement strand
GAAAAAAAATTAACATTTCTTAAAGCAGTCACTTGTGAAGGTACAGAAGGGGAAAGAAGAGGGAGATTTATTGCTTCTACATGCAAGCATCCGAGCTTGAAACACAGGCTGTATGCAGCTTTATACTTTCAATAAGGTAAGGCACTGAAACATAAAAAATAGATCTATGAAAAGTGTTTTTTCTTCAATTCCCACTCCAATCATCTTTTGATCTATTGCAAAAGCATTCCCAGTGGTCTTATAATTATCATTATGTCATTTTTAGCCCAAATTAAAAAAAAAACTGCATCATTTTTTGGACATAATTTCTGCAGAACAGCAAGAGTTTATTAGTAATCTGAGTTGTGGGCGGGACTGTTGTCAAGGATTAGGCCCGCCCCTACTTTCCGCCATCTAATGCCAACCTGGCCTTGTGGTTTGGAGGGGTAGGGGTGTCCAAAGTTATGCACTTTGACTCTATATCCCTCTGCTGTGAGGGTGTTCCGCAGCACAGAAACTCATTATTTCCCACGGGGGTGCTCTGAAGCACAGAAGTTTACATTTAAATGTAACTCATGACTCTTTGTTTTAGCATGACTTTTTAAAATGATAAAACTGCTGTTATTTTCCAAGCGCTGACTAACGTAGAAGTCCGGCGATAGCTTTTCTCTTTTACTGTTTGATTGTTTAGCTTTGCTTTTATCTTATTTTTTATGTTTTTATGTCACTTATTTATTATTTTATCTGTAAATATATATTTTTTTAAATCTAAGCACTTTTAATGTATGGCGCCTTATTTTGATCAAGCACATTTTAGGCTCCATATAACTCTTGGAAGGCTACATGTAGGGGTAGAGGAAGAATTCCGATTCAACCAAAAAAGTGGGACCCAATGACTCCCTCAGCATTAAGGGGACGGTTTGGGGAATTTAACCAATCAAATGGTTTTTGAGCACAGGTGTCTGCAGCTCACCACTCCCTTAGGGCAGGGGTCGGCAACCTTTTACAGTAAAAGAGTCATTGAGGCTTGTTTTCTACTGGCCAAAGCCTAGAAGGAGCCACACAGTTTTGCTTTAGCCTTTAAGAGTTTTGGATTTGCATTCCTTTTTTAATAATAAATATGAATTATGTCTATTTTTTGGCACAAACAAATCAAAAATATAAAAAAAATTAGCATTTCTCAAAAAGAAATGTCTTTGTCCTCTGCTGGGTTTTGTTATTTTAGTTTGGGGTTGGACCTTGATAGTCTTAGTCTGATTTACAATGATTTGAAAAAAAGAAATACTTAGAAATCCAATTTTAAGCTTAATTTTTTTCATATATGTCCTCTATCATGACAAAAATTCCCCAAAAACATACCAAAAACACTACTTTGTTGGCTTTTTTAAAATAATTTCCTACAAATATTTGAACTTCTTGTGTGCAAACATTTGCAGGCAATTGATCCCAGAATAGAAATGGAGCCAACTGGTGACTGATTTATAAATAAGAAAATAAATCAAAGAGTTAAACTGAGTTGAGAATAAGATTTGTGCTTTCAATGTGCTGTGAGCTGCTGTCTAAATTGCCCATTTGTATGGTTGCGTGTGTGTCCTTTAAGAGGTTTGGCGTCTTGCTGACGTGAAAAGCGTGCAGGGAAAGAGGGGACACAGCAAAAGAGGGAGAGTGAAAAGGTGAGACAGATGGCAGAGATTAGGGATTGATTATCGATCGGTGTGGAGTTAGGAAAGATGGAGGAACACAGCCTAATTTCCTTTTGTTAGTGTTTTTTTCTTCCACTCTGTCTCATCGGGTTAGGAGAAAGAAGGCTGCACAAAGGATTCAGGCCATCTCTCCTTCATTTACCCTTTCGCCGTTGCCGGCTCTAGTTTGTTAGGATTTCATTTTCTTCTCTGTGTTTAGTTACACTTAATTAAGAATGGGGGTTAGAACAAACAACACAAGTCAGGAGGGTTAAAAAAAAATGGCTGAAAAGACGAACGGATAGAATCTCCTTCGCTTCTTTTATTGATGCAGAACAAATCAGCACAAGGGAAAGATCTTGCCATTTCCTATTCCCAAATCAAACAAGCACTCATTAAAAACTCGCCTTCCTTCAGTCTTCTTGCAAATCACTTCGGCAAATTCATTTCATGGAAACACACGTTTCACCCCAAGACAGTCACCAAACATAATCTTATGGTTCATTTCCATTCAAATAACACAAATCTTATCAGTGATCACAACAGATTCATTCCGCCGTTTACGGCGTTCATCAGTGCGGTGTTCGTGTGCTTTCGTGCTCCTGCACATGTCAATAGAGCTCCAAACTCAATTATACCATTAAGTGCACGCTAGCATGCAGTAACTAAAACAGCAACCTCTCGCATGCAGGTCTGATTTAAACACTGTGCAAGTCAATAAGCCATTTCCCATTGAGGAGGAGTGTGTGTCAGTATGTGTGGTGTCTGCCAGAACAATGGGTATTCCTATTCTTTGCTTGTGTTTGTCCCTTTCCCCCCCAAGGCTTGTCATCTTCAGTACATAAATCCGTGCCGTTCTTTGTAAGTTGGGTTTTTGTGCGGTCAGCTCGATTGTCTGTGTAAGTGTGTAGTTTGGGGAAAATGAGTGAGAGGCAAAGAAAGCAAACACGTCCCTGGGAGTGACTAGCATGCTGAATATAGACTGCAGTGCAGCGTCCAGGTTGCTCTTCTGTTGGAGGAATTCTCACTTAATGAGTTGTCCTGGGACTTGAGAGTGTTTAACGCACACACAAGACACACAAAAGCATGTACAGTAGGTCTTAATGGTACCCTGCAATGACTCAAATCATTGGATTGACCCAAACTATAACCTCGACCTCAACTAGTACCAGTTAGCTACTTACTTATACCTTACCTCACCTCTAGCTTACCCCGTTGTGACCCTAAGACAGTCATTTTAAAACCACTGCATTGGCTCCCCTTGTGTTTCAGGATTCATTTGAACATTTTTAATAGTTTTTCTTCATGTTTAATGGGTCTTATTTGGCTTTTGCCATGAGAACCTTTGCAGACTTCCAACAATAGCTTTTTATTTGGTCCTGGAGATAAATCCAAAACACACTGTGAGGGTTCTTTCCAGCATTCTGCCCTGAATCTCTAAAGATGCCTGCCGTAGATGCCGAGGGCTGCAGAGAATGGAGTGAAAACAGCCTCCAAACCCACATTTTAAGCTGTTAACTAATATAAATCCAGAGTATTTTCACCTTTATATTTTTTATATTGTTAGAATTATTGTATTGTAACATGCAATGTCAATAAAGGTTTGATTGATTGATTTTTCTTTTCATCAAACTATTTTTAGCGCTGTATTTAAATCAATTCGGCGATATGTCGCAATATTTTACTTGGCAATATTTGTATCGATTTCAAATCCAGACAAGACGATATTTAAATCATTATTTGTGAGCGTCTTACTTTTGTTTTCCACCTAAACCCTCGACCACTAGTTGGCAGCACAGCACACGCTCTACACCGCGAGAACCAGCTTGTATTAAATGTTCAGTCTCGTTGGTTCAGCTTTGCGGTTTTTGTTGATATGAAACACATATTACTTAGTATTAAAACTTATTTTTTTAATTTTTTTTTTTATGTCATACTCCTTAAAAAGAAAAAAAGTGAAAAATTATTCTGGTACAGTCTTGGGATATATTGCGATGTGTATCGTATTGCCAGACATGTATTGCAACATTGCCAATGTACACCTCTAAAAAGCATGTCATAGGTTAATTGGCAACTCTAAATCGTTCCTTATGCTACGTACATGTGGTGTACATTCAAGAACGCACTTTCAGCATACATTAGGACTATCGCTACCTGATACTTGTGCACATATTCACAGTCGGTAGATGCTCAATATGAAATATCAAATCTTGCTCAATAGTTTTTCTTTCACAGCTCTATTCCGATACATGAAAGAATTGGTGTCATCTAATTCTTACTGGACACAAACCACAATTATTAATTGAATTTTCAAACAGTTACCACTCAACGCCGCTGCCAAATTTGAGTTCTTGATTAGTCAAACGTCAACCTGGTTTAACTTTCAACTGCGCATTATGCACATAGAGCCAGAAAACTGACTCATAAACTTCAGTATTGATTCGTGAACATGAGAAGTTGATGCTGCATTCACACTGGCGGCGTGCGGTGCATTCAAGAACGCGCTATACACGGTTTAATGAACATGCAGTCAGCCGGTGTTGTTCAGACCAGACCAGCGCCAGACATGCAGGTAGCAGTTTTTTTCTGTTTTTACTGTTTAATCGCGCTCGTCCGCCACATGGAGTTGGAAGAGGCTAGGTGCACAAAGTCAAAGCGGTACAAATTTTTGTTTTCACAGCTCTATACCTATAAATGTCCGCTTTGTTGTCATTTTAATCCGTCCACGCACAAACCGCAATTATCAATTTCTCCTTCGTGATCGTGTTGGTACTTTCATGATTTGAAGCAGATACTACCCCATGTCACTACCAAAGCGGAGCCCCTAATTGGTTATAGCGATTCAGTGTGAAAATTTTCAACTGGCTCAACTTGTACGTAGAGCCTGCGATCTGACTTAAAAACTTGCATAGTGGCGCGCGATCATGGAAGCCCGGAAGCCTGAAATTCTGGTCTACACACGTTTGCATAGACTTTGCATTGAAAATGGCTGCTTGAACGTGAGTTGACGCAGCCAGTGTGTATGCATAGAAGCCCAAAATGTGCATACATATGAGTTTACGTTGACTTCTCATTCGAAGTGGTCACTTGAACATGTGGTTTTGAGGCTATAGCATTAGGTATGTGTGGTTGTGTTGCTTTGCAGTGGACTGGCATACGGCCCAGGGTGTATCTTGTCTTCTTCCAGCAGTGGCTGGCAGCAAACCAGTGATCCTGACAGCTGGTTTAGAAAATTAATGAATCAATGGATGTTTAAGTACGCTGTTAATCATTTTAAATGTACATAAAGTTAATTACAGATAAAGGTTTGATTAACTGAAAAACATACTAAGCCATCCTTTTGAATGGATTACTTGAGAAACCCTCTTCATAGCTTCCCCAGTAGTTTGTAGTTACACTAACAACACATACTACACACCAACTGACCCAATACAATCTTTGTTACAAAAGTTCCAGTCCTCCTTGATATATGTACCTGTTATTAATATTGGCCTATATTGGGATAATTGTTGTCCTACTTTTATTTGTAGTTATTCTTTTGCATATCATGCATCATATTTAGCGGTATCATCTTATAGTTAATTGCTACAGAACATGCTTTCAGTAGAATTTACTGTAGAACATTACAATACAGCCTCTTCTTAATATCTAATCAGCAAATCATACTGTGCCAGCTCAGTGCCTTTGGAAATGAAGATGAGGGTCAAGGTGACCCACTGAAGTCCAAACTGAGCATTTGATTAAAGAAGTAAGGTGACTGAAGTGACTTTGAACGTGACATGGTGCCAAACAAGCTGGCTTGATTATTGCAGAAACTGCTGATCTGCTGAGATTGTGGTGCACAACCACGTGAAGGTTTTACAGAAGACGGTTAGAGAAAAGAGAAAAAGCCCAACAAGCAACACTGGTATGTGAGAAAACCCAATGCTACATCCAATAGAGAATAGATTTACATGATGTGACAGTAATTTCACTTCTGCTTCAACATTTTTGATGATTCAGAACTTATAAAAACCAAACAGAAAATCATTGATATCAATTTTATCTAAACTTCAGCATGCAGACAGAGATAAATTCAAAGATCCAATGAGTGACATTTGCTTTCTTCTCTCTAAATTGCATGTCAACTATTGGCACTTTTCAAAACTTAATTTTTTGTTATGTTTAAATAAATAGTTGCATCTGTTCAAACCTACATTTGCTAAAAGGGAGACCAAATTCATCAAAAGGTAAATATATCTGCTCCCTCATGACTCCATTTGGTGGAGGCAGATGGCCGTAAACCCTGAGCCTCAGTCTGTTGGCTGTCTATGAAAGCTTCCTAAACGGTAAAATTAAGTTTCTCTGTAATTTCAGGATTTCTATGCAAAGTCCCTTGAGAAGATTACTTAAATTGTGACCGAGCATCATTTCAAGAAAACACGGGCTGCACAGAAAAGTACTAGTTAGTAGTTTGTACTGTGAAAGGATTCCTGGAATGAATCTTGGCTGCATTTTCAGGGAACTTTGGAGATCTTCAGTTCTGTCAAGTCATTGATAACAGAAGACGGTGAAATTAAAAGCCTCCAAGACAACCGTACGTTGAACAGGAAGCCACTTTTCTTAACTAATAAGACATAGACAGATGTTAACACACAAACATTATATTAGAATGACGAGAAACAAACAAATAAATAAAGAAAAGCAGTGTGTAAAGACCAAAACAGTCCTTTAAAATGTCATCCATACATAAGGAATGCTACAATATAAGCAGCTTATAATCCTTTCATAGTTTGTATGACATTTCAGAGTTGGTCATTTCTGCCATGAAAAGAAACAAAATGAGCCACAACACAAGACACTTCCAAAAAAAAAAAAAAAGACAGAATGTATGTCACTTTGGCAGTGTGATTTATGCACATTTTTTTGAAAATAATTAATCATTTGTACTGTAGGAAGGTTTTCTTTGTGTATTTGGAGATTAATTACAGTATTGTCAAATACACAAATTTGCACCTGGGTTTGTTTGTTTGAATAGTTTGATTTGTTTTGGAAGTGTGAAAGCTCACCTGGACCCCAACCATGATCAAACAACCAATCCCCCATACTCTTAAAACCAAAGTCATTGGTCGCCTTGGGGGTGAACCAAAGTTCAGCATTGAACCAACAGTAGTAGATAACATATCATAAAACAAACAAAAATCCTAATCTTTTGAAGTAGAAATCCTGACAAAGTTGTAAAAATGTTTGAGAATGTAAACCTAAAGGGAATGGCCTCTAAAAAGAGTCAGTTATCTTCTTTTTTTGGGTTGTAGGAGGAAGCCCAACCGGGAACTTTTTGCTGTGATGCAAGAGCACCAACCACTTTAGCACCATCATTAAATAGTAAAAGCAACCTAACTTAAATTTAATAGATATCAAATATATTTGTCCATCCATCTTCAACTTCAATTAACGTGATGATTAATTTAATAAGTATAACCAGCGAGACCCGGTTTGTCTCTCAATTCTGTACAAACAACTGCAAAAAAAGCCCATGACTTTTAGGTACAAAACACACAATATTGTAAGTTTCAGTATTTGTGTTTCTACTGCACTCCTTAAACACACAGACACAGCAATGAACTTACAGATGCTTGAGTCTAACTTACAAAAGATTCATCTACTAATCCATAAAGTATTTGTTGTGTTCATGTATTATTGAATGTGGGATTGAGTGTCATGTTCACAGCAAGGACACATCAACAAGAAGACTGGCAGCAACTGATCAATCAGCAGATGGATGCTGGAGCTCATGATCATTTATTTTATCAGTTCAAACATTAATTTTTTTAACAGTCAGAATTTTCTAGTTTTAATAATTCTGGATGGATGAATGCAGACATCTTTGGTATATTTTGTTAATTCATTGCTTTATATTTTTAATTTTAGCTATAGATGAACAGATGAGAGTAGGTGAGATATGAAGCTTCCCCATAATGTTTTTTTTATTTAAAAAAAAAAATCAGTTCCATATTTATTTGGTTACTTTCCTTTATGTTTGGCCCAAATTATTGTCTTTGTGAGCAAATACTTTAAGTTAATTAATTTTTTTAAAGAAAAAAAGGAATAAAAACATTTTAAAGCCACCTTTGTCCTGCTGATTGATTGTGGACTCACTCACAGACATTTACTTTGGTTGTTGGAAAATTTTTGCTTTGCATTCTCTCTTCTCTCCAAATTAATATTTATTGGATTTATTTCAGAAGACGTCTTTGGGAAAGCACCGATTCTCCCTTTCTTTTGTGTTTCTGCAGCTTTCTTTGGATGGATCATGAGGGAAAACTGCTTCCTTGCCAATTTTCTTCTTTGTGGAATCCCCTTTCTTCTCCTCCGGTTTCGACTGTATTTACATTCGTTCATTCGTTCAGACCCACTGATTGAAATCTAAGCAGTGCATGAAAACAGAAGCAATATTTATGTCTTGCATATGCTCCATGTGCAGTTGATGCTATGCTTCCTTAACATATGACAACACGTCATGTTTGCATCGACAGCCAAGTCTGAAGCAGCTGTTTGTGCTTTTCAGTGTCATTTAAGGAGGAAACCAACTGCTTCCACAATTCCTCCTCTAAACCCTTTATTCTATTTTTTATTGCAGATTTTTATCTTCCTATAATCTTTCTGGTAGTTTGTAAAATTTAACTTTCAGCTTTTGCAGTGACGACTTCAGTCCATTTAAAGTAGGACTGCAAGTCTGCAGGCCAGAATGGGGATATTTCACATCTGACTTCCTTTTTTTTAAACATTCTCCTGTTTGTAATAAGCGATAAAACTAAACCACCGGCTCACAGGAATGCACAGAGCATTTCTACTCATACAGTACATGTACGATATAAATGAGGATGAAGGCGAGGATAAAAATGGGAGGGTTTGCTCACACCATTTCTCCTCTTTCAATCAATAACATAGTGATTCTAATAGACATTGATTGCATCTGAATCCCAGATCCCAAGTCGCAAATGTGATTATAAAATGGCCAGTCTTGACACTTTATTGAAAACAATGAGGCTGGAAGGAGAGACGGGAGGAAGGGTGGTGGTGGGGGGACTGGTTGGGGAAGATGGATTAATCTTCAGCTTGTCAGCTTGCTGAAGCCTCCTCCTTCATCCACATGCGTGCGTGTGATTATGTGCCAACAATTCTGCCCATTCTTTGAAATATATCCGAAAATGTGGCATGCTTTGTGGAGTGTTAAAACACCAAAAAAAGTAAAAGTTGGACAAGTTGCTGCACAGAATGTATAGACTTTTTTAGAAAGCAATCATCAATCATAATGATTGAGATATTCATTATCTGTAACTAGTGTTCTTCCTCGTATACCAACAGAATAAACAAAAAGGTGAAACATAAGTATAAACTTTTTACTTTTATTCAGAGATTAAACTGCATCTGTATTGCAGAGTTAAAAAAAATCACAAGCTCAGTCAAACAAGCATAACTAGAGATAATTATCACCCCAACCTTGATGGAATTTAACCATTTAACACACAGATTTTTATCCCTGCATACAAAAATAAGCAATTTTATGAAAAATCTTCTCTGCAAAATACTCTCACAACATCAGAGACCGCACATGTAATTTTCATACACTGCCAGGCCTGTTATTAAACTATCTGTCAATCAAAAGCGAACGCTCGCAGCCCACTCCGGCAGATGTTTTTGAACATGCCTGGGTGGGTGACATGAGTAGAAGGTGAGCTGACGGTTGCTCTGTGATGACAGCCTATGCTGGTAACAAAGCGAGTGCACCTCATATTTGCAAAAACAAACAGAGGAGCTGACAAATGAGGTTCTGGCCATGCAAAAAGGCTTAGGAAACATTGTTTTGAGGCTTTTATCGATTTGGATTGTTTACATGCAGTACAATGTCATTGTGTACTTTAATTTGTTGCAATAAATTTTGTTTTTGTGCAGCTGCCACTGAATTTACATTTCTAGTGGAATGTCAGGACTGTTTTAAAAGTATTTTTTATTTTATATCATTTCCACATAAAATATATAAATTAAAACAATAAAAGAAATTTAATATAGGCGAAATGAAAGCGATTAGAATGAAAAAAATGTATTTTTCCGCCTGTTACATGCATACATTCAACCAAAAGCAAAAGGTACATCTGCAACTTTATTACTCAAAATAACTTGCCTTATATAAAATAGTTGAGAATAAAATAAAATGTAAAAAATGACCAGTATCTCCTTTTTTTACACCAATTCGATAATTAAATAGCAAAATTATTAGTTGTATTTTGTGCTTACCTGCACATCATTTGCTAAATGCAACCATTGATTGTATAAAAGAACTAATCTAAGTGACCCCTCCCCCCTTGTGTTCTAAACATTAAGTACCCGCTGACCCCAAGAATCTAAAATCCCATTGACTTCTAATTAGAAATAAACTCATTATGTTTGTCAGAATCACCATTTTTGCTCAGCTACCTTTTATTAACATGTTCTTGTTCACCTTTTGTCTTGTTCCTTCAGGGCGCAACAACGCAAATCAGCTTTAAGTGATTTGCATGGGTGGTTTGGCAGAGATTTTTGACATAACCCTGTATTCTATCTGGGCAAGGGACTGATACAATGACACCCAGCCTTGTGGCTGCATTGGCATTGGGCCCACACTGGGTAAGGGTGATTGCGAATCCTAGGAACTGAACCCTGATTTCATATGTGCCAGTTCCACACTTAACCAATTTAGGTATCCAGACGCTATTATTTAAAAAATAATAACATTTTTGTCCGTGATATTTTTTCTGTAGTGAAAGTTTTTCAAGTTACGAAGTGGTCCGTCAGTAAAAGTTGGTGGTCTCAGGTTGAACATTTGAAACTAATATTTGTCATTTAGTTCTCCATGGCTCCGTTTGGTGCAGTGTGATTCATATGTTGTCCCTCTTTTTCACTTTCCTCCAGGGGAATAGGAGAGATTTCAGTTTCCAGGTGGCTTGTCTGTGCTACTAGTCTTGACTGTGGACCTCGTCTGTAGCTTGTCTTGTGCCCATAGCTGTCCCCCAGATCCATCTGGACGATGGAACATCTGTGCTCCTGTTCTTGGCCGTGGACCATGCCTCAGGCTCGTCTCACTCCCTCCAGTTCCATCTGGATGACGGATCGTCTGCGCTCCTGTTCTTGGCCGTGGACCACGCCTCAGGCTCGTCTCACTTCCCCAGTTGTCCCCCAGTTCCATCTGGATGACGGATTGTATGCGCTCCTGTTCTTGGCCATGGACCACGTCTCAGGCTCGTCTCACTCCCCCAGTTCCATCTGGATGAAACATCATCTGTGCTCCTGTTCTTGGCCGTGGACCACGCCTCAGGCTCGTCTCACTTCCCCAGTTGTCCCCCAGTTCCATCCTGACGACGGATCGTCTGTGCTCTTGTTCTTGGCCGTGGACCCCGTCTCTGACTCGTCTCACTGTCCCAGTTGTCCTCCAGTTCCATCCGGATGAAGCATCGTCTGTGCTCTTGTTCTTGGCCGTGGACCCCGTCTCTGGCTCGTCTCACTCCCCCAGTTGTCCCTCAGTTCCATCTGGATGAAGTCCATCTGCTGCACTTTTCAAACATGTAGTTGTAGAGTTAAGGTAATTCTTCTTTAACAGTCCTGGTACATCGCCTCTCCGTTCTGGGAGAGGATTCCTCCTTCATGTAGATGTCCCTACGTTTTTTTCATTCTTTGCCCAGAACAGGTTTTTTGAAGGAGTTAATCCTCACCGAGAAGGAAGTTCTAAGGTCTGGGATGGTAAGTTTAATTTGGTCTGTTTAGTTTAGTTTAGCAATCAGCTATTGTTTATATTTTATGATTGATTTTTTGTTTTAGTACAATTGCTGATGTGAAGCCCATTGAGACAACAGTATGGTGATATTAGGCGATATAAATAAACTTGAACTGAATTTAAAACATTTGATTGACATGTTCTCTTGAATTTTCTTTAAAGTGGGGCCTTCATCAAGCTCACTACTGATTGGTGAGAGTGGTTGCCATAGAAATGTTGACTCAGACCAGTCACTGCTTAATTTCTGGCTTTAACATGGAAAATGAAGAAATGGCGACTGTACTGACTTCATTTCGCTAGAGTTTAAAGTGAGTCATCTTAGGTGACATCATATTCATTCGGTCAAGTTCTCTTTTGCAGTCAATGATTGAAGAAAGGCTTACTCAGATGCTACAATTACGTCACCTTCTGCTGCATTTGTCAACTTTTTTCCCATAAATCTTTGTGCATGGAACCAACAATAAAGAAAGTTGCTTCCAAGTGCCAAATGTTTTTTACCAATCTTTCCTTTTGCTCACAGTCTCTATACCTGTAGGTTACAGCAGCTGGCCTTTTTTAAGCCCTGAAGAAAGCTTGCATTTAATGCCAACACATTTGCTTGGTTGTTGTTCAAAGGCTTACACATCATTTGAGCGGTTTTTTCCCCGTACAATGTCATGGAGGACTCATCAGAATTGATTTTTCTCCCGACTTTAATACAGACGCCAAAGCTTGATGTACTTTGAGCAAAGGCTGTTATCGTTTGCGTGATTGGTTCTTTTCTTGGCCTTATTTTACTTTAATTCTTGAAACATCACAGACAATGCAGTGTGGGATTATAAAGTATTACTACATCCGCTGTAAGGATTATCAAAGGAAGGGTGGATCAAGGACACGTATTAAAAAAGGATTTCTTCTGTGACCATGACTGCATGTGTGAACAACATCTTCAACATCTATTCATTTTTTTTATTAGGATAAGCTTCAGTTTATTATCTTTAACACAGGTTGAGGGATGTATTTTGGTTTTCTTTTCAATGCCCAAACAGGCTGTGTCGCACACATGTGCTTTTGTTATTCAAGGCTGACACGCTACAGACATACAATGCTTTGTTGTCTTCATCCATACATGTATGTATGGCCTGTCTCTTCGCCGTGCAGCAAGTACACCAATTTGTTTACATGCCATTGGAATGCTCTGCTATTGTTTGTTCGAGTGCAGCAGTGCTTCTGTCTAAACCGCCGTGAAAAATGAATTTGATTTGGTCTGTCACTCATTGCTTATGGTAAAACATGCAGCACTTTTTTTTTTTTTTTGCAGAGTGGAATGACAAGTTGTGTTTATGGCACAGAGTCACTTGTGCATAATTACACCATTTAATGCTCTTCCGACTGATTTGGAAGGCAGTGTTCAATTTAGAATGTAAATGTGCTTCCTTCATGTTCAGTCAATTATCCCTCAACCTAACATTTCTATGGAATGTTTTGTCTCGCCTTCCTATTCTTCCTCTTTTCTTAATGGCACTCAACACGTGTAATCAACTCAGGACAGCGCCCACATTAAATGTCAAGGACGTATAGAATCTAAAATAGCTTTTTCTGTTGTATTCAGTAGAACTGTGCTTAATAGAATGTCAGCTGTTTTAGGTGTTTGGATTCCTGTTCGCCAGGGAGCGTACGAGTGAGGCGTCTTTTATCATCCAAATTCATTTTTTGCTGCATGAGACAGCAACCCCAAACATCCAGCAAGAGTCACAAAGAATTATCTCTGGCAGCAAGAGCAACTAAAAACCCACAACAGGCATTCCCTACTGAGTCCTGATCTCAACAACATCAAGTCAGCCTGGTTTTATGTGAAGAGACGGAAACTGCTGTGACAAAAAGAACTATAGCAAGATCTCCGGGATGCTTAGAATATACTGAAACCTGTTTGTGAGCACACCTGAGAGAGTTGGGGATGTTGTTACCACCAAACAATCATATGATTTTTTTTTTTTTTTTTTTAGCCACTTTTTTGAGACCCACACCGATGACTTGTGTTTTTAAAATGTTCTTGTGGCATTTTTCTTGTGATATATTAAGAAAATTTAGCTTAAAATTGTGTTTCTGAGTATTTCTTTTTTCAAATTGTTGTGAATCAGGAGTAGACAAAAAAAATAAATAAATAAAAAAAATCAGTCATAAAAAGCTTGTAAGTTTGACACAGAAGCTACTACGGCAAGCCACAAGCTTCCTGCACTATTTTAGGCCAAGTTTATCACAGTTGCATGAAGAAGTAGAAGAACAATAATGTTATTATTATCATTTTTGAACTATTTTATGTTTGTTTGCATCCTTAGCCTAAATTTTCAGTACAAACAAAAGTCAGAAGAGAAGATTTTAGATAAAAAGCTACTCGAACACTGAGGTAGCTAAAAAAAAGCCAGCGAGAGCATTTTGAAAGGAGAGGATGGAGGAACTGTATTAATGTATCATATGGAATTGCTCCAGCGGATACGTGCTGAAAGCTTCTGGTCAATTTGGTGTAACATGCTGCTGGTAGATTACGTTATCCCCAAACCACAGCAATGATTTCCCAGAATTGTGCTGCTCTTGTTCGTGTGCTTACTTGTATATGACAAGAGAACCAAATATTATTTAAAAAAAAAAAAATTCTGTTGGTCTTTTTGTGTCAATGTTGCCTTTTTTGAAGTGGAAAATGGTCTATTTGGTAATTGTAAAAACAAGTTGTTGATATTTTTGGACCAATACATTTGGGAACAAACACAATCAAAATGTCAACGGCACATTAGGCATAAACATCTAAAGCTATGTTCAGATTGTCCTTTATCAACGACTGTTCAAGCATCCACTTTCAATGAAGTGTTTATGTAAATGCACGTTTATATACATTTCTGGCTTCTGTGTTTAAAACTTGTGTACATTTGTCGCTACATTCATTTCTACAACTATTTTTGGACTCTGTACAAAATCCGTATCAGTTGAGAGTTTAAAGAGGTCAAACTTTGATCAATCAGGGACTTGATTTTTGTAGAGATGTATGGATGACATGATTTATAAGTCAAGGAAGTGCTGACCAATTGAAAATTGGTCATAGAAGAGACAATAATAATTTCTGTTTGTGCCCGGCCGGAATTATGTGATACTAAGGCGCCATCTAATTCTTCCCTTCTCCCTATCCCTACATTTAGCCCTCCAAACTGAGAATTATGGAAAAATATTGTCTCATATTTTGGACGTCACTTTTTCGTTCGATGACATCATCAAAAGTCGCTGGTCAGCTAGCTTTACCGCGGAGCTTCCATCTCTCGAATATACATAACAACAGCGGTTTTATAACTTAAAAAAGGTCACGCTATGGCTAAAAGTAATTTCTTACATTTAAATGTAAACTTCTGCTCTTCAGAGCACGCCCACGTGAAGAAAAGCGTTTGTCCTCCGCAGCACAGCGTAACGGAGGGCTTTGTATCCCTCCACAACAAGGGTGGAATCTTAAAAAAAATATTTTGGACACCACTTGCAGAAAAAATTCCCCTTCAAATGGAGGGATAGGGAGCAGGGAAGAATAGGGATTTGGCCAAAGTCTTTCATGTACCAGGTTGAAGAGTTTTGGTTGTTTACAAGGGTTAACAACAAATACATGTTGGTTGTGTTGTGTGGGTGCAGAGAACACCTGCAACTCAGCATCGCATTTCTAAAACTTTTGGAGCTGAGGCCAACAACTTTCAGTGCACTTATCAGAACATTGGTACGGGGAAGGAGGGGATATTGGGTTAGCGGTGAGAAGTGATGCTAAAGAAAAAGAACTAGGTCCCTGTGAGCTATACTCATTTTTTATTGCCTTATCTTTGCTTGTTGCTCTGCTCTACCTCTATAGTGTCCAACCCCCCCACCCCCTTCAACCATCTGCAGTATCTATCCCCATGGAAGGGTATAATTCTTAGGGTGAAAGCTGAGGTGGCTTTGTCTGCATCTCTGTGGACATGAGATGGACTCTGGAGAAATAGCTGGCAAAACACTGATTCACCTGGCTCTGGCATATGCGCACACACACACACACACACACACACATGGATGCACAGCTATAAGGACAGACAGACAGGCATCTGCCAGCTTGACGGGGAGGCTGATAACGCCTGAGTGAATAAACACTCGAACACATCATGGAATAAAAAACTGCAACAAGCAAGTGCACACGTTTACGCAGAAAGCAGTACGCCATCAATATGCAAACTAGCTAATTAGAAGACTGAGTGACACATTCAACACACCCGTCCATCCACTCCCACGCTCTGGCTCCCGCACACACGCCTAATAGAAATGCAAAAATGTCAGCTTCAATATTTACTATCCAGTAAATCATAACACAGGCATTAAATTGAAAACCTATTTACAACCCAAATCAATGGGATATCAGTGTCATTCGCTGCCCCATACAACTCATAAAACTTCATTAGCTCACTGACAAAACTGATGGATTTTCCACAAATTAGGATTTTGTCGGTGAGGCTCACTTATCTAGTGTCTAAGTGAGATTTGAGCCAGGATGAGGCTTTGAGGGAGACAGACGGCTCTTAGATTTCATGATCTCTTGGATAGTATTGACTTGTAAATTGGGCGTGGAGCACATGTATATAAGGGGAGACATCTAAATGTCTGGTGGGTGACACAATGAGTATGTGCATGAGAGCAGAAAGGGGAAGACCCTCAGGATCAGTGTGCCTCTGTGGGCTGATTTCCGTATCCCCACAGGCAAGATAAACCACATACAGCTGTGTTTGAGGGGGTTCACTGAGCTAATTCGATGGATGTGCCATACAGACTCATTTGTAGGGTTACACATGCACGAACACTGCTTTACCAAAGAAGGGGACACCCTCTGAAAGAATACGACACCAGCTGGCAACGGGAGACACACACGGATACTCGCGAAACCACGTGCAGCTCCGTGCGACCCACTTGACTGCATTAAAGGGGCTTCATCAAAGCCATTCATGTTGCCTGCATAGGCCATTATCTCATTTGCAAGACAAATGGGGAAGTCAGATTGGTCAGTGGATTTTAATAAAGAGCCAGCTGAGCAGCCTTGTCTTCTGCGCACTTGGAGACACAGCGATCCATGACAACTCTTGACAAACTCTGATAGAAACCTTAAAGTAAGTGTTATAGGAAGTTTAAAATGTATCATGTCTGTTCTTTTTTTTTGTATTCTGAACAATGACATAAAACCACATCCAAGTTTTGGGTTCTATTACCACATAAGTTAATTCTGCCTAACTGGGACCCTTATAGCCTTATTTCCCCAGAGCAGTCCCGTAAAGGACCCATTAAACAGTACCAAACAGTACCTCTTGGAGGCGCCCATCAGTTGCAGGTCCATTGAAAAGTGGAACGGAACTGTAGGGATGGAGCTGGCATAGCCACCAATTGATTGGCAGAAAGAGATGACAACATTATAAAGCGCTGATATAGCATTAATTTAAGCTAATGTCTCCAAGTCATCTTAACCGGCCGTAATCTTCTTTTAAACAACATTAAATTTCTGTTATACGCGATGTACCAGAAGTAAAGCAACAAACGACCTGCTGGATGACCTCCATTGTTGTTGCTTTTTTAGTCGTCGCACTACAATAACTCAATGACACGCTAGCAGTCTACACTGTACCTCACCACTCCTTACCATATTGTTCTGGACTAGACTGCTCAGTAGAAATGAGGCTTATGACTAAGATTTTTTATTAAGGATGTAACTATTCTTTGTAAATCGGTAAAAAAACAACAACATGTTAATCATTGCAGAAAATAAAAAAATCAGTTTGTCACAGCCTGCGGCTAAATTTAGAGATGTAGAGCTTATGACATTTCTCTATGCAGGTTTGCTGTGAGTGTGTGCACGCCTGTGTGTGTGTGTGTAGCGGACTGACTGCGTGCTCTTCAGCTGCGCTTCTCTCCTGGGAAATTCTTGCACCTCATTGGGATTCAAAAGTTTCACATAAGTCAGTCCTGCCAGGATTTCGCGATCACAACTATTAACGTAAATTCAAGCAAACCCGAGATCTGTAGCTAAACCTGCAACTTTACATTTTCATTACAACTTTACTGCAACTTTGGCCAATCTACAACAGTCCTTCACCTTCACCACTGTTTCCCGTCTTACTCCTTCCCGGGAGCCGTACTCTTTTTTTTTTTAACTTTCTTTAGCTTTCTATCTATTTTCTCTGCATGCTGCGAGTGAACGGTCATTTGCGCTGAGTTTGAGTGCGGGTGAGGAGCGTTCCGTCAAATGTGGAGCACAAAACGAACCGAAAGTTCAAAGATTTTTGATCATTTCAATATTATGTATAATTGTTCATTTGTATTGAATCCTTTCTGTTAGAAGGAAAACAGACAGTTTGATGTAAAGAGTAAAAAGAATACATGTTTGTCCTTAAAATACCTTTAATTCATTATTTTGAGAAAAAAAAATCTGAAAAAAAATCAAAGTTGTGACTTTTAAACTGCAAATTAAATCGTATCGTGGCTTGACTGAATTATTACACCCCTAATGTATAGCTCAATTATTAGCTTAGATTTTAAGAGGTTAAAAAAAAGTACAAACATTAACTTTTTTGATCCTCATGGAAAAAAAGAAACAACAACTGCATATCTAAAACTGGAATATAAATGTCCATGTTGAGTAAAATTTGATGTTGGCAGACACAAAAAACAAACATTAGCATTAAAAGCTTCGACTCCGAAACATCACTCAAGGATTTTTCAATGTCTTTTGCCAGCAGCAAAAGCATTTTACTTTAAAAACAGCTCTCTCTTTAGCTCATAGAACACAAAAACACATAATCAACAACTTAGCTCAAAGCTACACATTTTCACATAAACAGCTGCCAAAGTATTTTTGGCACCAGTTTCCTTTTACAGTCACGGATAACAGTAATCATTAAAACAGTTTCCTTAATGTTATGCCATGCGAGCATGTAAATATTTGCTCTGCCCCTAAAATCTATGTCACGCACCTAAAAAAAAAAAAATCTAAAATATTAAACAAACACTGCTTTTAATCTTTCAAGACAAATTGGTGTCCTTGGATAGTGTTAATATATGCTCATGGAGAACACAGATATGCTACTCTACTATGAACAATAATAATAGAGTTCTATTAGAATAACCAAGCGTGTTTGATGGAGACAGGGAAGTGCGGGCGGAGGTCATGCATCCTGACCCTTTGTGGAATAACTATTGTCACTGTAGATTGCAGGCGCATTGATTTGCTGTGCTTTGAAAGTTATCTGATTATTGAGAACCACAGACTGTTGATTTAGCTCTGCACTTTTATTGGATAATTAAATAAGCTCAATAGGTTTGCTGGTATCTGTGCATTTCATCAGTCCAAATGACTGGAAGAGATGCCCGCTTAATCTGACACAAAGACAACAGAGCAAGAAATGAACATACACCTGACACATTTTTTAAATCAATGGCCAGACAAAGAGCAATGTGGCAACCATTGATTTATTGTGAACTGATAAAAAAGAGGTCATTTTTTATTTTTCTATAGGTCACTTTGGCGAGACTTCATGGTTCGCAACTCTTTGCGCATGTTTTATGTCTTATTTTCCATTTATTTCTAGTTGTTCATAAGAATGAGTTAACTACGGTGGCCCTAAAGGGAAAGTCCCACCAACAAATCACTCAGTGCAAAAACATATTAAGGATCCTAACAGGAATTAAAAAGGCAATTGTCATAATTTCCATCAACAATGTCCCTAATCTTTACCGATTTTCATAAAAATTAAACATTTTGGAAATAAAAATGAAATGTTAAATACAATAAAAAAAACTGAAAAACTCAGTTTGTATCCTGAAATGTCATTTCGTTTCATTTTTTTTAAATTGTGGTTTAGTTCTTGGAAGTTTGTTTTGATTTCTTTAAAGTAATTTAATTTTTTTTATTAGTTTTTTAATCATCATTGTCATCTTTATTATGTTCTTGCATGAGTGATTTGTTGGTATGATTTGCCACCATAGTGGCCACCATGGGCCACCGTAGTTACCTGAAAGTGGCATGTTTTACTTGATTCAATTCATTAAATTAAAAATAATAATGACAGAAAATGTTTAAGAAGACTCTTAAAACACTTCTATTTATGTAGAAAGACTAATTCAAATCAATTTAAGTAAATTCTTATGGTACAATCTTTTATTTTGTTTTGCTTATATAAAACATAATAAAACAACAATTATAGATACAATTATTCACTTGTTGATAATAATAGTCCTTCAGTCAATAAAAAGTCTATTTTTGTCATAACTTAAAATCAATTAAAATCAACACGTTTAAAAATGAAGCTTATATAAACCTAGTCCCTTATAGCCTTTCAACTTGAGAACATAAATAAAAATAATATATAAAAAAAGAATAATTTTTCATTAAAAAGGAGATTTAAACTTTTTGCAGTGGAAATTAAGGACAAAAGGGTAAAAGCTAAGCTAAAAAGGGAAGCTTGAATGAGCAAAACAGAAGAGGCACGCGGAAGACGGAAGTCACGTGACTTAATTAACCGCTGGTGTTAGTAAACTAGTTTATCTTCTTTAAATTTCTGTTCAAAACCGAGTTAAACATGTATTTGGACAGTACACGTGATTTATTTCGAGGAAAAAGGTTGTGGAAAACATTTAAGGTGAGTATAAAATCAAATTGAAAGCTTTTTTTTGGGTCATTTTGACTCGGGGCGATCAAAATCAGAAGCTAATTAGCCACGTGACGTGAGCATGGAGTTCTGCAAGCTCTTGACAAATAACCAAATAAATATATAGATTCATGTTTTATTATTATTATTTATTATTATTATTATTATTGGTGTGTTTGTCTAATTTAAAGCTATAGTGTCTAATTTAGACTTTAAAAGTAAATATGCTCCTGCTCTGACCAATAAAAATATCACCACTGAGGCTGTTACTTATCTTTTTTAATTTAAATTTTGATTAACAGTATTATTAATATTTTTTAAATATATTTTTTTTATCCCGTATATGTGTGTTCCATCATAAGAGCCCTTAACCATGATGCAGGTGAGCCACCCTCCCTCATGTGTAATTCTGCGGCTGTAAGGTGTCTTTGGCCTGTAGGGGGCGCTCTGATGCAGTGTTTCACAGAGGGAGCCTGGAGGATGTTGCAGCAGCTGCAGCTGCAGCAAGACTGCCTTTCTGAAAGAGGCTAAAACGCACACTACAGGAATATTGATCAAGAGGCCAAGGGGCGGTCACTCGATTTCTGTTTCCTATCATAGTGATACATTATTCATTTTTTTTTCAAATATATTTTAACATTTAAAATCTTTTTTTTAATAATTATGTTTCAATTTTTTTATATTTAAAAAAAAAGTTTTATAAATGTTATGTTTAAATTGGCTATAACCAGTTAAGGCTGACTAATAATCCTCCACACAGCTTATTTAGTTGAAGAAATGATTACATAATTAGGCTTTTAGAATATTAATTGCTTAAAATGCAATGGGTTGGGGGGTGGAATACAATCCTGGGGCATGTTAAAAAATCTAATCCCCTGCAAACTGTGCAGGGGTCGCAATTATGTTGCCTAATCTCTATCTTTAAACGATCCTGCGATTAGATATTTAAATCCGATGATCTGATCATTTCACTCCGGTATTGTGTCGCATTAAATTCCTCTCATGGCTTTTGACTAATCCCATTCTGAATGGGATGAAGGATTCTGTTGCAGAAGCTGCTTTTATTATTATTTTTTAACAATATAAAAGTTTAACTTTTCCATTAGGATTTTTGGTTCACATTTCCGACCCCACCTTGGAAAAGAAATGCTTCTGGGAACCTTATAAATAGCCATTTAAGGTGGACTGTGCGCTCATTTCTGCACAGGTAGTTCCCAGGGACTTCTTCTGTGCACCCCCCCTCTCCTCTTGTTGCCATCCGGAGGTGCCGAAAGCTGTCCTCTCCTCCTCCTCACATCCATCCCTCTCATTCCCTCCCGGAGCGCAGATCAGCGGTGGAGCATCAGCCTCCTCTCCTGCCCTCCTCTCCATCTCTGTCTGTCTGTCCCCTCGCGCGCGCCGCCCGCCCGCCTCCCTCTCTCCGCTGCAGCAGCCTCAGCACCTTCAGTCGAGCAGGAGCACCGCACTGAGTCACATCTCTCTGCACACACGCTCTCCACGCGCGCACGCACGGTCACGCACTCAGACGCAGCCTCCTGCAGTATCCCACACGGCGCAGCGGCTTTTCCAGCGGCATACCAAGTGCGTCCTCGCCGGGAGATGGGAGGAGCGGCTCCCGGGTGTCAGAGCACTCAGAGCGGCTGAACGGTCTCGTTGGTTGGGGGATGCTCCTGGAAGTCTGCTGCTACACATGATTATTCCCCCCCCTCCTGTGCAGGAATCGGTATTTAACTGCACGTCGACAGAGGATTTAAGTGGACAAGTCCGGGATTTAACATTTTTCTGAACATTCTGGTTCTGGAGTTGGGATTGCAGTGGACGTGCCTCTTTCCGCAGTGTCGATGCGGCTGTGCCTGCTGTCTGCATTTATTACAGGTATGGAAAGTGGCGTTAGTTCCCACAGTCGGTAGAGTTTGGAGTGAGGTCTGGCGCCGTTATGGCCGGGCTCGGGGTGTTAGCTCGCCATTGCGCCATGCAGCCAGGTGACCAGAGGCGCGCTGCACCTGTTCATGCCCGCTTACAGCGATCGGGCCGGGCATTCTGCTGAAACGCTCTACTTCGCCTCTAACTTCCAGATCTCAGAGATCATTTGAATGACCCGTTGCGTTGCTTTGCTCCAGATCCGTGCGCGCACCGGAGTCTCCCCGCGTCGCGCTCCCCGTGTGAGCTGCGTGTCCAAATTGCGCACGCCAAACCCTGGGCGATCAACTCCACATAAGTTGACACATTAAAGAATGCGTGAGGCCGGGGTTGGAGGCAGTCTGCGGGGATGAAAGTACTGCGCAGGCTCGCCTGAACATTTATGGGGCGTATATTTGCTCCAGCGTGGTTTTCTTTTGGAGACTTGGCTGCCTATTATGGAAACTATACACGTGCTTCTGTTATGTTTACTCATATTTCCCACAGAATATTCAAATGTATATAAAAAATAAAAGTCTTGATTATAATTTAAAAATTAATCTGATGAAAGTCTTTTAAAACCTTAAAATGTTTAACAAAACTTTCTTTCTACACTTGTTTTCCCAATTAATGTCATCAAATAATTATAAAATAAGCAAATTTTTTAGTTTAAATTGGAGATTAATTTTATGTGGCACATATATTCTTTCTGTCTTCCGGGATTGCAGCTTGACGGAGCTCTAAGGGCAGACAGGGCATGACTTTTGTTCACCAAGAAAACAACAAAAATTACCCCAAATGTCTTTAAGATCACATTAAACTAGTTAATTTCAGTTTTAAACAAATTTGTTATCTGAACAAGTTTTAAAGCCACACAACTTGTGACAAATGTTGTTTTTGACTTTAGTACAATTTATTAGAAATATGGTTAGTATTATTTTTAATATCACACACATTAGAATTTATTTTCTTTTACAAAAATGAAGCTTTAATGAGTTTTTGGTTGCAATCCGGAAGATTTAAATGATCTTTAGCTCTGTGTGAGTTTTTTTTCCTGACATTAGTATCATCTGGAGGTGTGATAGTTGCAGTTTTTTGCTGATTTTAGGACATTTTATGCAAGAAACACAACAGGACGTTCTCTTTATCCACCTATGATGAGTCTTACAGTATGCCGTAGGTCTTCCACTGTTTTTCACAATCATCACTCCCTTTTCTTTTTTTCCTCCCCTTCCTTCCATTCCCCTTCTGTTGCACCTCGGAGCAGCTGCTTCAGCCGACGTTAAATGCAGTTTCACAGTGCAGCAGTGGCACTGAGCACTCTGAGCCCCTCTACTGGTTTGTCCCCTCCCTCTATCCACCTGCAGCTCATGTCAATGCATCAATTCAGCCCTGCACTTCTAATTCCTGGATTTATCCAACATTTAATGCAAATAATTAATTTTTCTGCACAAATTTGAAAAGAATTTGGATTTATATTTGACATTTATTTATTAAAACCTTTATTCTTACTATAGCTTCCTTAAGCAGATCAAGGTGTTTATGGGAAATCCATGAAGGACATAGCAGTACAGGTTCATGCAGTGCTCTGACATTCTTCATTGAGTTTAGAATAGTATTAATACTAACTTTTTGAATACTTTGTATGCAGTTTGACTTCTTTTACTTCACTTGCGTAAAAGTTTGTGATGTTACTTTTGAGGTTTCTTTGAAGAGTTTTAGTGATTTTCAAACTCCTACTTTCAAGATCTAAAATAAGGACTAAACAGTGTGAAACTTCTACTGTTTCCCCCTTAAAAGCTGTAGAGCGAATCACACCGCTTATTCTTCCTCTTTCCCGCTCCGCTGTCCATCAAGGCCTGTCTATAAGAACTGGAGCAGCAGCAGCCTTTATCGGCCTGTAAGCACCTCACATTGACATACAACCCCCTGTCTGTCTGCCAGTGTTACGTCTACAAGGCTGGAGTTTGGACTCGTAGAGCACGGCCTTGTCAATATTATGACTTGCTAATGGATAAACCCTCACTCCAACCTTGGCAGTAAAGACATTCATTGCATTTTGGGGCGGCACCCTTGGAAGAACAAGGGCTGAGAAAATCTTTGCCATGTGTTCCTGTCGGCAGAGGAAGCTGAATGAACGGGAAAGCTTAGACTCTCGTAGTGATATAAATACTCGCAAGCCGTGTAGGCAGAACCCGGCGGAAGTGTGTTTGTCTGTATGTGGGTGTGAATGATGCATCTGTGAATGGCCCTGTATGAATACTCTGGTCACAGAGATGTATCGTCATGTCAGACTGAATGATGTGTCTGTGAATTAGACCTGAATGGAGGTCTCTGTTTGTTCTCCGTCTGTTTCCCTCTCTCCCGCCCTCACTCACTTGTAGGCGCTTGCACCCTTCTGGGCTGTGACAGGACTACCAGACACATGCCAGTGTCCAGTTAGACTGTGTTCTCACTCCACCCAACAGCAAAGAGGAGATAGCATTTTTTTCTCCCTGTGTCACCAAGTGTGTTCTCACCACCTTAATCTGCCTTCTAGATGTTCAATGACCATGGCAAATTGGGTTTTTAAGACTTTTCTTGTTGCATTTTTCTCATAATTAAGCTTAAAATTGCATTTCTGAGTATTTAATTTTTCAAATTGTTGTGAATCAGGAGCAGATGAAAGAAATAGTGACGTAGAAGCTACAATGGCAAGCAACAAGCTAGTAGACGACTAGATCCATGCACGTCTTAGTTTTCCACATAAATAAGTATTGACGGGTTGGGGTTGTGAGAAGTTGTAAGCTAGCAGGAGAGATGTTAAACAGATGGATGATGGGAAGGTGGCTTACTCTGCAACAAATTACGCTTACAACTATGAGGCAACTTTCCAACAAACTGCTGCTGCTCTGCAGAAACTGTGTCCTAAAAACAACACAGTTTTTTCAAACTTTGGCTAAAATTGGCATAATTGTGATTTAAAAACCCCGGAAACACTTCTACAATAGATCAAGAGATGATCGGAGTAGGTCTTTAATTCTGTGTGCTCAATTATGTCCATCCCTCCTGCTTAGAATGAAAATGTTGTGCTCAAAACTCTTGCATTTATGTCTCTACGCAAGTTTCTTAGTTCTTTTTCAGGCACAAAACTTGCAGCCAGATGAACTTTGACCAGTTGGTAGTGACAAATGAGTATGGCTCTTTTCAAAACATGGAAGTACCAACCATTTGAAATTTGATCACGGAGGAGAAATTATTAATTATGGTTTGTGCCCGGCCGGAAATATGACACCAAGTCTTTCTTGTACCGGAATAAAGCTGCGGAAGAAAAAGCCTGGAGCAAGATTTGCACCACTTTGACATTTTGCACCAAGCCTCTTCCAACTGTGTGTACATGCACTAGTATCGGGTTGTCGCAGTCCAGTGTGAACACCATATGCTAAAAGCCCATTCTTGAATGCCACACAAGTGTGAACGAAGCTTAATCGTTTGCCTAGACAGTATTTTTTTTTCCTTTTTAGTAATGTCTAAAACCGTTTAACTCTGACTTGTCCATCCCTTACTTTATAAAACCCCTTTTGTCATCTTGACCTTAAAATCTGTGCACTGTGAGATTGCATTTCAGCCGTCGCTTGAAGAGATGGGATCACTGACTGATGGCATGGAGCGCTTTATGAAAATTCAGATTTTTTTTTGTTGGAGAATCTTAGCATGTTATTAAGAGAATAATTGCTTACAAGTAGGTAATTAACCTTTTCGTAACGCACCACAGAGCTGAATATTGATGTTTGCCTCTTGCACAGTCAGCACAGATCTGAAGTGAGGATCTCCAAACAATGGGTGTTGAGATGTCTGCACGGAGAAATCAATACATGTCACAATGTCCAATTTAATGACAACCTTTGTTCTTCTCCGAATGGTTAAGTCAGCATATGCTTTCAACCTTTAGAGAAGATAAATGTGATGCGGGTGAGCATGTGGGTGCGTAATCTGCCATTCACAACTACCGTCTCCATCTCTTCTGCAGGTTCGTTGTCACTTGCCCTCACAAAAGGGGGTCTAATACATGTGCATGAAACTATATCACACTAGCAAGACTTTTATTTTCAGCCTCCAGCTTTTCTGTCAGGATTTCATCCATCTTTTTACCCATTCCTTTTTTCTTTTCTTAGGGTTTCCACCTCCAGCCCTACGAGCCTTAATGTTTCAGACTCACTTCAAGATAACTTTATCTGTTTGTGTGCAGCATTAAGCAAAAAAGGAAAATCTGGTGATATGAGGAATTGAAGAAGGGATGGTGGTGCAGATGAGAAGAAAGGAGAACTAGGGACATGCTTAAAGGTATCTGTAGGTTTGGCAGACTGCTGCATTTGATAAGACCATATTAAACGTTTCTCCGAGGTTCTTGTGATTCATATGGAGCTGCGAGTCTGATATATAAACAGCTCTCTTTGATGGTGCAGCAGATGACGAGCTGTGGCATATTGGCTCTAATGCTTGTGCGTGCCAAGCCAAGCATGACAAGCAGTAAATTAGTTTTGTTTCAGATGCATGAAATGATGAGAAAATTGCAGACAGTCTTGGGGCACTTTTTTTTTTTTTTTTAACCCAATGCATTCTCTGTCATTTACTTCTTTGCTGATGCCCTAAGTCCAAGCAAGGATTAGGGACTTAATTCTTTTTTTCATCTTGTCTCTTGCTAAGACGTATGGGCACACATGCTTTAACACATGCACAACTTCCATGTTCTTAGTCTACTTTTGAATTTCACATTCACATTTGTATTATAAAATTTGCATCTTTCTTATGCACTTTGTTCCACATGTGCTGTGTTCAAGCATGTCCTCACTTTTAACCTTTAAACCTCCCTGAATTTATTTGATAAGGAAACCCATTTTCATGGGAGCCTGCTAAAACAAATTGCATTTTGACTGTGTTGTGCTTAAGCATGCAGCTCGCCACAGGTTATTTTCTTGCCTGAAGTGTTGTTAATGCACAAGAAAAACTTGTTTCCTTGGTTTTCCTCTCAAAACCAACTTAACTCTTGTCTAGATGTTATTGGAATTTGGAGCTGTGGTTTCGTCTTAAGAATTTTCTTTTATAACCTAAACCTAAAAGGACAACCATCACCCATGATTCAAGCTGTTAAAAGACGTCAGTACCCCCTTTTTTGTTGTAAGCTTTCAAAGCACTCTTTGTCTGTGTGGTTTTGAAGGGAACAAAACTAGCATTATACTCATATTTTCAGTATAGGTACAATCTCCAGCTGACTATAAGATTTACACTGAAAACAGATTGTTACCAACACTAAAATAGCAATGCAAAAAGGCTGCAATCATGTCCGCTACATTCCAGTAACACCATGTAGTGTTAGTATGACTGACCGTATTTATACACCTCTGTAGGGCTTAGAGTTTTGTAAAATATACTATTTTAAAACAAGATTTGCATTCTAAGCAGCAGAAATTGACATTATTGACCATATAAAGATTGAAAGTCATCTATTGATCTATTGCAAATTGTTCCAAGTAGTCTTTTAATTATGATATGGGTGTTTTTAGCATCGATTGGACTGGCGGATTAAGCCTGCGCTCATATAGCAACATCCATTAGTTTACACTCTCTCCTGCTAGCTTACAGCTCCTCATAATCCAAACTTAACATTATCGGTGTAACAAAAATGTTGAGCAACACTGGAACTATCCAGCAGTACAGTTTTGAGCCAGATGCTTGCTCAGACGAGGAAATCGAAGACGGACATGGAACTAGTTGTCTACAAGTGGATGTATTAGAATGGAGCAGATAGGGAGTTTGTGCTGAAAGTAGATTTTAAATCACAAACAGTTTCTTTTAAATCTGCTCCTGATTCACAATGATTTAAATAAATACTCAGAAAAGCAATTTTCTTTATATATATATATATAGTATATATGTCCTTCACCATCAGAGAACTGCCACAAAAACATGTTAAAAGCACCAAAAACATCATAGTGAACCTTCAAGTCTATAAACTTCATGATTTTTTTCCTTTAATTTTTTTCTTGTTTTTCCACGTTTAAGTTCAGTTCTGCCAGAAGTCATCAGTACTCACTAATATTACTCTTGATTGTGAAATAGATGCTTGAGGGAGAATCCCTGCTGCCTCATAGCCTTAGGTTTTTCAGGTGGGGTGGGAATGTGTGGCAATACCCTTTCAGTTGTACTCCTACTTTCTTCTGTCTCCTCCCTCCCCCTCAGGACACGCCACAGTCTAGCGGGATAATAATGGGAATAGTACAAAGAGAATTAACAAGGTTTACACAGTTTTTGTGTGAGTCTTTGTGTGTAACTTCCATTTGAGTTTGGAATTTTGCCTCTTTTAAGATAGTTTTTGTTCTGTTGATGGGATTTGTAACGGGCTTTTGTCTGTGCAAATGGAATGATTGACTCTTAGCCAAAGCCAGACTCTCGCCAAATGCTGCAGAGAAATTTTTGCTTTCCTGGAATAAAACCTTTTTTAAAATTTATGATTCATTTAAGTCTGTGAATCCATCACGTTGCATTAATTGCTGTGACTCACTTTTACTGAGGGTGACACAAGCACAAGAGCGCAAAAGTTTTTTTTCTTAAATGTTCCCAGTCAAATGAATAACAGGTTCGTATCAATCTGTGAAATCTCTGATAAAATGCTTTGATTATGAAGTAGGGCTGCACTATAACTCAGATATATATCGTCTTTGCAATATGTTTATTGCAAGAGTAAACTGGAATAAATTGTTACCTTAAATGTTTACATACATACTAAAACAATCTCATGGCAGATTTAAGTATTTAACAAATTAAATAAAGAACTTTCCGGATCTGATCAAGCAAATGGAGCCCTTTTATGTTAGATGTCCGCCTCGTATTAGTTAATTGGAGTTTACGTTATGTTGTCTTAATAAAGCTGTTGCAGTGTCATGGATTAGTTGTTCATTTGTTTTCTATTTGTTCATATTGCAGGTTTTCGTCCTATTGTGTAGCCCTAAAATGAAAAGATTTCTGAGAAGTGTGTTTGAATTCATGTGTGTTTAAACTGTATTTTAATTAATCCATGTTGAGAGAAGTTGTCAAATTATTGTTGAGTTTTGATAGGTGGGATCAAAGCTAGTAACATTTTTATCCGACATCATTCATTAATAAGAAGATATACTATTCAGAGTTCTTTGGTCACATTCAGTCTTTTCACAACAATTCCATGCGATCTTTAACTCTCTCTTCCTCTCACACACTGAAGTTACTATGGCAACATTATTTGTTATCAACAGAAATAGTCTTAGGTGCTGTGCTTGTCTTGGAAAAAAAAGCTGCACCATAAACATGTGACTCTGATTTTGTGAGCAGCAGTCTTTTCTTTGTGTTACTGATCAGTGGCATCGCTGCCTTAGATCAGTTGTACTCTATTTGAAGGTTGAGTGGAAAGGGTTTTGAGGTTGAAAGTTGTTGATTTAGAAATTTTCTTGCAGCATACAGTTTTGGTTTTCTCTTTTTAAGTCTGTTCGGTTAGTCCAGGGGTTTCAATCTTTGACACTAAAAGAGCCACTTGGGTCCATGATCTACAGATCAAAACCTAGAAGGAGCCCCATGGACTTACTTTAGCCTTTAAGAAATTTGGATTTGCCTTCATGACCCTATTGTTTTTTTTTTTTTTTGTTTTGTTTTTTTAATAAATGTGAATTGTGAAGTATTTTTGGTACGGACAAAAGCAAAAATATAAAAAGAAACTAGCATGTCTCAAAATGAGATTATTATTTTTTTTTACGTTTTTACCTTTTGTGTTTAGTAGAGGCCAAAGTAGCAAAAAAGCTAGCTTGTTGCTTGATTACTTGCTTAATTACTAGCTGAACTCCAAATTTACATAAAATTCCTCAGTAAATTAAATCAGCTGAAGTTAGCATGTTGGTAAAATAAAAGCTAAACTCTAAATTACCCTAAAACCCCCAGTAGATAACAAATTAGCCAAATATGTAAGCTAAACTCCGAATTAGCATTAAAAAACTAACTAGAGGCCAAATTAGCCAAAAAAGCTCGCTCATTGCTCAATTAGCTGGACTCCAAAATAGCCTAAAATTCCTCAGTAAGCTAAATTAGTCAAAAATGTTAGCATATATTGCTAAAATAGAAGCTAAATTCTAAATTATCAAAGAAAAAGAAACTTCAGTAGATAACAAATTAGCTGAAAACATCAGCATTTTTTCTAAAATATAAGCTAAACTCCAAATTAGCCTAAAAAGTATAAAACGAACTAGTCAAAAACATTAGTCTGTTGCTAAATTCTAAATTAGCCCAAAAACCTCAGTAGAAAACAAACAAAGAACGTTAGCATGTTACTAAAATAGAAGCTAAACTCTAATTTAAAAAACAAAAAAACAATTATTCAATTTTTCTTCAGTCAGAGAGCCATCATGGAGAGATTAAAGAGGCACAGTGGTAATAATTTTGGTAAAAAAAAAATATATATATATATATATTTTGATATATTTGTTCTCTGTGTGAAGAAAGAAAAGTTTGCCATTGCAAATTCAAAGAATGTTAGACGAAATAGTTTGTTGTCAAGCATTTCCACCTCACCAATTCTGACCCTCTTTGCAAAAAGTTTGGACCCCTGTTGTGAGCAAAGGTACACCACTCTGTTATGTAGCGCTAAGAAAGTCTCCCTTTCACTTTTGCCACTGTTTGCTCAAACAAGTCCATCATCTCTGTCTGAGCCACAAACAGAACTGTGGAGAATGGTCAAGGGCTGCATCCCTCCTCCCAGCATCCCCCTTTTTTATGTCCATTGGTTCTGCAATGTTACGGCACTTCTTCCAGCTGCGCTTTAACTGAGTTTTTCTAGACCCACCGGCAAATCTGAAAACCAAATTGTTATGTAGTGTATGTCTTGGCCGGTGTGTAAGTTGGCGTGTGAGAAGGATTTACTTCATGTTTGTTAAAGTATGAAAATGGCTGAGATTCACAGAGGGAACACGAAAGCAAAAGCAAATACTAGATAAATATTTGCATCTTCTTGCTTTCCAACGTGAATGCCTTGCTTGAAAGCTTGTCTGATGTGTTTATGCCAAAGGCAAAGGAATGGACTTAAAGGGAGAAAGAAAGTTTGGAGAGAGGTAAGCCGAAAGCAGAAGGGGCTTTAGAAATGTATGCAGTGTAGTGCAAATTTGACTTCCTCCTCCTTAATCTCTGACCTTTGTCTGGTACAATAACTTGATTTATAATTTTTGATCAATTGCTTAATAGTTCATTGACATTTGAAAGTATTTATTCAAATTCTTAATTCCACTTATTTGAATGAACTTGGCAGTGAGTTTGATTTCTAAGGGTAACATTTCTGCGAGTTTTGGGAACAAAAAAAGACAAAGAATGATGGATATTGTCTAATGATCATCTTGGGGAACTTGCATGTAAAGACCAGTAGCTCTGTGCCGACATCACTTAATTTGCATGGTCTGTTAGGTCTGTAAACAGGCCTAACTCAGTAGATCCGCTTTGCCTCTGTGCAACAGCACTTGTCTTTGTTGGCAGCCAAACAAGCTAGTTCCTGCCAAGTGAACGGTTCTACATCGGTAAACAATGTGCAAGGTTGTGATTGTGGTGTAATAAGGGAAAAAATGACATGAAATACATCAAATAATGTCATTTTTTTAAAAAATGGTGTTTATTAAAAAAGTATTAATGTGACACATTTTTTTCATACAGCTTTTTTTCCTCAAGATTTTGACAAAATAAAAGCCCCAGTCAGATGAAAAATATGTTTCTGGTGTTTTTGACATTTTCTTGTTGCATTTTCTCATGATAGAAGACATAAATGAAGAAAATCAAGCTTTTAGAGCCCATATCATGCTATTCTAAGCATTTCGTAGTAAACTATATCCATATATATAACATATTACCTTTGAGACGCTAACAAACTATTTTTTTAGTGAAATTAGAGTTCATAATCATGAGCTCATTTGATTGATGATTGATTTCTGAGGCATCACTTTTCACTCAAACAACATCCAAACTTTTGCAAAGATGGACGTGGATAGTGTGGATATAAAATAAGTGTTTTGCAGATCACCGCTAGTTCCGAGGAGAAAGTGGGTGTGTTTCTGTTAGCCTTGGGGGTGTGTGCGTCCTGGCAACGCAGACTGTTTGAAGGCGCTATTCCCCACTTTGTGATGTCACAATGTGAGGACCGACTTGTTTGTGTGGATTGGGAGAGGCTGGTAATCAGAGCAAAGGGACATTTAAAAGCTAAAAAAAAGTGGGTTTTTACAGTTTAACATTTGTACATATACTTGCATCTTTCCTTATTACGTATAATAACATTGGTATCAAATTTACATCTGTACACTAGCACTAAAGCTGGAATGACTTATGCATTAAAATATCTCCTTGTGGCTTTCACTACATAAAATAATTCAAAGTTATTTTGCTCATTATATATATATTAACTTTCTCAGCATTTCTTGCTGCTAGCCCAAAGCCGGTTGCTCACAGTAAATGCAGGTAATTATC
>NC_050534.1:13105878-13112572 GCF_002922805.2 Oryzias melastigma | reverse complement strand
TAGTCTTAGAAATATTGGAAAAAGCTAAATATCAATTTATTTAATCTTTGTCAACTCAAATGATAATAAATTTCTCATTTCTGCTGTGACCTTTTAAGGAAATTACGCATCCCGTCTTCTGCTCATTCATCAGTTCTGTCTAGTGGTGGTTCTGCAGCACCATTTGCAGAATATGTTTAAACAGGACTATTTCAGCAGCTGGAAGGCCACTTTTGACACATCCTGTCAAACTGCTCATTTTTCAGCATTTTGAGACTTTTTACAGCAGAGCAGCAAGTCTGTGCAGGTGTAGACACTCTGTCTTCACTAGTGTGTCCCACTTTTTCTATCTATCTCACATGTCCTACGGAAAAATATATCCTGGATAGGCATGGGAACGGGGTGACAGAGTATGACACAGTTTATTTTTCTAAAACATCAGACTGCACCAGGCCACGATTTCCTTTCTAATAATGGTTGAAAGAAAGCAACATTAGATGTTAACTATAAATAGTATATATATGCTAGTATGACAGTTACAAAAATGAACTGACTTAATTTGATTTTAATATTGGACCCTATTAATTCAGATGTAGTTAAATTTACTCCATAACAAAGGATAATCGCAGTTTGACAACAGGTTAAGCAGACAACCTTACTCCAGCTGCGCATATTAAACCAAGAGCTTAGATTTTGAGATTTGTCTTGTATAGATTATAAGGAAGAGCTGTAATCCATGAGCTTCAAGCAAACCAAATTATCTGCTGCACTGATGAGACTCACAGATGTGCATGGCGATCCAGTTTGTGTGTGTTCCTTTGTTTTGATCGAGTGTGTGGGTGTGTTTCCTGTTTTTACGCAATGTGATGAAATAGAACAAATAAAAAAAATACAAATCTTTGAATATCAGAATATTGCTACAGTTTCCTTTCCACGCAGCACCCATTCAAATCCTTGCATATCTAAAAACCTGAAGGGTGAATAAAAGTAAACTGACTGAGGGATCAGATACGACTTAAAGTAGCAGTTTATCGTTTTATTATAATCACCACAAATCCGTCTGAATTATGGGCTTTCATGTCTAAGATGTTAATCTCGAAGGTCAATTCTGTTCCAGCTCCATTTAGCTACAGACAAGAAGACAGGATAATTAACAGCTGTGGGCTGGTTACAAAACCACTTGGTAAAACCGCATTAAAATATGTCAAGTTTTTCATCAAATAGCTGCAAATGTAGAACTTTATTTCCCTCGTATTCCCTAAAAATGCTAGTGGACTAATAAGTGTTTTTTTGTGCTGAGCAAAACCACGGACGGTTTGACTTTGACAGTTGTATTTTTTTTTGTTCAGTCAGTGTGGTCACACAAATTTCCATATTTGTCGTTGCATCATGTAGATCTATTCAAATCATGTGTGCTTTTCCTTGAAGCTACAACCGTCCAAAGACATGTTTTCACATGAGCAACCACCCTTGTTTTTCACCTAAATTTCAGTCCTGATTCTTTTTTCTTGTTTTTAGAAAATTAAAACTTTAGTTATCCATTTTTGACTTCCAGATTTTACATTATTTTTTGCCACATACTTGAGGAAAACATACCGCCATAAACTGGAGTCATAATATTCGTCATGCTGGCTTTTCCCCTTTTGTTGTAAAATGTTCAGAATACTAGCTTCCATTCTCAGTTTCAAATGTCCCATTTCGTCTGCCAGTGTGAAACATAACGGTATATAAACAAGGATATTTCAGTACCTTCAACACCTGTTGATTTGATCAAAAAGCAATATTGTTTGTCTGTTTTTTATTTTGTGAATGCCACTCAGATTTTTTTGTGTTTGAAAGCTCCCACAACATTTTTAAAGCCTGGAACCTCAGCAGGATTTTGATAGTGTATTTGTGAGCCCTCTAAGAAAAACGTAAAAGCTAAGCTAAGGCATTAAAGCAAACAAAAATACTTTTTCTCTCATTTTTCAATGTTTTGTATTGAATCTGAAGCATACTCTCTTTATTTCCTTTGATAGATGTACATATTTTATATTTGTCCACCATTTTCTCTGGGAACTTAAAGCCAAATGGCTTAAAGGAATCCCACTAAAAGTAGTCTAGTCAAAACACAATAAAATTTAAATGAACCTCTCTAAAAGCTCTAACAGACACGTATGTAGAAGCCTTTTTTCTTAAATATAGGTTGCGTCAGCAGAAATGTCTCGTAGTGAGAACAAACGGGAGGAACATTAAGATTCTTACATGTTCTGACTTGTTGAGATTTTTCACTAAACGATCCGTTTATTAGATCTATAAATTTTTACATGAAAGGGTTTTTGTTTAATTGGCCCACGTTCTCCAAAAGTCAACTTTTAAATAATAATATTTGAACAAGGTGGTGTCTAAATTTAATCTTATAGCTTTAAACCAAACTTCCTGACTTCCAGTCTTCTTGACCAACAAGGAGCCACACATTGTTAACAACACTGACGTCTCTTGTTTCAGAGTTTCTCAGCGTAATTCCAGCTTTAAGCTAACTGTGTCTAATAATAACTGTGTCACGAGGAAAAAAGCAGACTGGGAATGAAACTTAAGAGACAGGAGGAAAGAAAGTAAAACATTTTCTTTCATAAAATAACCGACCTAGAAGGAGATTTTTTTATTGGGAGGGAGGGACAAGGAGAGAAAAGGAAAGAGTGCGTTGGGACTGAAAGTGGTGCCATTCAGCAGCAGATGTAGGTGAGCTGATTCCTTCACAGAGCTCTGCATTTATGTGTTTGCACCAGTGTAGGGTATAAGGGAGTTTGGGGTAAAGGGAGGAATAAAAAAAGAAATGGAAAAAGAGAGAAACAGCTTCAGGCTGGGATTTTTGGCTGCATTGATGGTAATTGCAGCAAAATATCTCCCTTTGATTCCATGTGCGCTTGTGTAGCACAAAATATGTAGAACTAGAGGATAAATTAATGATTTATTAAATGTTGTACACAAAATAAAGCAGGTGTGTTTCCAGTTTTTGGGAATACGTGAAACTTCTGCTTGTCTACCAAGCATTGTATTTACATTTTTAAAGCTTTCAAACAAAATTCTCAATAATCATAATCTAACTTAAAATTCTATGCTCGCATTATATTTTGGTTTAAATCCAGTATATTCAGAAAAGATAAAAATTCATATAATTTATTTGTGGTGAGCATTAAAGTCCAATTTCAATCATATTTTGAGCTATTGTAAGTATTTCATTTTTAGCTAAAATAAAAAAAAAAACTTGTCTTTTTCTTTGACAGTTTCTGCTACCGCTTGTTAATATAACGATACATGTCATGTGGGCGATAGAAAAGTGTATATTGTCCCATTTCTCTTCTATCATTTCTATAGTTTTTATTTGTTTTTTATTGCTAAACTTTTGTGCAAAAATGTATTTTTCCTACTTAGAGACTTGAAACTGTTGTGCACTTTAAAAAAAAATCTTCCTTATTTGTGACAATTCAGTTACAAGTTACTTGAAAAAATAAAGCGAGAGAAAAGTAATGACATTTGTCAATTTTTTAAAAGAGAAAATATACTTTATTTGGTATACTGTGATATATATCATTATTGTGATATAAAACAATTTATATCACGGTATGTGATTTTTATTTTATTTTTTTTCCATATTGCCCAGCACTAGTTTCGGCTAAGCAGAATGTAGTTTATTATAAATTCCTCTTTGGTTAGGAGCAACCCCGCCCCCTCTTCACACTGCTGAGAGATGTCTGTTTACATCAGGAGTCTGTAGCCTGAAGCTCTGGAGCCAGAAACAATTTTTGCACAGAAACGGAGTTTAAGTCCAATCATAATTCACACATGAGACTTGCTGGATTATAAAATGGATTGCCTATTTTCAAAACAATTAAGTGTAGATTTAAGTTTGAATATGGCATAAACCAGTTGATATGCTAAGGGAAACTTGGCTAACTCCAATATTACTTTGGTTATTTTGGTTAAAAAATGTACGACTAAGAAACTGTTAAGATATTTAATATTTAGAAAAAAGGACATTTTTCTTTTTTTTATTCGTGCCTAAAGCACAAAAGTTAGTTTACTTTTATCATAATATTAAAGACAACATAAATACGAAGCAGTGCCATGCTTTTCTAAAGGAAGACTTTTTGGCTCCCACTGGGTTGTGGTTAGTGAGAATTTGACCTAAACGTCTCCTTAAGAGTTGAAGGTTGCACACTCCTGGTTTACATGCTCTCCCGCTAGTTTACAGCCCCTCATACCCCCAACCTAGCGTTACCAGTTCAACAAAAATGGCGAGCAATATTGGAGCTGTCGAGCTGTACAGTTTTGAGCCAAACTCAGGAAATGTGAGGAAAACAAAGGCGTACATGGACCGGTTTGTCTGCTAGTGGATGCATCAGAATGGAGCTTGTGGCCCGCCCATCTTATTTTCTACACCACGACACTGTTTTTCAAACAACCTTTATTTGTCTGCCGCTGATTCACAACAATATAAATAAAGAAATGTTCAAAAAAGCTATTTTAATCTTAATTTTCTTCATACACATCCCCCATCATGAGAAAAAGGCCTCAAGAACATGTTAAAAACACCAAAAACACAATTTCATTGGAGTGGGTCTTTAAAATAAACTCCTTAGTTATTGTTGCTGTGTGCTATACTTGTTTGTGGATCTTTGAATGAAAGAATTTGAGGTTTCTTCTCAATGTAGCCTTCTTTTTTAGATTTACTGTCCTGTGTTAAAGCAGGGAAAAAACCACTTCAGGTAACTGTAGAATAACCCTCTCAAAGTGAGGCACAGATGGCAATATTTCAAAAGTCTTAATGACTTTAGAGGCGACTGATCTGCTGATAACACACCATCAGTCACCTGCTGCATCAGTGAAGTCCCCAGAGCGGACCCAAGGAATGAGTAGACTTTCAGAGTTTAAAAACTTTACTTGGGAAAGAATTTGAGATAAATTATCTTAAAAAAAAGAGCAAAGCCAAATGTGATGGGTAAATATCAATATTTTTCTAAATCAAGAGAGGTTCTCCAGTTGGATTTTTCCTTCCTAATGTTTACTCACTCTCGGTTTAAAAGAGAAACGTGCAGCCATCTGGCAAGAAAGATTAAGCTTTAGAGAAGAATTTGTCTAGTTCAGGCTTGAACTTGATCAGTGATTTACTATATTTGATTTAATTTCACATGGCGTTATATCAAAGCTCATATTTCTTACTATTTTTATTTATTTTTTTCCTTTTTGGGGCAGCTATAACACTTTTAGCATCATAAATTAATGTTTTTCTAGTCACATTTGTATTTATCTCTCTGTAAAAAGGAATGTTTGGTTATAAAAATCGTGTTATCCTATACATCTTAATACATAGTTATTTATTGAGCAGCTTTTTAAAATCCTTTCTGGTTTAATCTCTTATGAGCAGAATAGCTGTAATAACAGATATATATATTTGTATTATTTGAGCAGTGACGGCTATAAACTTTGCCCATTTCTACGTTTTGTGTAGTCATAGTATACGTGTTCCAGCCTGTTATTCTATCAACATTACTTGTACTGAGTTGACAGCAAAATCTGAAGACTTTCACTGTAATATCAGCGGCTCTGTGGCGGATTAAACCTTCTAACCTTGATCTTGACAGGGTATCTTGTGACAGTAATCCATGCTGCTAATCCACGTCTTGATGTAAACACCAAGGACACCCCGCCTTCTATCCTCTGTGTCCTCCTTTTTTTCCCCCCTCACTATCTTCCGAGAGAAATATTTTCCTGAAGGAAATAGTCCTGCCATCTGTTTGTGTATCAGCAGGAGTTAGCTCAGTGCTGTCGGCGTGCTGAACTTGCTCACTCCTTAATCATAAAAGTGTTGGTTAGTAAAGGATTTGAATGTTTTGAAGCTGTAACTGTTTATATTAGTGCTGCCATTTTTTTATTGATAAAAGCAATTGCTAGTTGAAGAAAACGCTCAATTCAATGTTTTTTTTTAATTCTTATTGAGTTCCAAGTCGGCTGATCATAGGACGGCTATTCCCTCTTGCATGCAAATCTGAATAATCTTGTCGACCGTTTAAATCCATAGTAAATGAGAATTGCATCTGTTGTTAGTTTCTGGTGTTATTTACTTTTGCAGCGACCACCTGCACTTTATGTTAGCATGATACGAGCTAATGTATGCATTTCCCTTTTCATTTCTGTAGGTTTTTATGTTTTTTTGCATGCACGGCGTACATTTGAGATGATGCTTGATGTTGCGGGGACAGTTTTTCTACAGTTCCACTGTGACTGTGATGCATAGTGCTTCCTGTGATCAGTGGTATAGCTCAGCAGGGAGTTGTACATCCAGGGTGGGTGGACTTGTGGGGGGGTTGGAGGGGCACTTCAATCAGTGGATCCACCGATCTGGGACATGCATCTGTCGACCAGTTTTCTTTTCTCTTTGCCTTTTCTGTCTGTATTTTACTCTCTTTTTTTTGGCAGCAATACCCTTTCTTTCAATCTTAACCCTTTACTGACTTGTAAATGATAATACAGCTTTATTTTATACCACAGTTGTTATATTAGTTCATTTTTATGATCAGATACGGAAAAATACCCAAAGGATATCTGGCTTAAGTCATCAAGACTCGTAGTCTGGAGATTATGTTTGTTAAAGACCTACTTCGATGGAAACTCTTTTTTTTTATTATTATTTTTTTTTTGTTGTGATTTTAACATATTTTTGTGGCATTTTATC
>NC_050534.1:13069772-13105504 GCF_002922805.2 Oryzias melastigma | reverse complement strand
CGTTTTTAACGTATTTTTGTGGCATTTTATCTTGTGATAATTTTTTCTAATCTAAAGAAAATTAATCTTAAATGTGTATTTCTGAAGATTTCTATATTCAAGTTTTTTTAAATCGTAAGCAGATAAAATAACCCCGTTTAAAAAAACTTGTGACAAACTCCCTGTTCTTCTCCGTTCGGATGGATCCACTTGTCTGAGTTGGAATGTGGCTAAAATACATTAAAAAAGATCATAGTGGGACTTAAATGACATCCTGCATGCTGTGGCTCTTTTATTAGTTTAATTTTTGCTTTTTACAAAAAAGAAAAAGTCAAGTATTTCATTTCAATTTAGTGGCTCTTTAAAGCAGAGAATGTGAAATATTTTTACCTTTTAAAACCAATAATGAGCTCTCCTGTGGAGTATGAAAAGCTTACACTCATTTATACTTTCAAAAGTCCTTGTTATTAGCTACCAGTCTCAAATAAATTGACAGACTTATTCACCTTCTGGTCGCTCTTCTCATCTCTTTTTCTGTTCTGAAACTTCACTGACCTTTTGACCTTTTCCTTTTACTTCATCATTTTAAATGTCTTGGATCTCTTCAGTGTCATTCATTATTATGCATCTACCTCTGTGCCCCCCAGAAGTTTTTAAATTATTTTTCCTTTCTGTTGAAGATAGACCTTACTTACTGGATCCTCTCACCGAAAAATATATTTTAGATTTTATCTCTTAGAGTTTTTCAGTTTATTCAAATGAGACGTTTAGATAATTGGGTTGTTAAAGGTTTTTCTTAAATTTAGAACATACAGAGGAGAGTCTATTACAAGTTTTATTATTGTTTTAATACCGTCATAAATATGTAGTTTTTTTTTTTCCTGAAAAAGATGGTTTTAGCCTTATTACTTACCTATAATATTCTTGTCTTTAGCCTTACGGCATAAAAATATTTTCATTTTAGTTTAAGAAATTCCTCATATCTTCTTCTTCTTGAGAACTTGAAATTTCTTTCCTACTTGGGTTGTTTGCTTTTTTCCCCTGCATATTTCAATCACCTCTCTTCTACTTTTTGTATTTTCTTTGAAACAATGTAAGTATATTTTTTTAGTAAAACTACTCAGAGATGAACTTAAGTAATAACTTTTTTTTAAATTTGAAATTATTGATAAAATGTCTTTGAAAATTGTTTATTTTCTGGCTACTTAATGCATTTAAAGCAAAAAAGAAGCTCGAAATAATAAACAAAAACTTTGTTTTCGTTGTATTGACAATAGTGCAGCCTTAATTTAATAGTTAAGAAGGCAGTTTGCAGGATAAATAGTGCATCTTCTGGGATTTAGTGTTTTCTAAATCTTGTTCACACTGTCCAGTTCCACATTAGTCACATAAACAGTACCATTTGTGCAGGCTCTTAAAGGCTCCAAGTTGAGAAATTGAAAGAGTTTGAGGGTAGGCCCTTTTCGAAATTGATATTCTTTTAAAATTCCAACTTATTCTGTGTGAGGAATCCAGTGGGAGCTTTTCTCTGCCATTTTCTCCCAGGGAAATACAGTGTGTCTAAATTTGGATTTGTTCATCCTCATGAGAATTGGTGGATGTGAAGGTGAAATAGCAGCTTCTCCCTCTGTTTGTCACCGTTTCTCACACTTTATTCCCTCTTTAGTCTTCTTTTGTTTTCTCTCCTTTCTCTGTGTCTTTCTCACATATTTATAACTGCTGAATTAAGCTACCTGGGAATTCCAGAGACACACTTTGTTATGGCTGTCCTCTCGGCTAAGTAAATGAAAGGTGGAAGCTGGATCGCTCTTCCAAAAATGATACAAGCATGTGGCTCTATTTTTATTTCTAGAGTAGAATAATAGGTTACCTGCACTATCATCCCTCCAGAAGTATCAGCAGGGGCCCCCACGTGCTCTCCTGTTTTAACTCTGTGTTTGTGTCTAATTGTCTCTCCTGTGTAGTTTTGACGTTCTTTATTTAATAATAATAATACATTTTATTTTAATAGTCGACTAATCACAGACTATTTTTGTTACTAGTCGACTAATCAGATCATTTGTTAAACACACATCTTAGTCATCATTAGCTTTAACTTGAAGTGTTTAAGCTATATGCTAACTAAAAGTAAAGATTGTTTGGATGATAGTTTATTAAACATTTAATAAATCATGCAACTTCTTTCCTTCATTTGTTTCTGGTATTAAAACAAGACTTTGAGAGGTTGCAGGGATGCGCAGAGGATACTGAGCTAAAAAGTTTGCTCTCTGTTTCCGCTAATGTTACCTTAGCTTAGCTAGACAGTGATCCCTCTTCAACATTATAGTACTCAGTCACAAAGTGCTTCCTCTTCAGGTGTTCATGCATTGCCGTAGGGCTGCAATGGAACACAAGTTCTGCCTTTTAAAAATATTGCATTGGACGCTTTTGTCTTTTATTCTTTTTCTTTGTTATTTTTCCCACTTTCAAGCTCCGTTGGCGTGTTGTTATGGTACCCGAGTCTTCCTAGAAATTCCTGTGACATCACTACTGACCCGTGGCAATTGAAAGCGCTCACCGTAGTTTTGAGATAAAAAAAGGAGAAAAAAAAAGACAAATCGACTAATTAATTAGTTGCTGACTATTTAATAGTCAACATAGTCGTGACTAATCGACTAATTGTGGCAGCCCTAGATGACCCTTATGCTCTTAATAACCTGCTGGAAGGTTGCTGGGCTCAGTCGAATGCACAATTATGGACTTCTTTACTATCTGCTTGCTGAATTAATTTTTAGAAAAGCGTTCGCAAAGATCTTTTAACTTTGATGATGACGGTTTTCCCCCAAATAAAAAACCTGTGTCATTTTCTAGAACTTAATTTCAGCAGAGCAGCAGTAGTTCATTAGAAATGTGCATTTGAGTCGTGAGTGGGACCTCTAGCTTACAGCCCTCAAACTATCCCAAGATCACCGAAGCAATGATCAATATTGGAGCTATTTCGTGGCACATACATCACAGCTACAAGCTTTTTTCAATATGATTTTTTTTTATCTTCCCCTGATTACCACCAATTTGAATAAAACATACTTAGAAACGCAAATGTAACCTTAATTTTCTTTATTTATGTCCTACATCATGAAAAACCTCTACAAGAACATGTTAAAACACAGTTTTCATTGGAGTGGGTCTTTAAAGCAATTCAATTATTAGTTTTATTCTGTACTGCATGTCATTTCCTAAATGGCTGTTTCCTGTAGGGTTTATTTCATATTTCTCTCAGTCTTGATCTTCTTTTTTGCACCCTGTCATCTTGTACCCATGTCAAGGCTGTGATAATTAATGCTCTTTGCACACAAACCCATATTCATGCCCCCTAAATCAGCTTCAGTTTCTCTCCCTGTCATCATCTGCTTTTTATCATGCTTTGAGAGACTGCACTTCCTCTGTGTCTGCAGAAGATTTAAGAGAGATGGGCAAGATTGCTGTGAGGTTGCATTTCATACTCCAACACCTTGTAAATCTTTAAACGAGAGCCTCAGATTTGATGTGTGGTTCTAAGATATCATGTGTTCTAGCATCCACAGTAAATATGTTTTTTTTCTTTTTTGCGTAAGCCAAATAATAAACCTTCATGCTAATTTTTTGAATCCACTGTTGGTTTTTCTAATCCTGGGAAAATTATAAACTTACTTTTTGTTTATTTACATAAATTGTCTTTTTGGTCCTCTGAATGCTTCGATCATATAGATTTACACAGGCAGATTTTTATTAATAGCCCTATTTCTTGTTGCATTGGCCAAGAAGGCATGAAATATTGAGTCTGAGCAAATGACCCAAGGACAGCAGGAACGCTTATTTCTGCAAACACAAGCATTTCTTCCCTAATTGTTCCTCTTTGGCTCATGAACCGCCTCCTTTTTTGTGTCTGGACCTGTGTGTGTGTATGTGTAGGTATTTTTAAGAGAGAAATCCAGTCCTTTTCTCTGTACTAGCAGTGTCAGCAGGTAAGCTGCCCTATTGGGAGACGAGGGAAAAATCACCAAAGCATGCAAATTGCTACTCCAAGGGGAGAATCAATTAGGTGGATATAGGCTGAAGCAGAAAGGCAAAGAGAGATGGAGAGGAGCAGAGGGCCATGCAGGATGATGCTGCAGTGCCATGCTGATCACCTCCTCTGAGACATTACTCCTCCTCTTCTGTCCTGCTTTTCAATAAATGATCTTACTGATTTGTGATACTGTACCTCAGCCTAATTTCTTTTCTCCTTTTTTTTGTCCGCATGCAGCCTATTTTTTCCCTCTAAAAATAGATAGCTCTGGAGTCTCAGACGTGTGGCCTTTTCACCTGTATACCTCATTAAGTTTTTCCTTCCTAATTTGTGCTAGATAAAATTAGAGCATGGATAACTTAATTTGTATTTTTTCATCTTGATGTACAACTGTCGGTACCTGTGAGAGTCGAGCTGAACACAGTAATTTGCTGGTGATATTTAAATTAATGAACTCTCTTCTTCTTTTAGGTACATGATGCTCTTCATCGCAAGAGAAGCTTGATCCTGACTGCTGCCATTACTGGACTGTGCCTCTGCCCCTCTTCTCACCAATCCAACCATCAGCACAGTCATGTCATCCCCTACGAGGATAAGGACCTCTCTTTTTGTATGCTGCTTCCTGTTTTGTTTGGTGCTTCCTGTGACATCACAAACAGTCGTGCAAGCTCCGCAGGCGCAGAGCGCCAGCTCACAAGTGATCACTGCAGTCCTCCAGGACGATGAGGAGGAGGAGTATGCATCATTTCATGCTGAGAACCCCGAGTGGACATTTAACCATCTCGCTGTGGACTATCGCAATGGCAACGTTTATTTAGGGGCTGTCAACCGCATCTACAAACTGTCTCCTGGCTTGGATGTCCAGGTGTTCCATGTGACTGGTCCAGAGGAAGACAACCGCAAGTGCTACCCACCACGTATTGTCCAGCCCTGCAACGAGCCGCTCACACTCACCAACAATGTAAACAAGATGCTCTTGATGGACTATAAGGAAAACCGGTTACTAGCCTGTGGCAGCCTCTATCAGGGTATCTGCAAACTGCTTCGCCTAGATGACCTCTTCAAACTAGGAGAGCCCTTCCACAAGAAAGAGCACTACCTCTCTGGTGTAAATGAGAGCGGCTCTGTGTTTGGAGTCATTGTTTCTTACGGTAACGCCTCTCCGGACATGCTGTTTGTAGCCACAGCGGTTGATGGCAAACCAGAGTACTTCCCCACAATTTCAAGTCGAAAGTTGGCCAGAAACTCAGAGGAGGATGGCATGTTTGCATACGTCTTCCACGATGAGTTTGTGGCCTCAATGGTTAAGATCCCCTCAGACACTTTCACCGTCATCCCAGACTTTGACATATACTACATTTATGGCTTTGCTAGCGGCAACTTTGTGTATTTTCTAACTCTGCAGCCTGAAATGGGGGGCGGACCTACCACCGGGTCCTCCTCTGCTGGCCGGGAACAGGTTTACACTTCCAAAATAGTCCGTCTCTGCAAGGCAGACACTGCATTCAACTCGTACGTTGAGGTGCCTATCGGATGCATAAGTGGCAATGTGGAGTACCGCTTACTGGAGGCAGCCTATCTATCAAAAGCCGGTGCTATCCTGGCACGGTCATTAGACGTGGCGCCGGACGACGATGTGCTGTTCGCTGTATTCTCAAAAGGCCAGAAGAGGCGTCCACGGCAGGCCTCCCAGGACTCTGCGCTTTGTGTTTTCTCTCTGCGAAAGATCAATGAGAAAATCAAGGATAGGCTGCAGTCCTGCTATAAGGGTGAGGGCACACTGGACTTGGCCTGGCTGAAAGTCAAAGACATTCCCTGCAGCAGTGCGGTGAGTACCACCATAGCGCAAGTGACTTTGTAGGCTTTGCCAGTTCACTAACAACAGAAGGGCAGTTCAAAAACAGCAGTTTAAAAATATCTTAACAATCCACTTGAAGATAATATATGTGAAAAACACATTCATTCTGTGAATCATTTCTGCAAGAAAGCTGACGATTATTTACAGACTATTTTATACAGATAATTGTTGAAAAACTAAAGAGGAAACAAACAAATTACTTATTTTTCTGTTCTGTATTACTTTGAAATTGGCTATTATCACAGGGGAGGACCTGTTTTGACCCACCCCTATATAGCTGTAATGAACTCTGGAGGGGGATTCACCACCACTGTGTAGTGGGGTGGGTTCATGCTCCATCCCATTATGTTGAGATGTTAACACCATCCATTGCCTCCTTTAATCTCCTCAGCCTTTAAACAATGCAGCAAAATGCTCAACAAAAATTACCATAATTCCATTTCCTATAACAGCATTACAAATTCACTGATTCATTTTATTAGATTTTTCACTTTGTGCACATAAAAAAAGGGCTAAATTAGATAGTACATGTTAATACCACACCCGCGCAAACAAAGTGATTTCATGAATTATTTTTCATCTGGTATTACATTATTAATAAAAGCTGTGAAGCTCAGGAATAAGCAAATTACCTTGATCATAAAGTGTCACTGTCTTTCTCTACATAGCCTGCTTAGCTTTAAAAAATGCTTTCTGGCCAAATTTGCATTTAGAGAGGTTAGATAATGGGCTTAGACAAAGCTACACTGTCTCGTTTTCAATGTATAGATTTGTCAAAAACTGCAACTCTAATGGGGAGAATTTCTTTTTTCTTTCGCCTTGGTGTGGGATGTTTCTTAAATACATGTACCGCATGACGTTTGAATACTAAACTCATCGCTTACCATTGTAGTTTGAGCATCTTTTAACATCATGTCCACACTTGTTTAATAATGGCAGGTTACAAGTTAAATCTAGTGTCCAAATGAGGCATTCATGTGCAGCGGATGGTGGCAAATTTACATTTAGGCCTTTGGCAGACGAGTTTTATACAAAGCAGCTTACAAATGAGGTAGATAACAAGCAGAAAACTGAGCCAGTCAATGGATTTTAAGATAAGTGGTGCAAGTAAGGATGAAGTAAGAAAGAAATCTCCATAAATTGAGCTTCTGTCACATTTAGATTTTAATGCAATGGCATATGCAATACAGTTTAAATAGATGCACATTTTAAAGAAGCCTTGCTATCAGTTATTAGACATATTTGTTTGCCTTTTTTAAAATACTGTATTACCACAAATTCTGAGTTTGATTTACAATTCTGATGTGCATAATTTACACACTCTTACTCCCAACTCGTCATATATGGACGTATGGTTTGGACCCCATCCACGACACTTTTTGATGTTTTGGGTGTCCCCAACTCGTCTTTTTAACATTAATTTACAAGTCCCCAACCCTCAGGACGTAAGACCAGACTGGTACCATTACCCTAACCCAGTTCCAGTTCGTCCAGTACTTTGTCTTGAGGGTTGAGAACCCCTGTTGAGCATATGCACTTTTTTCCCTGCCTGTTTTCTGGTACCAAGCAACCCTTATACCGGTACCAGCTTGGAAACCCCAAGCTGATGAGTTGGGGACACCCAAAACATCAATAAGTGTCGTGGATGGGTCCTGAACCATACGTCAAGTTAGGAGTGAAAATACATATTTGAGAGTAAAGTCAGTAAGTTACTTTCCTTTATGGCAATTTACTATCATTCCAGCATGCATCAGCAGATCATATCTGTTAACTAGGTGCTTCTGGAAAGGTCGCTTGTATTTGATGTTATTCAATTTTCTTTGAAAGCATAAATAAATAGTTCTGCCATGAATTCCGCAGAACTTGTAAAGTTGCTATTTTTTTTTTAGCACAGCACCATTTAAACTGCACTTATGTTGTGTCCTCCGCTTTTCCCAGCTGCATGTAGATGGGCAGCAGTGGTGGCGTAAGGTTAAAATGCTTTTGACCTGCATGTGTGCAGGTTGATTGACGTTAAACACAGTTCCCGTGGTGAGAGCCTTCTCAGCTCAATTCCCAGGGATTGGACACTAGCCAAAAACCACTTCTTTATAGGGGTATTTACATCAAAAAATTGAGACAATTAAGATTGAAATGAACGTCTCAATTTGTGTGACAATGGGCAAGGGATAGTGTGCAGTCTCCCACAAAGACGGACACCTGGTCTCCCCATGTGAGACATAATGAAATTGACCTCAGTTGTGTTTGGATCTGGAATCACCGCATTTATCTATGAATCCGTCTTTGGCACAGCACACGTGCCAGGACTCCATTGTTTGCCACTTGAGGGCCTTGATAAATCACGCCTTGGGTGTAGCTGTCAGCAGGGAGAGGAAGTGTGAGGGAGCATGCTGAGGTTAGTGCTGAGGAATGATGCCATTTCAGCACGTGCCACCGCCAGTGCATAAATTAGACCCTGCTGAAGAGGTGACGCTGAACTCTGCAGGAGATAAATGACTTTTAATACACATTCAAGTATGTTCAATTATACTTGTAACTATAGTTACTGCAGATTCATCATTTTTAAATGAATCTTTTTGTTTTATACTTTTAATACAATATTTTTCTATTACGATTTTATTGATTTGATAAAAAATAGCATTTTAATTCTGTATTTTTTCTACATGAAAGTTGAATGTCCTGAAGTTAGGAAAAATGGTAAAAAAAAAACATATACATACAGCCCTTTCATTTCTGAATGGCAGACTTTATGTTATGCAGTTGTTACTGCCTGAGGAAGTCGAGATGAGAAGCCGCCTTTGACTGCGAACATTTGCCTTTTTTCTTTTCTCTGTCATTGCTTCGTCTTTGTATCCGTCGCACCACATTCCACTTCTCTAGGTTTTCCTTTTCCCCTCCCTCGAGTCTTTTTAATGGTCTCAATTTTTCCTCTTTATCCCAGTTAACACACAAAAAGGAACAATCCTACAGCTCATTGGGATAGTTTGGGTAGTCTGGTTAAAGACGTGCAAACATAAGCGTGGACAGTTTTTGTTCTTACATTGCTAAAAGAGGTAGCCAAAAAATAGGAAAATAGCACTAACTTTATGAAGAAAATACCTAGAAAGTCGTAAAATTATCTGTGCAGCAAGTATTTTTACTTAACAAGAAATCTTATAAAATGAAATCAAAATCTAGAATCAAGGAGTTCAACACAAGCATTCTGAAAGGGAAAAATAAGCTAAAAAAGCAATTTTTAAGCTCAAAAATATTTTTTTATAGTTAATTTTGATACAGTGACAAGAGACTAGTGTACAAAGTGGAAATGAATTATTGTAGAACAAAATGAGAATATAATTTTTAGTACAACTCGGCCAACCTTAATAAATCCTCATAAAATCTAAAACTAGCACCTATTCTTAGAACAAAAACCTAAATTTTTGTTTCCAAAATAATAACAATGAATGCTAGCCTAACTTGTCAACATATATTGAACTTTAAAACAACATTTTTAAAAGTGAACCAAACATTTAAGTTCTTTTGAGTCTTGAATCATTTTTTTTCTGTTGCCAATAGTGTGGAGCAAAATTATTTTGAAAAATTTCAATAATGATTTCCATACTTCTAGATTCTAAATCCTAATAAGGCAAAAACATTTCTCAACTGTGATGATTTTGAGCTAACTACCCAAGACATACTATGCTTAATGTCTAAAAACAAGATTTTTTTCATATTGAGGGTGGAAATGTTTATAAGCCTTTTTGATCATTATTCGGATGTCCTTGTCTTTGCAGAGGGGCCAACAGTTTATGAGGGAGTGGAACATTAAAGTAGAAAGAGAATTTTGTTCTTTATTATTATTTATTGTTTCCTTTTAAATCAAATAAGCTTAAACGATTGAAACAAATGAACCAATTTATTTTCTTTTTTGACACAGCGACGAATTACCGCCCAGAAGAGGCTCCCTGGTTTAACCAATTCATTTCTTGATCGCTGTGGTTTAAATAAATGTATAAACAGGTCAGACAGCATATGCTATAAGGCTGCTCACCTATATATATATATCAAACTATGAGAGGGTTTGCATATCTTTATGCAGCCCATCCATTTTAATTTGCTGTTGAAGTGCAGCACAAGAAAACAATTGATGATACATCCGTTTGGCAAAAACAACTCTTAAATATGCTTATTTGTAACAAATTCATAATAAAATATATTGAAATAAAAACTAAATTCTTAATTTTTCATCTGAAAATGTCCACAATGATATGGCAGCAGGGTAGAAGTCTATGCAAGGACGCCAGCTTTGTTAGAACCGTATAAAAACACTTGATCCCTGCAGACCTCTCATGCTTTACACAAATCTTTAAGAGGCTTTCAGTCATAGTAGAAATGATTCAAACAGGATGAAGTAGAAGAGGAAAAAGGGAATATACTGCAGAGTGGGTGAGAGGATAGATAGAAATAAAGAGCGTTATGGGGGAGTGCTTCCTCTTTCCCCCCCAAATGGCCATGCTTGGCTGAGCCACATAATGCGTACTCAACAGTATAAGTCAGAAAAGGCCTTGCGTCCATAGATCATTGAGAAGTGGCATGTGACCTATAAAAAAAGCTGCCTGTTCCCTCTGTTCACTGTGTCAGCAGAAAAAAACAGAACAACAGAGCAGCGGGATTGCAGTAAATTTCATCGCCGCACTCTTTTCTGTCTCATCCTTGATTCATTGGCTGTATCCTCTTTTCTTTAGCTGCCTTTCCTTCTCTTCTCACGATGTTAGAAAAATGGTTGCTGCCATAATCTCCCTCTATCGCCAGAGAGTCTGTGTACCCATCTCATTTATTTATGCGCTTGAACTTTTTGTAGGAAGACTCACACTCGTCCTTCTCAAAAGAAAACATCCACACATCCACTTGAACTCATCTTTTTTGTTAATGATCATTAATTGTCATTGACTAACATGCTACGCTATATTCTTTCACATCTGTTTTGGATCTTTGCATGCTGAAATCTATTTGGCCACTTCCTTTCAATCCTCTAACACATGAACCCTCTTTCATCCTTCACTTGAAAAGAAGTGTTACATTTACATTCTATTATACCCCCCATGCTCACTTTTTATGTTACTGATGTTGCTTCTTCATTTTTCTTTTATGCCTTGTGTGCGTTTTTTTCTTTTTGTGACTGGCCTTTAAATAATGCTGTTTGTTCTACTGGTCATTTTGATCCCTCCTCTTCCTGATAGTGGTTCTTCATCAGTGACTGACTGTGACTGTTGCTGATGAGTCAGTCTAGGCCACATCCTCAGGAAGGGAAAGCCAAGCGGATTCATTAAGGATGTTCAGTCTTCTCCCTCACCCCTCCCTCCTCACATCACCCCTCTCCATCCATATATCCGCTACTCTGCTTGCTGGCTGGCTCGCTAATTAAATCTCCATACATGATACCACTTGCTAAAGGTCAAAATCCATCACAATATCATTATTCTGTGATTAAACAAGTGTCTCCTGCTTCCTTGACATGCTCAGCATGGGTTGACCTGTGCTTTTGAACAGACTTTAGTTTTATTATCATTATATCGTTATTTTTTGTACACTATATACTGTAGTTTGGTTTAAACTTTACCTTAGAATCATGCCAGAGCAATGATTCCTTCCATAAAGCAGAAAAAAGCTAAATATTTCTATACCTGCATTTTCTAGAGTATAAGTCGCACTTTTGGGAGAAAATTTTTGGACAAATCCACTAAGCCTGGTGTAAAGTTGCACTCATACAGAATGCAATTCACATATAAAATCATCAAATTTAATGTTCAATGCTTGTCCAAAAATGTGATCGCAAAATAGCTTTTATGAGAAGCTACCACCAAGTTTTTACTTGTAAATATTGGCTGTATTTTTCATTTACAATTCAGGGATGACACAGATGATGTTGAGAGATCAGGTTTATTTATTTAAAGAGCTCTACTAAAGCATCTGTTTACACGTCCTTTCGGTTCATGAGATCATTCAGTTTATTTTTTTAAATTACGGTGATCTTTATTTCCTACTGCACGAGATACGTTGAATGACGGTAAATGATGGCGCTTTCAGCGGTACTTCTGTGTCTCTGTAACCCAATTTGATGACTTGCTTGCTATGCAATTAGTACGAGGAGGAAACAAATAAAAATAACAATAATAATGTATCGATGCAAATAAGAAAAATATAAAGTTCAAGAGGAGAACAATCAAATTCTCCTCCATCTTTGTTTTGGACAACTTTCATTCATAAGCCACTCTGGAGTGTAAGTCGCACTTTTGGGAGAAAAGTCTGACATTTCAGAACAAATCCGCCAAGTCCAGTGTATTATAAGTCACACTTCTAGCTAAAGTATGAAAGAAAACTGCGACTTATACTCTGGAAAATACAGCACAAGTTGCTCCTGTGTATAGGATGCAACCTTGGCCAAGCTGCGGAAAAAAACTTGACTTATACTTTGAAAAATATGATGCTTGGAGTCATTTTCTATTTCTGCTTTGTCTTTTTGAGAGTAGTTAGAAATCTGAACCTGTTTCTATCACAGTTTAATAGGTGAAGAGCACTCAACCTGTCAAAATGCACACACAAAATAAAGTGAACCATGTAAATTGTAGAAAACTATCACTAGTCAAATTAAAACTAACATGGGAGCAGTTAGAATACCTCAAAACAATATGCGGAAAACTGAATTCTTGTTGCTTCTATTTTAATTGGTGCCCACTAGTTAATATTTTTGGATAAGTTTGTATTCATAAATGTTAAATTGTTCAAAATGTGCCATTAATAAGGGTTTGACTTGTTCACGTACAAAAAAATGTAATAATATTATAGTTAAACATGTATGTAAATTAATTAGTCATTTTACTGACTGGTATAATTGGAACTTTAAAAATTGCCCGCATACAAAAAGAACCAGCAGTTTGAAATCAAGACCTCAGTAGGGAATTGGCATGATGGTCATTAAGTAATTCTTCACGGGATAAGTCTGTATTTGTAGAATTAGCATAGAAGTGTGCTAAAATACATGATAATTTTGGCCAAAAACTTGCTATTTAAAGTTAAATGATGTAACAGGATAAGCTAGGGAATAAAATCTGCTTCTTTGCATGTGGAAAAACTTTAATTTGTATGAAGCTGGGGAAAATATTTATAATGGGGAAACATTACAATTTTTATCAGGGAAGGTAAATATTTGAGAAATCAATAATTTCTTGCTAAAATGTTATCATTAAAGCTGCAATTTAGCTTTTTATGTCACACATTTTTAAAAAAATCTTATCAATCCAAAAATATATAGTGAAAATATAAAATGTTTTTTATAAAAGCCTTAAAAAACACATAAAAGTTTGTATTTTGAGAGACACCTTTTTGAATAGTCACATTAGATTTATCATTATGCAAGCTGATATGTTCAATTTTAATGTTTTTTTTTTTTAGTTAAAAATTATCTTTCTGATAAAATGTAATAAACGACAAATTAATGATTTTTCTGCTAGTAATACTCGGTGGGAACAAAAAGCCAAAAAATCTATCTTTAGCATACTTATTCTGGTTGTAAATCTATTTAACCTTTTACGTTTTTTGGTTTGATTTTTGATTCTTTTTTTTTTTTCCTTTTCGTGCTTTCAAACTCCCATTTCACCTGTGTACTTTCATATGTTTTTAGCTTTGCAGCAGTAATGTTTGTGTGTCTCCATTATTGTTAGGGTGTTTTTCAGACCCTGATTTGATTATTTCTCTCAAGCAAACATTTACTATTTGATGTAGGTTCTTGGCTAACATTTGGCTGGTTTGTGTGTTCACAAAAGAACAAAAGAAACTAGTTTCGGTGGCTTTTCACAATAAAATCTGCCGAAAAGATATTAATAAATCCAATTATTTTTACAAGCTAAAACAATGTGCAGCAGAATTTAAGGTGAACACATTATTTTAGTATTTTTGAATTCTTAGTATTATGACAATTTTTGCATTTTAAATCTATGATTTAGCTATGTCATTTTCCCATAAAATTGCTGTCAAATAAATTGACATTCCATATGTCTTCTATTCTAAAGAAATATTTTTGCTCAGTTATCCTAATCATTGTGGCTGTTTTTTTTGTAGTACAGCCCTGAAGGCACCAAACACAGACGGTAAATTCTACGTTGTGACAGCTCTTGTACCCCAGATCAGCATTCAGTCGACAGCTCACCATGACTCAGAGTGCTGTCATGTAACAAAAAAAAAATGGTATAAAAAACTTTCTGTAACCTCTGGGTGAAAGCAAAGCAGCAAAATGCACAGAATCCCCCAAATCAGACACTCCCTCCCAATGTCTTGAAGTCATAAATATGTCATATAGCATTTAAAAAAAAGTATTTTGATGATTTTCACCAACCAAAAGTATTGTGTAAGTTGGTGGCTGTGGCCATGAGGTAGCACATGTGGCCACCATCATAAACCTTTAGACAACTTTCAGGTAAATATATAAATGATTTTGAGTCATCATTGAAAGGTTGAAGAAGGATAAAATTAAATAGTACAACTTTTCCATTTACAACCAAAGCTGTTTCAAAACGTTGTATTGGGTGTTTTGATTGTGTCTTAAAAAAGTCTAATGCTATAAAAGCTTTCTATAGAAGTTTTACAATTTTTTGACACAAAAGCGTCGTTTTTGTTAGCAGTATTATTCAATTCCTCCCAATTGAGCTTTTAACTGTTTCTTTTTGTGCTTGAATCTGGACTTCCCTCTTCTCATAAATTGATACAGAGTAGAGGTATAACGATTTATTTTAACAATGATTCAATTCATTTCTTATGTGACTGACGATAGGATTCATAGTTGATATTGGCTCATTTTGAACGATTCTATCCAAAGGACATCTTTATCCAAAAATTCAACCAGTGTGATTCAGCTACACATACCTGGTACTAAACTGTGCAGGTGAGGTTTCCCAGATTTCTTGTGTTTTTCCTCTAAGATTATCAATTGTAAATTAAATATACATACATAAATGTACATATGTGTACCTAAACAAGAATTCATGGCAGATCCATTCACATTTTAGTTTCATGGTCCACCTACTATTGCTTTTCCATATCAAAATAATACAAACTACTTAACATAATTTGAACATTATACCACACTGTATGTTCACATATCCTTTCAGAATTCAAAGTGTTTCCACACATTGTACTATAGTGATAGCTTGATCTTTCTGTATTTTTCTGCTGCCATCACGTGTGTTGTTCACTGTGATGGTACTTGTTCATTTTTATGTTATAATAAAGTAAACCTACCGTGCTTCAATTCAAATGGTATTTTTCAAAATTCATTACAATCAATTTATTTCATTTTTAAACATTTTTTAATGGTATAGTTATTTTCAATTAAGAAACTTACCTTAGACAGATTGATCTGGATGGATAAATTAATAGGTTAATCAATTAATTCTCACACCATTTACACAGACTGACAATGAAACTGCTGAAAAATGACCAGGTTAGTAGATCTCGAGGATCTTGGTTGGACTGCCCTGTTAGATTTAGGAAATATTATATAATACTAAATATTGCATGTGGTGGCAAATCTTATAATAACAGATTACCGAACATGCTCCAACTGACTTACATATAATAAATAGTATTGTTGCTTGATGCACAAAAAAAAAGGAATATTTTACGTTCAATAACAATATCCGATGTTTAAAAGTCTCTAACTAAAAAAATAATTTACCATTTTAAAAAAATCCTCTTCATATTTGACCATTTAAACATAGACACTGCTCAACTCTGATCCCTGTGAGCTACTGTTTTGTCAAAGTTGTAGAATCATTTTTTTCAGCCAATCAGAAGATACCAATTTACTTTTTTCCTGCTAATACAAGTGTCAGAAACTTGGTCTTGCCATGAATTGATTTAGAGATGAGATTCATGACAAAAGACAGTTTAAATACTTGTCTAATTGTTGTCCTTTGGTCCACTTTGAACCATGTGCAACATTATTCATATTATAGCAAAGCATTTATGCAATTTTAACCCCATTTGTGTGCTTTTAGCTCATATATGTTACTAATTTAAATGTAGGATATTGCAAATTGTTAAATTTTTCTTTGTCACGTTGCTTTATTTTTTTACAGAAACCCCACGTTTATGCTTTATTTCCCTGAATAAATGCTGCTTAGAGACACTTTTTTTTCATAATTCAGCATTGATATATTTCAACAAACACAGCTAACCCACTTAATCATGACAGAATCCTCCAGTGCCTCCAGTCATTCAGGCAGGTTAGTCATTTTGCCCACCAGAGCCAAGAAAAATATTGGATTTCCAAGTGGGTAACTACACAAAGATCATTGACTAGGTTTGCATTTGACTCAATTCCATCTACATAAGAGGTTTCCCACATAATTATCAGTGACATTAAAGCTGGCTAATAACTGTAATCACCATATGATGAGTGGTAAATTGTTATTAGGAGAAGAAGCACTTTTTGTGCATATTTTAGGGGGCTGATGAAACAAGTTACACAAGTTTCATGAATAAAAAAAGGAACAGATTTTGAAGTTTCCAGTTGTAATCATAATGTCACATTTCGTTGTGATTTCCTTTACTTGGAGAATGTGCCGCCTATGAACCATCATCATGTAGCCCTTTTTTACTCATGTAGTAAATGAGTGGGCTCCTTAAAGAGCAGATCTTTTCATTTTCTCCACTAATCGCATTGAACAACTCTAGCTTTGGTGCGCAGACTCCCTTCTCTTTTCCCCTCAGTCTGTATCTGCTGATCCCACTGCATGGTCCAGAAGAGAGCTCTCTTTGTGCTGCTGCTGGCAGGCAGACACAAGCAGAGAGATGGATACAGCTGAGAGTGACCTGATTCTGCTTCAGTGCCTGGCCTCTGCCCAAATATACATTCTCTGCTCTCTTGTTCCCTTTGTTTTTTGGGGGAAATTCTTCTAATGTTCTGCACATGGAGACCTTTACCTGTTGGACACAAACACACAGATTCCAAAGAAGTCATCTATCATATAGGTTGTTAACGTTACATTATTAAACAATTTTTCAGACGTTTTACAGTCAAATAAGGAAGTCTAAAGCTAAGAAATACTGTAGAAAAAAAAATTATCAGAAACAATTTTGTTTAAAGGGACTAAAATACCCTTTTTCACTTATTGTAAGACAGAAAAAAACCAGTTAAAACAGGAATTCAGACAGAAATGGCTGAGAAAAAACAGCAAATGTTCATTCACCTAGTTTGTAAATGCATTAAACAGGTGGGCTGGAAGAAAGAAAAGTGACAGGGAAAATAATAGAGGCAGTGACAACAGTACCTTACTGGCAGACACTGTCAGGGCCTGGATAGATATTACTTTATATTCTGACTTGGAACGTCTTTGGCATCTCAACTACAAATGTCATGTTTTGGTGGTGGCATAATGAAAATGTGTCTGCTTCCTGAAAGGCACAGCGGCACAAGTATATTTCATTAGATTGCAGAACACAAGAGAGAGGCTGGTGATTGGCAATATTCAGAAATACTACAGCCTGTCAATCACAAGAGATTACAAAACACTTTCACATGTAAACAAAGCAACTTTTTCTTTTCACTTAAACTGCGGCAAATATAAAGTTTAATTATGGATTAAACGAATAAAAATGTCGCCATCTTGTTTATCTTTGTAGAAAAGGCAGTAAATCATCACAGCTCCCAATATTACAAAGTACTCCATTTTCCCTCTGATGGACCTGTTAACCTTTGAACCTGCGCATGATGTGTGTCCTCTGTAACTGATGGTGACATGAAGAGGGTGTTTTCCTTCTGTCACATAAACAAGGGGTAAGATTGAATAGACAGAGGGCTGGTTGCTGTAGAAACCTGCAGTAGAAGGATCGACCTTGGTTCTCATTGGCAAGTGATTTGTCTTGCAGCGAACTGGCGTGCGACTTGGTGGAAAGAGAGCGTGTTCCTGACAGCTGCTCGTTCTGAAAAGGTCATGGGGGGGAAAAGAAAGGAAAAGGTCTTGACAGAAGGAAAGGCTTTAATATTTTTGTTGTGCTCCGTTATTAATCTTTTTGGCAACGCTGCTTTATGTCTTCTTTACATGCTTAAAGGATTAGTCACAACTGCTCTTACGGGTGAATATGGGGGAAAAATGGGCAAACCTGTGGACAGTTCGATTAGGCCGTAGAGCACAAATGTTCTTGTTCAAGGCCCTAAAGTCTTTAGGCTCTACTATTGGTCACTTGAAGTGTTGCCTAAAGTGGATGTATTAACCTAGATTGTCTAATGATGGTAGATCTCCCATTTCCTCTGTGTCTTGATTTAAGGGTCATAATGATAATGGTTGTTATAGTAATGTGTTGTGCTCATATTATGCACTGGCACAATTTATCAGCAATCCCTAGAGTCTCCTATAAGAGGGAAGGAAATTGAAAATTAAGCAAAAACATTTGAGAAGCTGAAAACATTCCATCACTGAAGCTAAAGTTAATTATTCAGAAGCGTTTATTCACACTAAAACCAACAGTTTTGACTGGTTTTTCTTCTCCGTGTGTTCCTACTTCCCTAAATGCTATAAAATTTGTGTCAAACTCTGTTAAATTTCTCCACCTCAAGATTTAACTTCTTGCCATCTGTGCTGCAACATTCACGGAAGCTTTTGTTGAAATAGGCAAAGCGTACCTCAGTCTTTTTTTTGGAAAAATAAAAGCGTGGCGAACATTTATTTTACTTTAAGCTTGTAATACTGTAGATCAATTCACAAACGGGGAATAGTGGAACTCTAACCAATGTAAAGCTGCTGCTTCCTTGGTGTAAAACGAGGAAGAAATTTAAAGTTAACTTTAGAAGAACATTTATTAAAAAAAAATGCATTAACATAATTCTCCTTTTACTGTACAATATGATGAAGTGTTATTAATCCACCATATAGTTGTGTGTAGATCTGGGCGATATGGAAAAAAATTGTATATCACTATATAAATGACATATATCACAATATACCAAAATAAAGGATATTTTCAGTTATTCTCTAAAGAAAAACTGACAAAAATGTCATTACTTACTTTTCTCTTACTTTATTTTTTCCAGTAACATAACTGAATTGTGACATTTTTTAAAAGTGGACAATAACCTCAGGTTTCTTAGTAGGAAAATAAATTGTTGCACAAAAGTTCAGCAATAAGAATAAATAAATAACAACAAGAGAAGAAAAATGGCACAATATACACTATTGTATCGTCATATTGCCCAGCACTACTTGTGTGTATCTCCACATAATAAATGTATTTGTGTAAGCCAGAAAGAAAACACTTAAATACCCCCAGAAATTCATTACATTTTCTTAAAAAAATGCAAAAAATATAAAAATCACTTTTCTGAGCTATCTTTTTTATTGTGCTGTTTGAACTTTTTTAATAGGGTGTTGCAATCCATGACTCTTTTTTTCCAGTGGGTGTGGTTATTTAAGAGCTGCTTTAAAGTTTGAGCTTACAAACTATAAAAAGTATGACCACAATTTATAGAATTAGAAGAGCAGAAAGCGTGTAGTCTGAGAAGTACTGCAAGCAACAAAGCTTAATTTACCACAAAACAGGGATGGAGGACAAAATGCTGCTTTCTGCATAATTTCTTGCATGAACGCTAATTATAACTAGAGAAACATGTCGCATTAAACAAAAGTACTCTTATGCAACTGCAAAAAAGATAACAAAATACTCATTTAGATCTACTGTGTGATTTAGGTTTTATCTGCATTTCGATGTTTATTGCTTTGCTTCTCAGCCCTGATACTGCAGCACTTCTTTTTTTTTATTTCAGTGAGTTCACTTAAAATCACTTCACATTGAATACTTGCTGCACTAGCATTTCAGCAGTTTCTGTTACATTGGGTGGACGGTGGGGAATTGTGCCTGACAGAGCAGCCTCTGGCACCATTAAAGAACTAGTGCCTGACTGCAGTCTTTTTCTCCTTCCTTCAACTCCTCTTTCTTTGCTATGTATTTGCCTTGACCCCGCATGAGGAATATTCAAAGGAGAACTTGAGTCATGGGAGGTTAACCACTAGCTAGTCTGTATCTTTTTATGAAAAAACTTAATCAGATATCACTTTATAATTATCTAATTCATATATTTCAAGCATTCTAATGTGTTTTTTGTTTTTTTTATTGCCACAGCTTCTGACCATTGACGATGACTTTTGTGGCCTTGACATGAATGCACCGCTGGGCGTGTCAGAGATGGTTCGAGGCAAGCCTCTCTTTTCTGATGCCACCGATAAAATGACGTCCGTCATCGCCTACGTCTACAAGAACCACTCACTGGTCTTCGTGGGTACAAAGAGTGGAAAAATCAAGAAGGTAAGGAGATATTTCTGATAAAACATACTAAAATGATTCAATGGAAACCGACATTTGATTTCACTGCGAGAATGTGGGATAAGGCCTGGGAATTGGGATTGCTGGATGAGAGGATGATAGTAGTAGTAAGGCAGATTGACTTTCAGACAAATCAGCTGAGTTGGCTGCATTTGCAGCAGGGAGGTGTGTGTGTGCATCAAGGAGAAGGAATAAATGGTGGATGTCTGTCCTGTTTTGTAGAGAAAATCATGCGTGTGGTTGAGAAAAGGGGATCAGGAGACCCCCTTTGGGGGTTTTATTCCTACAGTCAAGCCTATCTGATTTCTTTAAACATCCTCCACTTCCACTGCACTGTAAATCACACATGCACTGGTACACATCAAGTATCAGGAGTATCTGCTTTACTTTGCCTTCACTTGGGATGTGTATAAAATCCAGTGCCCTCGGGGCAGATTGCAGCACACATCAGCATGTTGCAGAACTTTGCAGACAGCACAGGTCAGCATGCTGCAGAATCAGTTCCACAAAGTTACTCATCCTTTCTTGGGGCAAATTAAAGACGCATATTTAGAGGAATTCTATCAGTGATAAAGCAGTTTATGGTATTTCACTGTAACATTTTAAGAATATTATAGTACTTCACTTCTTCTTTGGTCCCTATGTTTTATCAATTGCATTCTTTTTTTATGTATATTTTTTTGTAATAGAGGTATGGATTTGATGAATTTTTAAAAATAAGGCAAAATGCTTTTAAAACAGAAATAAATGAAGATTACATTTGTACCTGTGATATCACTTTTATTTTTTCATACTTTTGAATACTCTGGAGTTACAGCAGCCAAAAAGTACATAACAAAGAAAAAAAAACTCATAGTTGCACTAGGGTAGAAGTAACACTTTTAGGAAACATTCAGTTTTGCTAATCTAGTTTAGAACAACTAGAATTGTCTTGCTGTGGATCCATTATAGTTTTCCTATTAGATATTTTTGTACTCCTTTTTTTCTACATTTGCTACCATGAAGCAGCACTTCTTAAAGCAAATGGGATGTACCGCTGTAGCTATGTGTGAAAGAACTCTACTTTAACACGTGTGTACCAGATAATATAAAGCCCTAACCGAAACTGATTCAAGGTGCAGCTTGGACTGAGCATGGGTCTGAGAATGCACAAAAAAATTCCATGCACAGAATAGAAGAGGTGAAGGCTTACTGAGAGAATTACAGTAAAGCTGAACTGGACAGATTTTAACTGTGGTGCAGAAGTAAAGGTTACAGAGACAGCAGGAAAGTTCACAGCGTTGTAATGGAAGGTAAAGGGAGAAATATGGAAAAAAAAGAAGCTACTCCAACAAAAACATTCAGTGAAGCATAGTTTTTTTTCTTTTGAGATAGAATCCCTCTGCTTTGTTTTTTCACAATGCATGATAAAAAGAATAGTTAAAGACCCACTCTGATTAGTTTTTAACATGATCTTGTATTTTTCTAATGATAGAGGGCAAATATAAAGAAAATTAAGTTTAGGTTTGTAATACTAAATTTTTCTTTATTCAAATTATATATATATATTGCATATATTTCTTTATTCTAGTAGAGACGTAGACGTTGGTGGATCACTTGCAGTATCCATTTGCAGACGACTAGATACATTGTGTTCTTCGTCAGAGCTGACTCAAAACTGTACAGCAAAATACCTCCAGTATTCCTCGCCATTTTTGTTGCACCGGTAATGTTACGTTGGGGTTGTGAGGGGCTGTTAGCTCGTGAGAGAGCATGTAAACAGATGGATGATGGGGAAATGGAGGCGGGCTTACTCCATGCCAACAGTTCCGCCCACAAATCAGAGGTGAATTTCTGATTAACTCCTGCGAAAACTATGTTACAGAAACAACACAGGGTTTTTGTATTTTAGTGAACATTTATGAAGATTTGTCAGATCATCATTCATTAGTGTTGTTTTTGTGTGTGAAAAATATTTATTAAAAACTAAAACATTTGAAAGAACTTTTTGTTTTAACTAAAAATAGCAAAATATGATTCCATTTGACCAATAAAGTAGGTGTTTAAATACTTATATTTGCAGGGTAGGTTTTTATTTATTTTTTTTGTTTTGGAAGCTTTTATATTCTATTTATTAACAAAACTAAATAGAAAAATTAAATGTAGTAAAACAAACTGGTTCTCAGTTTACCCTAAAGTGAAAAGCCTCACACACACAAAATCAGAAAAGATATATTCATTATTTTTAACGGATAATAAAGAAATCAATAAGTCACTTACTAAAATTCCTTAGTTTAATTGCAAAAAGAGTTTGGTGTTTCTACAAATTATGTGTTATTATAATCTTTTCATGTTTTTGAACCAAATTATGTTTTTCATGATTAAGAAAAATACATTTCCCATTTTTTTTACTAATATATTTGTTAAAAAATATTGTTAATTTGTAGACTTTTCGGCTAATACTTTAATGTGAATAAAGGCAACCTTGTGTTTTTTGTTGCTCAGTTTTTACTGCCGTTTTCCTTGATAATTGATAAAACAACAAAAAGCTGAACTGAAAAACAAACCGAAGACATAATCAAGTCGAAATACAGTGAAAAATCTAGGATTTAAGTGCCTCCACGTACCATACAAAAATAATGAGAAAAGGTGTGTAAACTGGGTTTGTCTAAGACAAAGAACCACTTCAAGCCAAAAGGAGATCAATATTGTGTGTCAACATAGACGTACACACATACTCACACAATGCCATTACATTCCCATCCTCTCCTCCCATGCACACACCTCCCCTCAAATATAATTAACTGTTTACCATTAGATGACATCACAGGCAATAAAAGACAACAACAAGACAATAAAAAGTCTGAGCTGAAGTCCACCTCTTTCATCAGTGACTTTATAACCCCTCTGCTAATGGATGTTGATTTATGCACAATCCTCACATCGCACGTCCTATCGCCTCTCCTTCTTTTGCCATAGACAGTTTGTCTAAATCTTATGCTGCAACGTTATTTATGAACCTCAGACGGAAACGTCACGCTGCTGAATAAATATTAGTCTTACAGTAAAAAGAAGTGGGTGAACTTTAATGAAGTCCTGTGTGGGGGGAGTTTAATGTTGGTGTTTACACGCTCGCGTTTATGACATCATGAAGTTCCGCTGGACAGAGTGCCGAGTGCATAAAAATCATTCTGCTTGTAAAAAAAAGGGTGCAGACTGGGTGGGTGTTTGCGGGTGGGGGTTAGAGTAACCTTTGTTGGGTAAATCATGAGATTTGGTGAACTGCCAGACAGAAAAACCTCTGTAAGTTATGCATTTGCGAGCAGAAGCAACCTGTTTATGCTTATTGATGAAGTCTTTTCTTATATATACGTTTGTTATTGGGGATAACTCGATTTGTTAAATATGCAAAATGGTACAAAAGCTAACATATAAATATGAAACCTATGTTTCTTTGTTTTATATAACAGTTGCACCTTCTTTACTCATTAGCAGAAGCAAAAGTCTATAATCATTTTAAATGACAGATAAGGAAATCTATTTTATTTCAGTCAAATTAAAGTTCAGTTTGTAGTGAAGGACTGTGGTGGATGTCTTTTAGCCATTTTCTCTGAATGTCTTCCTTTAATGCAATCTCAATAAATGGGATAAATCAGTCTCCCATGACGACTAGGACCTGGGTTGTTCAGAAAAGATTGGGTCAAAGAGATGGAGCAATTTTCACCAATTTGTAATTGTACACTTTATACAATTGTTGAAAGAGTTTTAACCCAGCCGAAATGTATTTTATTGCACTGATGGTTAGCTGATTTCTTACCATTATCCTCTCAAACAAAAACTGATGATCCAGAAGGATGATTAAGCCAGATTTAGACATGACATCTGGAGTTAAATCTGTTTTGACTTGATCTGAGTCACCTTTCTTCATAATACTATTGTCGTATATATATGCCGTCTATCTATGAGCATAGCAACCATCTTTTTATACAGGTTTATACACCCCTATTTTCAGTAAATGTATCAAGGTTTTTGATCTTATTAACACACTTCCCAGCCTTCTCCCCCTCTCTCTCTGAATTTCCCATTTTCCTTCATCTCTCCCTCAGTCTGTCCACGGCTGAGTGGAGTTGTTGTGAGAAGTCTTTGATGGCTACCTCCTGCCACTGGAAGAGAATAGGCCATATGGCTTCTCTCAGCCTGTCTGTCGGTCGGTCAGTTGTGTGTTCGCTGATCTGTGATGAAGATGTGAGGGGATGGAGATATGATGGAGATAAAAGACTAGCTGGGTGAGGTTTAAACCCATTTAGTGCAGGTCAATAAACTGAAGCAAGTCAAGGGGAAAGATGTGACCCCCCATGTGGGCTTTGGTTATAAAAAAACATAGGCAAGAAAGAGAGATGTTTATGTGGATGCAAATTTATGACAAATTGAAAATGATTGGGTGTCTTGAGAAATAATGCATGTATCAGCCGGTCAGTTATGTAAATAGGGTTTTGGTTTGAGAGGTAGACTGAAGGATGAGTGAGAAAGAAAGAAGTCTGAAGAAACGAGAGTGAAGAGATTAGACTGAAAACCACCTGCGGAGGTGCTAATGCATCTCCCCTCAGTCCATCCCAATGGGGTAGCACTAGCGCTCAATACAATGAGCAGTTAACCTTGAACTTAACATCGGGACAAAAAGAGCAAGGTGAAACATCTCGAACGGAGTTTCTGAGTTACAGATTCTGCCAGTTTTACCAGACAAAACCCAGCTCATGAAAAATAAACACATCATTTTACGTTTTATCAAAGACGTAGAACAGAACTGTAGCACAATAGAAGAAGTTATGCTCTTAAAATAACTCACGATGGAGGAAATCCTCAACGCCTCAAAAATTTGCATAATGTGAACCACAATATAGCAAGAGATCAATGTACTTTAAGTTAGTATTTGTTCCCATATGGATAGGAAAATGTGGAGAAAACGTAAAAAAGAAGAAATATTCGGGAATATGGGTAAAAAATACAAAGATAGTTTTTTGTGTTTTATACCTTTAAGGTATACCCATGGAACACCAGTTTGACCACTATGCTAATTCCTTCTCATACCTGGTTCCACTTAAAACTCCAAACAAGTACAACAGTGTAGTAGGGTTCACTCCTATTAGCTGCGAGATCAGTCGTGGTTTTTACTGCACCACTTTTCTGTTTTTGAGTCCAGGTGGTGGTACAGTGGCTTCTACAAGGTGGGTCAACAACTAGTGCCTGGTAACATCACCAGAGTGATCATAACTACTCAAAAGAGCCGTACTTTTGGGCCAGATGCTGGCATAGTACCAACTCATGCTCTATGAGTAGGACATTTATCCTCAGCCATGAGGTGGTCAAGATGGGTGACAAAACCCTGAACTGCTTATGTTTTTGCTGAGAATCTGAAGGTCAAATTCAACCTTAAAAGTCCACTCTTCCTGGCTATCTGATCTCTTTTTCCATCATTGTTTGGTATAATTCTTTCACTGAGTTATTGTCTCACTGACCACTCTGGCAGTCAAATAACTGTATAAAAAGTTCTTCGGTGATGAGAGGGCTTTTTATTGCTTTGGATCAGTCTCATCTTTTTTCTGGGCTGATTGTGTCCTTGTTGAGGAAGCCTGTGTGCTTCTGTGTGTGTGTGCTTGATGGGTTGGTTAGCCCCAGATGCAGATTATTGAAATGGGCTGAGCTGAGCCGTGGTCAGTGGAGCAGAGGATTAACTGCTTAAAGTTAATGATGAAATATGTTTTAGGACAGGCAGCCATCGTGCGAGTGTGTGTGGACAGTGGTTTATGATTATAGCTAGTTGTATTGACACTTTGAGTGTGTTGTTGCTCCCACACCAGCTTTTGCAGCTCGAGTTGCCATGGTAGCATAGTCTGCTCTGTATGAATAAGATAGAATGTATATGGAAAACACACACATTCACTTGAGAGAGCATGTTACAAAACACTTCTCAAGTTCCAGCTCTGCAAAAACAGTCGACATATTATGCTGATAAATTCCACTGGGTGAACAAGAGGATAAATCTGGATCCTCTGACCAGATTTAACAAACACATGCTTTTTTTCTTGCTGGAAGGACTATTGTTCGAATTCTAAGCTTTGCTTTGCTAAATTGTTCTAGAAATTAATGTATTAAGAAGAGTCAATCAGAAGCCTAGATAGCCATGTCTTTTTAAATTATTTTCTCAGCTTTTCTCTTAGAGCATTGTTTCTAATGGAATGTCTCTTAACTAAATTTAGTGGTTTGGGGAGAAGAAAGCGATTGCCATGCATGTGTTAACAAAAAGCCAAGTTGTTAGTCAAATTGAATCAACCTATGCCACTATAAAATCGTTTCAAAGTGAAATAAATGAATTTTAATCGATTTGGGAAAATACCATTTGGATTTAGGCACAGTTGGATTATTTTACTGAAGTGTAAAAACAACCAAGTTCCATCACAGCAAAAAATGATCAAGCCATTATTACAGTCCAATGTGTAGAAACACATTGAATTTTACAGACATGGGACGATAGAGTGTGTAAATGTTCTAAATGTGTTCCAAACAACAGTTGGCTGAACTTTATGAAACTGAAATGTGAGTGAATTTGCCAACAATTCTTGTTTACTTGTTTGTTTGTACACACATTTAATTTACACTTGATTATCTTGCAAGAAATTCATAGAATCTGAAAAACTGTTCAGGACCCAGGTATTTTTTTCTGGTTGAATCTTTGGCTAATGATGCCCTGGAAATGAAAATGCATTGATATTTTAGATGATTTACCAAGTAAATTTACATTTCACTGAAGGATTGTGGGTATTTTGCTTTATATTAGCTAATATCATACATTTAGTTCAGATAGTTGGTTAAACTGCAGACACAAATCAGTGGAGTGGGGGTATTTTGGTAGTTATTGGAATCAAATGGATTGCATCCACTGGTTTTTGCCTCTGTTGTGGATATGAAGGGAAGACTGGGCTAGATGAGCTGGAAGACAAATTGTCTTCTGTAGTAACAGAAAAAAAATGAGAGAACTGCTGCTTCATCTGTATATATGGAGGATTCTGTTTGCTGGCAGCTACTCGTGTATTTTTTTTTTTTCAAACATTCTTTAGCTCATGTTTTATTTTTGACTTAAGTATATTCAGGAGACAGATTTAAACATTTTAATTGCCTTAAATTGAGTAATTCCTGCTCATCTACTTAAGATGTATGTTTAGAAAATAATGCAAAAAATTGAAATAGCTGACGAATTCAGATGCAGCGCAAATGGAGAATCAATTAATGAAAAATAAGAGGTTCAACAAACTACCTTCCTATAAATTAGGAACCTGAAACCTATTAATGTAATTTAAATATAATGAGGATAACAAAATACAGGTAGTTGTACATCAAAGTACAACCTTTTCAATGGGGATAGAAGTCCATTTCTTTAAATGGAAAAAGAAAATAGGATTTTAGCCTTTAATGACTAACTCTCTTACCTGAAGCATGACACAGAAATGAGAAGACTTACACCTTGGATTTCTTGCTTTGGTGGTTATAGAGAATGAAAATGAGATGGAGAGGTTTTCAGTGTGCTCACGATGTTGGAACAGAACCATAGATATGAGGATAGTATCCCCGTGTGTTGCTACAAAGGTGAATATACACACACAGTAAAGCTAATGGAGTACAGAGGTGGGTGCAGTCACAGCTCAAGTAAGGGTTAAATAGACCGAAAGAAAAGAAAATGAGGAAAGACGTTGGATAAATGAGAAGGAGCTGCGGTGAATTGATAAACATGTCCTCCAGACGGTAACAGAGTTTACCTGTGCTCAACCATGGGTTGATGGTTGATAAATAAAAGAAGCATCCTTTACTGGACTGGACACATTTGGTTAGCGTAAAATGAACCAGAGTTCGTTTCACCCGATAATCCAGAACTAATTTTCAGTCTGAAAACACCCAAGCGGACCCTCATCTAGAACCAGGATCCGACGCAACTTTCAGGTCCAGACCAATGGACTTTTCCAGTCTGAAAACACCTTTTGTACATACATTGTAAAAATTATATAAAAGGTGCACAAACTAGTCTGTCACAAATGACATTCTCTTGTGCGTTCAGCCTTCCTGACTGTCACTTGTTCAGATTTGTAAAAGTTAAAAATAGCTTTTCAAGTTATGCATGCCACTTTGGTTCATGTCTGCAGCTACCACTGGGATAATTTGTCCTAATGGCCTTTTTCTAGTGTTTCTTTATAATTAATGAGTTCTTAGGAGATGAGCCGACCTGCAGATGTATGCATGTTCCTGCACACACCCACATCAAGGTGACTTGCTCCTTTACCATGCTTACGGTAACACATAAACATGCAGACAGAGACGGAGCCAGTCAAAACATTTTTTTTAATTTGCACACCAGTATTTTAAGCCTTTTATGCATTCATACACCTGTCTTTCCTGGGATGTAAAGCAGCAGGGGTTGCTGAAGAGCTGCTGAAAGACTGAAAAAGGACAAAATTGACAAGCAAGATGGAAGGAAGCTACAGAAATGAAGAGCATGTCAAGAAAAGGTGAAAGTGGTGATATGGAGCTTGATGCTTTTTTCCCTTCTTTCTTATAAGCCTGCTCCTACTGAGAAGAACATCAGTATGAGGTGGTCTATTGAGCTGTGAGTGATTCAAGTGGCCATTTCTCAACAGTGTATTTGTGGATTTAAAAGGCTTATAGCAGCTGAGAAGTTAAGTCAAAATACCAAACTGGATGTTGCAGGCTCTGGGTTACTGTAGGGTTAACTTTAAAGAAAGATGAGTCAGTGTGTGTAAACCCTTGATGCAAAACTGAAGTGAGCTCATCTTTTTTTTAAGACATTAAATCAGCCTTGAAAACGAGAGGCTCAGAAGTGGAACTACCTGCTGTCGAAAGCATAAATTCATGCGGTTCATTTTGAATCGAGACATTTTTAAATGCCTCCTCCATATTGAACCCATCCCTGACTTCATTGTCCTTTGGTTAATGGTTTACAGGGTGACGACGAAGAACAATCAAACAGATTCACACTTAGAGAATTACCTTTTAAAGGTTGCTTTTGAATACAAATTACAGTTCCAAACTTATATTTCATCTTCTGATGACTTGCTTAGAGAAAATTAAATAAATGAGGCTCAATTTTTTGTTGCATTAAAAAAATTGCTGAATTTTCACATTTTCTCTGCTATGTTGCATTATTTAGTACTATATGTATTGTCTGAATGTCGTTGATAAATGAGTTAATTTGCTTTTCATTCCCCTACTGATAACTCATTAAAAGCAATTATATATATATTTTCAAGATAATCTCCATTCTTTGTATTCATAAAAGATCAAAATCCTCTTCTTTTTCTCACCTCTGTTTGGTGTCCTTTCTTTATGATGTCCTTCCTTTTTATGATTTATGGCTGAATCTTTGCAACTATGGAGAACACACCTCTGCAGATTATCCCTATGCCTCTGCCGCTCCTCTCGCTACCTCTTTCCCCACATGCCTGAAACCAATCATTGCACACCGCTGGTCTCTCGGGATAACTAGTGCCCCCATGCACCTCATCCTATTCCTCTACCTTTGCTTTTATTCTGAATCTGTCTTACTGTCTTTCTGTCTCTGTAGAGGATTGTTTGTCTCTAAACTGGGTCATTTTTTCTGCAGTAAATGCTAGTAGTAAGTCAGAAAGAGGCTGCTATGTTTTAACTATAGAGGAAGTTTCTTAGATTACACTAGTGGTTTATTCCTTTGTTTTTATGTTGAGTATTCAGCTAATATGTGAATGAATCCTTTCTTTTCTTAAAACATTTATTTACTTGGTAACAATAGCTTCTTGTCATTTTTCGTTTCATTCTTCCCATTTTAAAAGGAATTTATTGCTCCATCTGTGTCTTTAAGCTCCTTGTTACCTTGACTCAACATTTAGCAGATGCTTGTGTCCTTCTTCTCCTTTGTGATAACCTTCTAAAGTGGTTTGTTTCAACAAGGTACGTTTGGCCTCAGTGGGTTCAAGTGTGCTTCAGGTACAATTGCCTTGTATTTATTTTGACTGGTGAACATAATCAAGTCAGAGGGTGAATGAAGGATAAGGAGCAGAGATAAAGTAGTGATAGTAAAGACAAAATAATCAAGACAATTTAAGCATTTCAGCAGAGAAATGCATTATTCTACAACTGTTCTTTGATTCTCTTTCACCCACTTTCTTTACCCTTAGTTATCTTCACTGTGATTCTTAGAAATATGACATTTTAAGCAGGAATATTAGCCTTTCCACGGTTTGAAGGCATACATTTTTTCCTTCTGTCTGCACATTATAGCAATTGCAAGTCTACACTCAGGCACCCTTATTTTTAAGAAATGTGACAGGATTTATTCTAATGAACTAACTGCCTCTGGCTAAATACCCCAAAAGTCACCAAACTAAAGGCTTTTTGTCATTTTTGTAAAAGTCCAAAGGTGAGAAACTTCTACAGAAATATTTTACTCTACTATAATTTCCAAGCACATCCAACAGTTTTATAGGTGACCTCTAGTACTAGTATCTCACTATAGTCCTGAATGTTTTTATTGATAGTTCAGTTGTTAGGGAAAAAGAATGTTGTCAAAAATGTTGATTTTTAAGTTGAATAAAATTTAAAAAAAAAAACCATTTTATTGGGTAAAAACAGGTAGGTTTTGCTTTAAAGGCTGTACTACAGTAATCAAAGGCAATACTAGTTATTACTAGGTTATTACAACATTTCTTGCCATTGTGTCACTGGCCACCAAAAGCTGAGTCCAGTCACTTCAGAGATGTCAGGGCTGTGAATGCTGACACGAGTTTGTGTCTCCAGGCGTGCTTTAGTGTTTTTGTGTCAAGAGTACCTGTCCAAATCATCTAAAAACCAGCACCATAGATATTTTTATCCTTTTCTTCATGTCCTTGATTCCTGACACTGGAGCACCCTGGGAAATTTCACTTCCAAGGACACTGTGATGTGCACACCACCCTCAAAGCCCATTTCTTCTCCTTTTTTTTTTCTTTCTTCCGGTTTCATTGTTGACTAAAACCCAATGTAGCATTTCATCTGCTACACTCCTCCCTGGAGATGAAGAAGAGTCTTTGCTCCCCATAAGTAATCAACCTTTCCCCTTTGATTATAGTTGAGCCCTATTACAGAAGGAAGACGCAAACAAAACTTGAATTTCCATTTAAGTGTAAAATCAATAATATGGATTTTCTTCAAAAATAAATTGAAAGATTGGAAAAACTTTTGACAAATGTTTGGCAAACATTTAAATCTTATATCAAATTTAAATACAAATTTTCGTACGTTTGTGCTGTTTGGCTAACAAAGCCACGAGAGATCCAACATGGCACGTGGCTGTGGCTGTTCCATCTGGTTTGGCTCTCCAGATCCCTCCTTGTTAGGGCATTATTGTCGTTTAGTCTCAGTTGCCCGCTTCTACAACTGGCAAACTAATCAAACAACTGCCATCTTCTCCTTCTGTCCCCATCATCTCTGTTTGGCCTTCATCCATTGTAACAGCTTAACTGTCAGCTTCATGTCCAGTCCTGTAAGCTTTGTAGCAACATAAAACCACTTTCACTTCTCAGAAATGTAAAGCCCAAAATGTTTCTGAGCAAGAAACGCTGTTAATAAAACATTTCAACTTGTAAAAGTTTTCTATTTTTCAGCGTTCAGCTATACTTGTTCCCCACCATGTATCATACGCTTTTATAGGTGGATGCTGTCTTTCTCTGTTTACCCTCACAAGTGTCATGTGTTGTGATACAATGCCCTGCAGTTTAGACTCTAATTCCCAGTCAGCTTAGCACACTACAGATGTAACTGTGTGTTAGAATGTGTTGGCAGGCACCCTGCTTCATACAGCGTGGGCTGCAGACTTGGCCAAGGAAGACACACACCAAGGGAGACACGTTTTGAAATAGAAACGTCAGCCACACTCAGTCACATCCAGACGGATGCAAAAACAAGACGGCAGGGATATTGTTGTGGGATTTCTCTTGATGCATTAGGAATGATCAGTCACAGGTACACGGATAGTGAGATTTATCGTGCTTGTTGCCCAAAAAAAGAGTCTGAAACAGCATAAAAAAATATATACTCACACTCTGTTATAAACATTTTTCAAAATGTTACCTCTTTATATATTTATAAATGACCAAAAAACACATTTTGCTATTAAATACTTTTTTTCCCCAACAAAATATCATAAGACTGACTCAAAACACGAGACTGACTTCTTCCAGATTGACTTTTCCAACTGTGTAGACATTCCACTTACCAAAAACAGTAATGCCTAGAGTACAGTACTGCAACAACCTGCATATTATTCAGATTTCACAAAAAAATAACAAATTAGATGGTTATTATTATGTGAAACTGACAGCCAAAAGCCAGTCCATTGTAAATGAATTTCTATTCTGTCAAAAAATCATTTAAAAAATGAGATTCTATAACAAATGTACAAATTTTAGGAATTTCGTTAGGGATTCCCTTCATTTACCTCACTTTTATCAGAAATAAGTAGTAGGGATGCAAAGATCAACTTTCTCCACTCTTCAGTTCAAACCTACCAGTGCAGTACGATTTGATTAAGTGATGTAACACAAATAAATACATTAACAAGCTTGGTTTTAAACTGAGACGTGTGGCACCCCTGATATTTACTAGACTTCTTAGCTTTTTTACTAACTTTTAATCTTTTATTAATACATACTTCCTGTTTTTCTAAACTGTTAGACCTGTATCACAATTTTAAAACTTCCTTTAAGGTATTTATAGTCCCTTTACCGGTTGAAGATGACTCAAGATGAAGTTAAGTGGCCTCTATCTCTTTCCCACATGAGTCACAATATATTGGAAAGTAAGTAAAGAAACATTAATTAACTGCGTAGATCCGTGGTTGTGGTTTGAGCTCCCGTCAGTGAAAAGTTTTGCAGTTGTAAAGTCACTCTAATTGGTAAGCTAACCATAACTTTCACAGCTTTGACATAAACACAAGAATGTGCTCATATGCCCACATTAACCACACTCAGACACTTTAATTCCTCATGTTAAATGGCCTCTAATTGTCTTCATCAAGGGGATTATGCATAATTGATTTATGGACAAGGAGTGAAATTACTCATCAGCAGAGAGACTATGGCATTTTGTCTTCACACTGAAATGTGCAGAACTGTATTCTAGGTTAATAGATGGGGTGTACTTCTGCTCCAGGCTATCTATACAGAGTGTCCTAATGTATTCCAATTCACTAAATATATGTTTAAATCCATGACAAATGACAAAATTGGTTAACTTTTATTACAGTTTTTTGCCTTGCTGGATAGCACTTTAAAGTAGAAATGGATTTTTTAGTTTAAGAAATGTACTTCTTTATAGTAGCGGGCTGGGTTATAGCTTAGAAATCTATTCACACTCTTAAACGTCATTTTAGAATAAAATACCAACAAAAAACAGATATGTTACATTTCCTTAAAGTCCCACTCTGATTATATTTGTATATATTGTACAATGGTTACAAGTGGTCTCTGTCATTTTCTAGAATATAGTTTCTGCAGAGTGGCAGGAGGTTTATCAGGAATTTGGGACAGTCAGGCATAGAAGTAAGCCACTGTTGATATCCCATTATCCCTTGGTTTACACTCTCTTCCGCTAGCTTACATGCCCTCATAATCCCAGGCTAACATTAATAAAAATGCAAAAATGTTGAGTAATATCAGAGCAATCCAGTCATACATTTTTTTTGCCAGATTCCAGCTCTAACGAGGAAAGAAAAGACGTAAATGTATTTATTTGTCTGCAAGTAGATGCATCAGAATGGAGTGAAGACTTTGCTGAGAGCTTTTTCCAGCTATATTTTATTAATCTACTTCTGATTCACCACAGTACAAATAAAGAAATACCCCAAAATGTAATTTTAAGCTTAAACTATTTTATATGTATATATATGTCCTCCATCATGAGAAAAATGCTACAAAAACATGTTTAAAACACCCAGTTTTAATTGGGGTGAGTATTTAGGAAGGTAGTTTCCCGCATGACTCCAAATGAGTTGTAAGGAACTTCTGCATCAATTCCCAATAAGGGAATGTGTGTTTGATTTCTAGTTTGCTATTTTGCAGTGAACTGACAGAATTTCCTTCATTAATTAATTCAATTTTTATTTATATAGCCTGATATCAAAGGAATTTTGCCTCATTGGGCTTCATGCAGGTAATTTTACAGATGCAGAAAATTATTCATAAAATATGAACAATATTTCAAAACTAACAGACTAAATAAATAAAACTTGCCCGCATGATCTCACAGTTGACATTGTCTTTCTACGAGGCCATAATATGGTCCTGATAAATTTACAACTTTAGGCTCTATGGACAATTGGAAGAATGAAACACTACATTCAGTATGTTTGAGAATCTGTCTCTTATATTTTTCAATATTATAACTAAGTGTGGTATATTTGCACTCTGGAATTTGGCCACAGGAGCCGCCTCATTCGTCAGCTTCATGTATGTCTCAACCTTTGAGCGAACAGTGCTCATGTATTTGCCTAACAAAATAACTGCAACCTAAATTTAAGAACTACTAAAACTGTGAAAGTAGTCTCTTGTTTGCAGTTTTTTGTATATTTGGTTTTCCACTGATTGAAGTATTTATGCGCGTTGATGAATAAACTGTCTCTGTATACTTGTTTTAAAAAAAAAAAACAAAAAAAACAGAAATGTTGAAAGAATGCTGGGAAATTGTTCAATTTTTTAAACGGTAAACCACAGACAGCAATCAGCGTATTTCTTCCCAGCTCCGCAGCAGCGTGTTTGTTTGCAGATGTGGTTGTTAACTGCCACAGAAATCTGAGCCAGCTCAGAAGCCCAACTCATCAAATGTGATTCATTGTGGGAGCTCACAGTAGTGAAAATAATACGTCTACCTTGCAATTAATATGGCACATCAGTTTTCTCAATTAGATTTTTTTTTTTTTTAAGTCCACCTGTTGAAAAACAGATGCATTCTGAAAGTTAAAGCATATATTCCATTGAATTAATAGCACAGTGTTGGCAGAACTACAACAGTCATGTGGTGGAACTCTGTTGCCGGGCAAATATTTATCCATCGCCATAGGATGTAATGAGCTGCAATAGATGGGAGAGCACAGTCGGTTTGACAGTCTGTACATGTTAGAAAACTAAAAAACATGACTAGTATTTTTTTTTATTCATTAAAAACATGCATATGCAACAAGACCTCCTCTATCTGTGAAGCTTTCATAATTAACATGCATTAAGGAACATTCTTTGTCATATTTTCTTTAACTGTCAGATTTCTGCTTTCTTCCTGCTCTCTTATTCTCATGTACGTCCCTAATCCATTCAGCTTTTAAATTAAAAACATAATTTTCCAAGCTAATATGGCCCAATGTGCAGCATCTATAGGTGCCATATGACCAAACACCACAATTTTACCATCTAGTGGGGGCAATAAATGTCAGCCCCATCCTGGTGCTCCAGTCGTTGCACTGGAATGCTG